>NC_045561.1:104593769-104924769 GCF_009819795.1 Aythya fuligula | reverse complement strand
TGTTGAGAACATCAAGGGAATGAGAGTGGGAACAGAACGATATCACTGCTGTAAGCAGCGCTATCAACGCCAGAGTTTACAGTGTACTAATATGAGCTTCCGATGATATGAGCTGCACCAAAATTCCTGCAACATAATATCTAGTAATACTAAGCACAGTCTCCCAAAGTGTCTCTACACCGGTTAGAAACAGCTTACACCTTTTCTTTAATCAGATAAGGAATGTTGTGATGGCACACTATGTTTACCCAACACCTAATGCCCTGAAATACCAACTTAAATACTTGTCAGATTGTTTTCAAAGAGACTGGATCTCACTAGTGACGCATTTGTCAGGAATGTCAGCTTGTATCGTTCCTATGACCCCAACACAGAGATATTCAGATTTACTAATGGACTCCTGGGAATAACTATGAAAATAACTGTTACCCTCTTGAGAAGAATAAGGAGAAAGAGCATGACCTACACTTATTTTGAAACTACAGATGTGCAACTGTCTGTACTGGCAGCATCAATTTAAAATGGGAAAAGGTGGCACTGATTGTAGCAGATTTGAGAAATATCTGTCCCACTTATATCTGGCTCAGAATTAGCCCTAAGATGAGTTGTACAGTAGGTCAGCAGTAGCAAAAGGTCAAGCAAGATGGGAGGGGGGAATTTTACTGGAATTTAGGATTCCATACTAATGAGTTTGGAGAATTTGCAGGCTGAGATACTTTCTGCAAAGGAAGCCATATAGACTCAGAGCATAGCCATCAATTTAGATTTATTTTTGTATTTCCTGCTAGCTGGTTATTAGAGTCCTTAATTCATTTTCCCCATGTTTTCAATGAAGAGAGAACTTACCAAAATAAAATATAAAATCCCATCCTGAAAAGCCCTTTTTCTCTAGATTCACTGAGAATTGTACTGTATGCTGCAGTGTCAAATGTTTGCCAGATGTTTATTTTTTGTTTGTTTGATTTGGTTTTAGTTTTTTAATATAATTAGATATAAGGTTAGTAACAGAAGACTCTCTTCTCAATGGTAGCAAAATACAATAACAACTCCTTTCCAAAGGCCGTGTATTGCCTTTATTACTGATTAGACATTTTCACTGCAGTCTGCGTGATTCAGTAGATTTATATTTTTGAGGATTTCTGTATCATTTCAGCCAAAAATCTGTGAGTTCCATTCCAAAAACAATGGTGGACATAATATGGCATTTGACGTACATAGAAAACAAAGTTCTAGTGACCTTTTCTTTGATAAATTCAAAGTCCTTATTCTTTGGAGCATAGGCTTGCAAAAGGGTGGAAAAAGAATTTTTTGCAAAATACATCTCCTTTGTTGTTCCTGCAAAAATCCATCAGAAACAAGTCAAAACAAGCCTTAACACATAAGTCAGACTTTGAAAAAAGTAAAGGCATTCTCCCAAAAGTGAGGCAGCTGCACTGCCTATACTTTGTTACTCCATCTTTCTGAGCCAAACTCTGGGCAGAATGAAACCAGTGCATGGGGATGGATGGATAATTGGGCAGGAGACAAAGCACATTAGTGAGAGACATAGATGGGAGATAAACATGTTAGGGATGGAGGGATGGATGGAAGGCAAACATTTTAGGGAGGTGAGGGGATCTGGAGTTTTACACAAAACCACAACAGAAAATCTATTGATCACAGTTAGGCACCTGCAGAGGTTAACTGTCCAAGTCACAGGAAAAAAAAAAGAAGCCACTGCAGTTCTACAGTGAGGAAGGACTGGGGGGTATGTGTAGATGTTCTCATAGCTACCTTGCCCTTCCTATGTCACACAACCCTAGTCTATGACAAGTGTTCCCTGTCATCACCTCCCCACCCCCCACACACTCCCACCAATAATCCAAAACTTGAAACACCAGTGATGATAAGCTCTCCTGTAATAATTGATATTTAAATTAAATACAGGGGTGCTACTTAGAAGGTGAAAGAACATAATTCTATCCTTGTCCTGCTTTGTGAGACAGAAGGAAAGTTAACGTTGGCAGTAAAGGTGATTTTATTTTACTTTTTAATTGTGGTCACTGCTTCCTAGGAGTGGATCTGGGAGCATAATGTTCATATTACACAGGCCCACGAACTCACCACATTTACAAGAAGTTCTGAGTGGACTGAAGCTGAAAAAACAAACAAACAAACAAACAAACAAACATATTCCTCTGTGGCATGCATATACCAGAATTTAAATGGATGCTGATTTGTGCTGACATTCCTATACACTTTCCAAGGCTGTAATGACTAATACTTCCATAGAAGTATCATCTCTGTCTACACTAAAAGCTTCCACTTTCCTCAACTATAAAATTTAATTTAAAGTTTCATTTAAATTAGGAACCTCCTCTAGCCTTGTAATTTTCATGCATAAGGATGTTGTAAAATAAACTTATTACAGGAAAAAAAAATCAATTGGTATTCTTATTTGATTTTTCCTTCTAAACAAAACATCTATAGCTGTTGATGGACTGTAACATTTCATTTGCAGTAAAAGAACAAGTAAGCAATATAAAGGTTTTGTTTGATTGTTTGTTTTTGTATTTTTTATTATCCAATTTAGGTTTCATCCTAGCAGGATACAAAATTGTCAATTGAATCCCCATGCTCAGTAACTGAAGCTTAACACCTTGGAAATTATTATTTTTTATTTTTTTTCACTGAAATGAAAAATCATCTGGAAAATATTCCACCCTTTGATCTAATACACATCAATTTTAGACTTACCTTAATGGCTTTAAGGGTGGAATTCCTTATTTCCAGACTTTCCCTTGTTATCAGGACAACATAGAGAGTTCTGTTTACCAGCAGTCAAATGATTTACAGATGACAGTCAAAAAGGAATTTGCAAAGTCTCTGTTCCATGAAAAATCATGATCCACTTAGCTTAAAAAAAGATCTCTAAACTACCATTTTAAATATTTTCAAGAATACCTAAACATCTAAAAGTCCACACTGAAGTATTTTTTTTCTTTTCTTCCACCATAGGTTCAAAATATATGTGGTCCTTGAATCTATCATAAATATAAATTAATGTTTCATATACAGGGCTAGAACTCTCTATTTGAGCTCTTCAAGGGATTTGTTTCTTCATTTGCTGCTTAGGGAAAAAAAAAAAAAAAAAAAAAAAAAAGGCAAACTTTTTTCTTCCCTGTAAACTATTCTCAAAGGACATAGCTGGTGTGAATACCAAGCTCTTAGCCTCTGTTACACTCTTTCTTGTGGGTGTGTTTTTATGGCCTCCTCTTGCAGACCTTGCTTGCTTTGGATAATCTTCATTTACATCAGTATTTAAACTGAAATGAATGGAACTTCTTACATAAGACACTACTTGACATGAGCAATGTCAGCCAGGCTTTTTGTAGGTATTGCAGGATGTGATTTTGCCTTACAACAATAGCATGCTTCAAAAGAAAGGTCAAGAAAGGAAATCTCCTTTTAGCACAAGTCCTTTTGAAGCCACACACTGAAGTCTCAAGCCCTAAATCAGTACACATACCCTTCATGAGAGCACTGAGCAGTTTATACCAGCCTGAAATTTTGCATTCGTCAAATTTTAGTGACACTCATATTTGTGAATACAGATGTTTTCTGAATTGAATGAATGGAAGCATTCATTTACACAAGAAACTGGCAGGCTACTAGTGTGAAGTGGTATATGTCAATAGACTTCAGGTGTCTGATGCTCTACCCACAAAATCTTAGCCAGTACATAGGAAATGTATTAGTCTGTGCAGCCTGAAAATTTTAGCATAGAGTGCAGTAGCATATTTCCGGACTTGCCAATATATAGATTCTGTGTATGTGAAAATGTATATGAAAAGCAGATAGGATGCAGGATTTTTTTAGTGTTCATTTAGGATCAATTTGTCCTTGATGAGTATTAAACACAGAGAAGGATGAAGCTGTAGTGAAGTTTCTCAAGCTAGCAGCCATAGTGGAGAATGAAGATCACTGTTATCCCATAACTCTAAAGAGCACAGAGACTGATTTTTCTCCAAACTCTATGTACCTCCAAAATACAAAAAGATAAAAAAAAGAAATAGGGTGTTACTTCTTTCTTTTCATGTCTTGTATGTTTGGCCCAAGAAGGCATCACTGACTGATGGCCAAGAACTCCATAAGACTCCATGAAAGACAGCTAACCCATACCTAACAAGTAAACATGTTTAGAAAATGAGCTAATCTTTCACATCCCCATTCTCCTTCCCATTAACACCAGTATCACTTGTCATTTATATTAAAAAAAAAAATAAAAAAATATATTTTTCACTATGGATGAGCATGTAGATTTGTCTCAGCACATAGAATTGTCTCAGGAAATAAGTTTTCACTGTGTGCCAGAAACAGTGGCCTACGGCTTGCCCTCAAAGTAGGAGTACCCTTTCCAGAGGCGCTTGCCTCTAAACTGAATGGCCAATGAGGTGCTGTAGGAGGCATGGCACCCAGCCAAATAGATATGAGACAGCTTCCAGCAGACAATAGGTGCTATGTGAAGTAAACCTGCCTAGCTTCATGAGCCTCCAAGGCAAGAAAACTCCAGGCTCTGTCTGAAAACTTTTCATTGAGACAACAACTCAGAAATCCTTGTGTACCCACTGAGGTCTGCCAGGTCCCCTTCAAGTGTCATCTAGTCCTTTCTGAGCTGCATATGTGAGAAGCTGAGCAACCAAGGCTCCATTCTGTCATATTATTCACATGACTGTGAATCAGCTTTTGCAAGGATTAGAAAATGTTTAGAACCAGAAAAGATCTAAGAGAGGGTGTTTGATTGCCACAGTAGTTTGCAGATCATGACAGGCTAGCACAAGAGAGCCCATAACCTTACGAAATGCAAGTGTTCCAGGACAGCTAAATGGAAGATTTCACTTGCATAATTTGAGAAAAGTTCAGCTCTGAAGTATGACAGGAAAAGTCTTGCTCAACACTGTTGTTTCCATTTTAACTCAAACTGAATAAACAGATCCAAACGAGTCTGGCTTTAGGACAGGAGATTTCCTGAATGTACTCAGGTGATACATAAAGCCGTGTAATGAAATGAAACCTGGCCAACTACTTGAGACTACAACATTCATTGTTCTAATACCTAAGGAAATAGTCTCCCAAAATTATGCGTTATGAAGATGTATTTCACTCTCTTTCTTACAGGTTTTCTGTATAAAGATATTCTGTACAGCACTAATTCCTAGGTCTGAATAATGTCTTCAGAGATATAACAATATGGAGTCATTACACTATGACAACAGAATGGATCACGAGACTACTTAATGCTGTACATTTTTGAAAAATTTTCCTATCTCTAAGCAACAAAGAGGCCTTTATTTTTTTCTGGTAAGGGAAGTCTTTTCTTACCATTTTATATTAAAGAATACACCTTACTCAAGAATAAAATGGTGTGCTCTACTTCTCAGTCACACTCCTGTTAAACAGAACAGTTTTGGGGTTTTGATATAAAAATTACCCCAGCCTTCCAGAAATGTCTGTTATCCTTTGCATTTCCAGCTGAAATGCTAATGAAGATAATCCAGGATACCATGGGAATTCATGGAGTTGGACAGGGAGACACTGACAGTAAGTACAATACTGTAAGTGAAGGACAATTTATTTGTTCTATTCCTACATCACAAAACAGTTTTCAAAGTGTGAAATGTTATTCTCAGGGAATATTTATTGTCATAATCTATAGAAACTTTGATCAAATATGCTAATATTTTACTATTTCACAAGTCAAATATGTTGAATGTAATGTATAGTGGTTAAACTATCTCTATACTTTGAATGCAAATCTTTCTCTTTGAAATGCTTTGTACCAAACACTGTTTTGTCAGAACTCCTAAATGTTAAACTACTGTCAGCTTAAGAACTTCTGCTTTAATTAAAACACTGTAAGGTACCTTTGGTTCATCTCTGAACTTGTCAACAAGGGCATGAAAATCAAAGAGGTAAACAGAAACCCAGGTACAGTACAAAGTGGTATTATGTAAGATTTCTTTCAATTTGGTAGCTGTTTTTAAGTCCTTCTTGCTTTGAATTTGCAGTTGTTTGTATTGAGTTACATACATTACCAGAGTTATGCCCGTTACATGGAGCTTTTGTAAGACAGGCAGAAAAACATTTGTGCAGGATATCTGGTAGTATATGCAGAACTTGGTCAAAAATAGATAACATCTGAATTACCACCATAAAGAGGAAATTTTACACTAGATAATAATTTTTAATACTTTTTAAAATAAAACTATTAGTATTATTATAACATTGATTATTAAAGAGGATGGGGGCACAGAGCAGTGGGAGGAGACTATTTTATTACTTGTTAACTAAAAATAAAAACATGCTTGGATTAGATTAGGGTTCAGTCCTCAAAGTTGCCAAGCTTTCTGGTCCCAATTCAGTAAATCACTTAAGCATGTGCTTAAGTTTTAAGCACATCATCAATTCCAAAGAAATGATCTGACTCACACATGCCTCGTACATTTCTGGAATAGAGCCAGGGATCTCAGGACTTTCCAGTATTAAGACCTTCATTTCCTAACTGAGCTAAAAGTAAGAGGTAGATTGCACAGAGCATGAGGCCTCCCACAGACCTCCACATTGGCCACACGAGTTGGGAATCACATCTGGATCCACTGTAACCCACATGCCTCACAATGTGTTGTGACCATCCCTACCATGGTACAGAACTGGCCACAATGTTCCTGCCCTTCTCCCTGTCAAGGGTGAATCATATTCAGTGTTGCTGAAATTCCTACTTATCCAAACAAGCAATAATAGAAGCATTTGAACAGAAAGGAGTTTTGAGTCATGTAGGTGGTTTTCTTGTGTGGGAAACTACTCGCTTTGTATCTTTGTGATTAGGAAAGTCAGCTTCATTTGCCTCTGGCTGTCTGAGGCAAACAACAAAAAGCACATTCATTCTCTTATTCTTTTCTCCTCTCAAGAACATGGAAAAAGGAAAAAAATGTTAACTCCTATGTCATAGCCAGGTTAAAAGAACATATTCCCTGTTTGTAAGGCATCACTTCTACCGGTGATTTTCTTTCTCTACTAGCCTTATTTATTTATTTATTTATTTTATCCAGCATTTTATATTGCCTACCCTTAAATCCCATTCAGACAGACAGAGAAAGTGTTACCCACATGCCTGCTGAGCAGTGCACAAACAACTATGCTGGGACATCAGCAATATTGCAATGGAGAATGCACAGCATTATATCAAACCCCAACTGGAAGTGGTATCTACCCAAGACAGGTCAGGATCTGACTAGAAGGAGCAACCTCTGGATAGAGATGCAGAAGATGTAGTGCAATAACACAGTACATTTCTCTGTGTGTGCCCTTGTGTTTTCTGGCATGCTCTGACAGAAATCTTAGAACTGATCAGTTTTCATGGAAGACATGAAAAAGTCAAGTCAGCTTTGGAGATCTTTATAAGCCAAGAATGAGGAGCAGCATGGGCAATAGTCCAAAAGGGTTTCTCAAAAAACTAGCAGACAAGAGACATGGGCACCACAGTCAGAGAAAAGATAACAGACATTAGCTTCTTACAGCAGCATGAAAGTGATATGACTCGTTATAAAAAAAGGTCAGTATAAGATTTTAGTGGAGGCAGATCTGGAGCGCAGCATCGGATCTGGAACCTATCAAGAAATGTGGAGGGAGAATGAGGAGAGCAATCCCTCAGACATGTTGAAAACCCAGGGAGGACACAATTTCAAGAAGAGCAGGCTGTGAACATTGCTGTGTTGAAGATGGCTGGTGAGCCAAAACCCCAGTCAGAGGCACGTTGGCTGAGCAGGAGGAGAGCAGAGGGAGAGGACTCCTCTGAAAGAGAGGAGCTCTGCAGCCCAATGAGTGCAATGCCTGCTGTGAGGCCAGGGATTGCAGGGAAATGCTTTCTCTTGCCTGGGTGGGAGACAGGCTGTGCAGGGGAAGCGTTAGCATGTAAAGACATACATTCCTATGAGCAGATGGACACACTGGATATTAGGAGCCAGGATATTAAACCTTTCCCAGTTCTGCTCAGCTTTGACACCATGCCAACAACTGCACTCTCCAACTTGAAACAGGTATTTCAAGGAAACTTTGCCCAGCACCCAAGAGATTTTTAAAAAATCAATATGACAAACTGTGACATCTTTCCCAAAGAGAGCTTAACAGGTTTGCATCAATTTTGCTAGCAGCCTTTGGGCTGCATTTTCAATCTACAGTACAATGTCTGCTGAAAGTGCTCAGCTGAAACTGGTGACATCAGCAGTGACAAAGGATGGGAATTGCTTTTATGCTGCTCTCAGCAGCCTTAATAGAAAAAAGTATTAATCATAAGAGAGAGAAAAAAAAAAAAAAAAAAAAAAAAGCTTTCAGAATGCCTCAGCTGTTCTACCATTAAATTGTACTGGCTATGTCACTTATTAGTTCTGGACTGACTTTTCTATTTTCAATATAAACAAAGGGTAGGTAATTATAAGCAACATCTGCATATATGCTCCCAAAGTGTGGATAAAACCTCTCAACACACTGAAATATATTTGTTAGTGTATGTACTTAGCTCCTGTCTTGTAATAAGAAGCAAGATTATAGAGAAAGATTAAAAGGAAATAGTCTGTGCTACCTCTGGTCATCTCTTTATTGATATTTTAGGTAAGAGATAATTAGCCCAAGGAAATCTATTTATATTGTTATGTACATAGACAGTCTGTCTGTGTGAATCCACAATGTGGATCTATGGATTGTTGTGTCATCAATGACAGAAACAGGCAGTTACGAATATTTCAGAGAAGCTATCGGAAAGTTGAAGTGCGGAAAAAATTACAAACTTTCACTTCTATGCAGAACATGAAGGAATGCTCATAAATGTTTCGAAGCTGAATCTGAACAGAATGGTCTGTAGATTAAATGGCCATTAAAATAGAAATATTCTCATAAATAATGTGAAAATTACATTAAGAGAATTCAACATTGCAAAAATAAATATTAAAGAAAAAAAAACGTTTATTTGGGTTGCACAAAGGTACAGCCAGGTACCCACTTGGCATCATCTTTTTATTTTATTTTATTTTATTTTATTTTATTTTATTTTATTTTATTTTATTTTATTTTATTTTATTTTATTTTATTTTATTTCATTTCATTTCATTTCTATTCTTTTTTTTTTTTTTTTTTTTTTGGGGGTGGGCACCTACAGAAGGGTAGAAATACAGATTTGTAAGTCATTCCTGACAAACTTTTTTTTTTCCAAACTGCTTTAAGGTTTTGCTTGTTTGAATTCAAACTATGTTTGTGTATGCTTTCTCTAGCAAAAAATCGTCTGTCATCTTCCCCTTTGCAGTAAAATTTTATAGTTTTGAGGATTATCTAAACTAAAAACTACTGATTTCTTCAGCTTTTGCACATTTCTTTAATATATGTTGATGTTATTATTTCTCAACATTTCTAGTAACTTTTTTTCTGAAGTAGTCTCTTAATTTCAAAAAAGAAATTTAATAATGAAAAAATAATGAGGAAAAATACAACGGCAATGTAAGTAGTACTCTTTCTCTACCTCAAAGCTGTTAGAAGAAAACATGTTCAGTACATACAGAGCAAATAACTAAGAAAAAAAAAATATACACTTCACATCACAATTATATGTATTTACATGGTTATAACCATTAAGATGATCACATGTAATCTTTAGTACATCCTGCAGGTCCTTGTGAGAGAGGGAAGTATTATTATTCCCATGCTACCAAGAGGGACATAACAATTACATATATATTAACACACTTATCAACAGTTACATATACACACATCAAGACAGAATTGTATGCATTTATTTATCTTTGTATAAATAATATATCTCTATATATTTATTTTTATTATACTCAGTGTGGAAATACCTAAATTATCTTTGAAAGAGCTCGCCAGTGCTCCAGAAACAGCAGTCAAGCCGAGTTCCACCCACCCAGGCGATTTGCTCAGCAAAGAAACAAGATTTATTAGCTTGTGCTAACATTTAATACAGTTATTCTGTTTTGGATGCACAACCAGCTTAGGTTTCTCCAGATAACCCAGGCTCATGCCCTGATGAAATACTTGAGAGCTGTATTGCCAGATCTGTGATAAATGAGCATATCTCTCAAACTCCACTAGTGCCCAAACCCTTCACAATACTTCCTCACCACATACCTTGCTTGTTTTCTTTTATTATTATTATTACTATTTTTTATTTTTTTTTTTAGGAAGTTTAATAACTCTAGTGTTAAAGCAGAAATACAGGCATAAGACATGTCACCTCAAGTTGAGGTTCTTTCCACACTCCCAGTACAACTCTTTCATCAACAGAGCAGGTACCCACCCTTTCTTCTGGGTAGGAAATAATATGACTCAAAGACAACTAGCTGAGACTCGTGGTGTAGAAACATACACCAAATACTCCATATAGACCTAACAATTAGCTGCAGCAGGAATAAAACACTCCTTCTGAGAGCAGGACATAACTAATGGCATTTGATACATGAAGGTAACCCATTTATCTGTGTCCTGGCATCTTCATATTTCTATCACAGGGCTTCAGATGCACAAGTCAGGAGACTGAGTTGACAAAATAGCCAACAGAGCTGAGGAAGACCCTGCAGTGAGTGACCTGGAGGACTAACATGCTTTCTTAAGCACACACACACACAAAGGCTGGGAGAAGAGCAGTGTAGGGATTTTAATTTCCAGGAAAATTCAGAAACACTGGATATGCAATAAATGCTTATTTTAGTATCTCATTCATTTCTGAAAAGATATTTTCATCCCATCTGGACAGTATTCGGAGTATATTTTTTCATAAGTTTGGAGTGTATTCAAGCTTTGCCAGAGTAAAAATTGACTAAGAAATTTAGTATGCACAAATGCCAAGACCCAGGACCCGCATAAAGTTGAATGTCAAGATCAAGTTAAACAGCTTACTGCAAGATAAAAGCTATATCTGTATATGCACTGTACATTCTGTTTAAAGGAACTTTTCAGTGGACTGTTATACTTTGTTAAAGTATTCCAGCTACATGCCACTACACACAGACACAAACACAAAAGAAATTTAGTTTGCCTGAAGATAAAGATATCATAGAAATTTCCTTTCACCTATTCATAATCTGATAAGCAATCATCAGAATTGTGGAGAATTTGTTATTTTGCCTCCTCAGTATTGAGTTACATGGGAGAGCTGAAATGTCTGAAGCAATGAATATAGTGTATTTCCTGAATTACAAAATTATGGGTACATACAGTAAAGGTCTTAATGATCACAGTGAGTAAATCACACCTTATTTACACATTTTGCATTGACACCACAAAACCCATTCTCACTTTTCCCTTTGCCAAGACCTTCACTCACACCATAGCTGAGAGCTGATCTTCATTTATATGTATGAAACTAAAATGATAAATTGCTTTCCTTTCTCCACAGCCACCAGCATACTATGGATGAAGTCCATACACATAATATGATCATTCAGACTGTTTAGTAAAAAATACTTCATTATTTGAAGAATCAGCATGTGGCATTTTGAGTTGAGTTGAGTCCACAGACCAGGAGACTTGCAAATGGATCTCATATAATATTTTCACATTACCTCTACACCCATGTAACCAACTCTAAACTTCATGGTCATTAAGCTCCCTGGTAGCCAAATACAATCTTGCAAGCCAAGGTTTCTCATTTGAACTGGGGACAGAGCTTCTGCAAAGAATCCCCAGTGGCAGATTATTTTTTCAGCTAAGTACATGGAGACAAATGTGGAAGAGAGCAGCTGCTACAGCATCTTTCTGCCCAAACAATAATAGTAGCTACCCATCCAGATGATTTTTGAGTTGGCAGACATTTAGTTCAGCCACTCCAAATGCATGAGCTCTGCTCCTAGAAACTGTAGGTGAAATTAGGAAAGCCAAAGAGAAAGACAGTCAGAAAAGGAAGGGGGAGATAACTAAGGAAAGGAGTAAGGGAGAAGGTCTAAGGCTAAGAAAGGGGAGGTAGCAGAAGATAAATAAGATTTGAGGGCTATAATTTTGTAACCTTTATGCATTTCTCTTTTGTTGGCTTATCATCAAGTAGACTGCCTATGAATAGATCAGAACTTTGGTTAGGCTATCCAATTAACATTCATATTAATAAAAATCTACAAAGTGAAGCACATATTAAAGCCTGTTGCCTTTGGTTGTAAATTGTGTTTTCATGACTCTTGATATAAGGATGATTGGTCACCAATGTGGGTTTGCACACTACCCCTTGCCTGTAGGGAGCCAGGTGTCTCACCAAACAGGGAAATCTGGGGACAAAGAAGCAGGAATGCCTCAGATATTAATTCTGACCCAATGCATTAAAGCATGCAGCTAATGCCATGTACAACTACTGAAAACTCAAGGCTATACTTTTGAAGTATTAATTTAACACATGTAATATATTTACCTCTTCACTGTCATTTGTTGTTACTAATTAATACAATACAATACAATGTAGGTCTTTTTCATCACTATTTATTGCTGCCATGTTTTTACACTTGTAAGGCATATATAAAAATATTTCCTATATTTTTCCTTTCTTTTTCTCCATACAAGTGCTAGGTGATTTTTCGTTGTTTAGCACTCACAGTTTGGAAGACTTCAAAGTTAGTCTATCATCCCCCACAGGTACTTCAGGTGTTAAAACAACTTTGCTCCAATCCTGTACATTCATATGCACAGAGATGGCCAAGAATAGGATTTATCTAACCTAATCTAAGAGATAGGAATCTAATCTACACAGTTGTCTAGGCTACACTTCTGTTGTCAATTGAGAGAGGTAGAAGTCTAAGATAGGAGGTATGAATCACCCCTCTGAAGGCGCATTTCTCCATTGACTGCAGAGGGAACCTAGGAAAGTTGCTTAGACTAAACATCTAACATTCAAATGATCAAAACTAAATGAACTGCATTGTATTTCAAGTGTGTGAAGAGTACACTGACACCAATGCAACTATTCCCCTGACAAAAAGTAATGTACATGATAAAATAATTATATAATATGTTCTTTACACTATCTGTTTTTTATAGGAAAGACTATTTACCTGCAACATGTTTAGAGGAATACAGATTTGATCCCTTACTGTTATTTCTTTGTTAAAAATATTATGGGATGCAAGTCAGAAAGGTCAAATATAGAAATACATTTAGCTGTACTTAGCAAAATATTTTAAAATATAACTTTTGCTACCCTACCTGATCCTTCATTCATTGTTAGAGCTGGCCAATTTGCTTCTGAATGAGAGTCTTCACTAGAATCAATGGAAGAAAGATCAGTTATTAAAAACTGCAGTATAGAGGTGTTTGTGAATAACAATGTTGAGAAGAAAATGTTATTGTCATACATCAGCAAAAACTAATAATGATCATACATCTGCACCCTTAAAACTTCAGCCAAGAATAGCTGTGATGTTGCCTGACTTCCAAGATACTGTTCATAAGAGATTTTTGGTAGGAACATGCATCTAGTATTTTGAGAGGTAAAAAATGTTTCTTTGAAATTCCTTTGGTAAACTTAAAAAATCTTAAGGAGTTTAAGGTCTTTTTAGTCTCACATGCCTGAGAAGCATTTTGTGGCATTGCTGATATGAGTCCTGGAATGAACACTGCACTACCAAATCACTGAATATGAATATATTTCTTCCTTTGCGGAGAGCAAATGGCTTTGTTTTTTCCAGGGACGGAAGGAAGCAAATCCCACCCACCTTGAGGCATTTGATTTCAAGGGCCCTCTCTTCAGGCAGCATGTGTTTGTGGGGAGCAGAGGCACCGCATACACGCAGCTATAAGCAACTTGCCAAAACCCACTCGGCAAAACACCACCCCGCTGACGTAGCTGAGGGGGTGACTGCCATGAGAAGGTATAGACTTAAACAGGAATGCATCCCCGTGCAGAGCCCAAAAACTTGGAAGTTGCCGTGCTGAGCAGTTAGGAAATCCACCCCCGTAGCCCAGGGTGCATAGCTGGAATACAGCCGCAGGCCTCTCGGCAGCGGCTGCGGGACGCACTGGCATCAGCAAGTCTCTGAGACACAGCACACCCCGAAAAGGCTGTGATATGCCCCTTTTTCACAGCGGGCAGGAGGTGTGTAGGCAGACACGCAGCCGAGGCATCTCCACATGCCACTCAGCTGTCAGCTTTGTAGCGTCGTCCTGGGATCAGGTGGATTTCACTCAGCGCTCCGGGGAGACAGACTTTACCGCTTTGTGACTCACGCTTGACTGGGGGGAGTGGGAACAGCAATCATTTGTGAGTCACTATATTGTATAAGGCTTTGGAAAATCATTTGCCTGCATACTGTATAAATACATATTGGAAGTGTATTAAATATGTTGAAGTAATTGGAACACAATTAAAATGTTCTGAAGCAAAAGAAAAAGAGAAAGGTTACTCATTACCAGTCTCTTTCCTCTCACAGAGATAACCTATTAGCAGAAATGTGCAGTATTTTCCTTTTCAAGTAGTCAAGGCTTTAACATTCTGTCTAGAAATAGAACCATGTGAATAGTCTGGCGTGGGGGTTATATTTAAAGAAAAAAAAATAGCATTTATTGGCTTCCTGACTTTTTTTTTTTTATTATTATTATTATTTTCTTTCTTCCTTTTTTTTTTTTTTTTTTTAGTAATTATTCCAAGCACAAGAAAAATGCAAGTTCTTCTGAAACTGTAGGAACAAATAGATTTTGAAACTTTCCCTCTGAAAGCAAAGTTGTGCAAAGGCCTACTGCTCTGACCAAGTCCTCTAAATATGGCAGGCTGTAAAAACCATTACACAGGTGGGAAAAAGCCTGCAGGATAGAATGTTGGTCCATGCAACTCTTTGCTTTGCTAAAATTTAAATGGGGACCTTAGAAGAAAAAAGTGTATTTGGGCTACATATATAAAAGAACTGAGATGCCTGAAGCCTGTAGGAGAACATCTAACCTGGATAGGGCAAATGATGGCAATACCAATCACCTTTCCTCAAGACTGAAGCCATGTAGCAGGAAGGGAAGACATCTTGTCAAAAGTGGCTATTCTGGGGACAATTAGCTCTCCAACTCAGTGCTCTGCATGATCAGACATGATCAGGTAAACCCTGGAGGAGCATGACAGGTGGTGGCAGGATGGGAGGGGGAACTGACCCTCTTCCCACACCACCTTTTAGTCTGGAGTCACAGACAGGTCAATTTGCAGAGAGCAACTGCTTCTTATCACCAAAAACTGAAGCTAAACTAAAACAAATGCAGGCAATAGCTGATTGCTAGATAATTGCTATCACAGCAAAAACAAGTTAAAAACAGATCAGGCCAGGGCAAGTCTGGGCATGTTTCTAAGCTCTGCAGTGTCAGGTCAGCAGAAAGCCCTTGACCTTGCAGTGGACAAAGTCGTACTCTAGCTGCACAACAGGGGCTGGAAAGCAGAGGGGAGGTGAAGGATGGTCCTTTCACTGCTGTGAGAAACAGATCTGCTTTAAATATGTGTGGTATAGCTGGGGCAGTCCGTATCCTCAGTCTGGGTATCAAAAAGTGTCCTGTTAAGATACTCCTTGCTAAGCCAGAGATGTGACTCACTCTGTTCTACAATGCAGCCAGGGTGCCTGAGGCCAACTATTTCCTAAATTATAGCCTGAATATTAGCCCTGATGTGAAAACCTCTTCCTTTGTGTTTTCAGCCACAGGGAGTAAACCCTCCCGTCTCTCCAGAGTGTTGGGCTGGTGAGAATATCATTTTTTTTTCCTACATCTGTAGGCTTTCTGTCCCTCCTATGCAGACAGAAATACAGAATTTGTGGGTCCAGAAGGCGAGAACAAAACCAGCATGGCAGCAGCTCAGAGTATAAGTACTCACCTGGTAGGGCAAATCTGAATTTATATCTAAATTTAGATTAAACAAAATAAATAAAGCAATAACATCTCAGTACAGAATATCAGGCACAGGGGGGGATTCTCAGAGGGCAGAGGTTGGGATCCTGATCTTTAGCTCATTGGCTTCTCCTACAAAGCGTGACACCTCTGCATGTTGCAGGTGGCACCCCTTCAGTAGTTTCTGCCCCCCTTTTCGCATGACTCCTTAAACCATCAGAGTCTCCATGTACCTCTTTTATATAGTGCCCTACCCATGCTGAAGGACACACTGCTCTGTGCAGGCTCTTTGGAGCATTTCTGCTGGAACACCCTGTGAGCTCTGTGAGACGTCTGTGATTTCCCAACGTCACCAAGCCCAGTGTTAACTCCATTCACTCCACAGTGCTGACTGGCTCCTTCTCCCAGCCTGGGAGAGGTGTTCCTCTCACAGTCACCTCAACATCAAGTAGGACAGAGTTTAAAAGATACTACAAGCCTCACAATAAAAATTAAAATACAGCTAACCTCCATTTCCCATGAATTCTCCATTTATCTGTGCTCTTTTTTATTTCCTAAACAAGGTCCCAACTGATATCTCTGCAAAGCTGATGATAAGAGTTTAAACGGAGGGGTATTGTTGGAATCTTATTTTGTTAATGTGAAAAGAAACAAACACAAATCCAGTGTAGACCAGATTATTATTATTATTATTTTAACTCCTAAACTCACAGCCATGTGCTTATAGCTCAGTAAAGTGCCCAGAGTAATACTGAGTAATACTAAGACGGATCATTTTACAGGAGACAGAAAATCTTTCTGAGTAGCTCAGATGTAAAATGTGACCTGTGTACTACCTGAGCAGTGGAAATAAAAGAGAACGAATGGTCTTAATCTGATAGCGAACAATTCATCATAGCGAACAAATTTCATCCCTGGAAGTCTTCAAAAGACGTTTAGATGTAGAGCTTAGGGAAATGGTTTAGTGGGGACTGTTAGCGTTAGGTCAGAGGTTGGACTCGATGATCTTGAGGTCTCTTCCAACCTAGAAAATTCTGTGATTCTGTGATTCTGTAATTCTGAAATGACTAATATAACCAGCTAAAGCCACTACTTTAAATTAATTACTGGATTAAATTTTAAAAATCAATCTCAGAATGCTGCTTTTCAGCAGTCAGAAGGAAGAAAAGACATTTCACCTTTTCACAGTGTTTTCTACTGGTTGTAAAGATTTTAGCAGACTAATAAGCTAGATGTTGTTGTCAAAATCACTGTGATTACTACAGAGCAGATCTATAGGAGAGCAAAGACCTGTACAATAATAACAAAATTGCATCAAATAAAATATTAAGGAAAGGAAAATGGTAATTCTGAGTTCTGTGGATTTCAAGGAAAAATGACAATATTGATTGTGACCCAGAAGCCAAAGTAATAACATATCAAAAGATAAATGTATCAACTTTCCTGGACTTGGGGCAAATAGTCCAGTCCACAAGGAGTCTTTTTATTTTTTCTAAAAGAATATATATATATATACATATATATATATATATATGAGGATATATATATGAGGAAAGGAGGACAGGTAAGTTTTTTACCTTTGCAACTGTGGTATTTACATATAAATTATTTTTGGATACATAAAAACATGTAAAAGTTTTGCAAAGGGAATGAGGAGTGAAATTTTCCAGCACTGGATTTCTCATTAGATGAACAGAAATATATTTTGGGGGGGAGGGAGAAGACTATCCTTCAAATTTTGAGGTGGGGGTAACATGAAGATTAACCGCCACATCACCAACTCTTTATTCTCTTTGCAGAATAATATTACTGGATGATGTGTGGGCATTTAATCAAACCCACGTGTATGCAAAACCAAATGCATGTATGTAGAGCAAGTAAAGAACAGAGACTTATCTGTCTGGATTCTGGAGCAACATGAAAAAAAAAAAAAAAAAAGATTTTTTTCTTCAAACTCAAATCTGTTCCCTTATACACTGTAGATGTAATACAAAATACTTTTTTTTTTTTTTTTTTTTTTTTTTTTTTTAATAATGAGATTAAAAATGTAGCTGGTTGTTTTTCAAACAGATGAACAAAGACCTCTCTGTTCTATTATCAGTGTTCATATCTGTTCTGGTACAGGATGTGTCATTGCTCTTTGTACCAAAATGTTACTGCATATTGTAACATTCATTGAGAAAAATAATTAAAAGGAAGGATCAGTAAGTGGCTAAACCCTAACTGTATCACTCTGGGATCTACATGCGTAAATCATGTCCTGTGTTATGGAATGAACTCAAGAGACAAATTAGTATTCTATAACATCTCTGGAGAATTCTGGAAACTTAGTCAAATTCTAGGTAATTTTAGGCAAGTATTGGCTTAATATTCATGAAGCACCTGAAGATGTCTTGGCTTTACCAGAACTTGTTTGTACTCAACAGTTTTGAAAATAAAGTCAGTAACTCATGTATAAAAAACTTGAGTAGGCTGGCCTGATTTTTGGAAGTGCCAAGCAGCCACAGTTTTCACTAAAATAGTGAAAATTACAGGCACTCAGTAACTGGAAATCCAGGTGCTTTTTGTTCATTTTTAAACTGCATTCAAAAGATTTTGGCTATCTAAACCTAAACATTTTAAACTTAAGCTTGGTCTCGTAATGATGTTATAGAACAGAAGTTTGGGTCATTATTTTAAAAGAGGAAAATTTTGTCATTAAGATTGAGGTAAAACAGTCAGTTCAGCCTTGGTCTGAGGTCTTTAAAATTAATAAAATATCTTGTCATGTTTTGGGGACTTTTTCTGAAGTTTTATTTGTAATGCAATTAAAAAGAATGCATACTCTCCCATGGGTATTTCAGGAGAATCTGGTGTCATGTTTAAATACATGTCAGAATAGAAAATGTGGAGGTGGGGCGAGAATACAGGGTGCAAATTTCTCTTGGGAAACTTTTTCATTTCCACTGGAGTCAGTGACAGAATTCCCACTGACTGTTAAAGACAGTACAACCAAGTCAGCACACACACACATACACACAGAAGTATAAACAGAAGCATCCCGATCTTGCTGAGACTTCATTACATAATTTTAAAAATATGAAGGATAAATACGGGAGGCTAAATGACATATACATGTGTTATGCACCATTAATAAGTGATGAGAAATAAATAAATGAAACTGAACATGCCCAGTGCACCATTGCTCTTCACAGGATGTGAATTGGAGAGCCTAAAAATAGAAAAGATGATTTTGTGTGCAAGTGTCATGAAGGAATAGAGGTTCAGCAGGGAAAGATGTAAACAGAGCACCAACACAGTCCCAGTGGGAGTGTACAAATGTGAAGAAAGGGCACAGCTTCTCTCACTGTGCATCACATGGAAAGACCAAGGTAACACACAAATAGCACAGGTCTAAAACGTAGTGGTAGTTGCCCTCCCAGGATGCTTGATACCTATTTTTTCTTTCATTTTTGACTTGTCTCTTTTGCCTGAGAAATTGTTGCTGGCTACTGGTTTTAAGTGCCTTGTATATATCAGGTTTGTTTCCTATTTTTTGTGCCTTTCTTCTCTTTTGAATAATTTATGGTAAGAAAAGCAAGTTAAGCAACAAGCTTTTTTTTTGTGCTTTGTTCAGAAAGCACTGATGTTAGTGGTCACTGGCTAGGGAAAGAAAGACCATCTCAGGAACAGTTTGAGCCAAACATTTTGAAGGTTTTGAAGATCAAGACCAGATCCTTAACTTAATTACATAATAATAAAGGCCAGTTGCTAACTTCCTCCATTTGAAGAATGATATGTTCATTCTGCTTCTAATTGGCAGCTGCTGTAGGAACCCATGGCTCACTGCAATGATCTCAGTATGACAGCTCCAAGCAAAAGCCAGCAAAACATCAAGAAATATCTCAGCACAGAGCACAACTGTTTTCTCTTAGCTGATGATTTGCTTACAAAAATAAATCTCACCTGTTCCAAAATTCAGACACAACAATGAAACCACAAGCAGTACTAAGCACATTGATTACCCCTGCAGCAGCCACAGGAGCCTCCCAACAACTCCCTATATCTGGCTGGTAGCTGCTGAAAGCAGACATAGGGATGAATATGTGATAGCTATGCTTCTTTGTTGCATGCTGTCTGTGTAGATTCTGTTCTTAGCAGGCACAAACACCACAAAAAGTAATACAGATTATCCTGAAGAATATTACCCTCTGCCCTTAATTTTTTTTTTGTTTGTTTTGGACTTCTGCATGTCAGGGTATGGAGGGCCCAGTAAATGAGACCAGTGAAGAATCTTTGCCTCAATAATCCCAATTTCTATGAGCTGCTGGAGGTGGGATGTGTGATCCAGACTCTTCTCTTTATGGTAGAGACCAAAATAGTTCAAAATTAAAAAAGAAGGGCAGAAGTTATCCTTTAGCCACCAAGACAGAAAACAACACTGATTTCCTTGGATTCATGCTTTGCAGAAACATCTTCTCAAATCAGATGAATTGTGTACCTTCAAGAAGTCTTCTCATCCACCTAATTTTCAAGGTGTCAGGTGGAAAAACTATGGATCTGGGCTCAGTATCTGATTTGAGAAGTCCAGACTGGGAAATGGTATCTGAGTGCCCATTACAAAGGTCAGTGTGAGAATCAGAGCCAAGTAAAAGACTACCAGAACGAGTAAACCTCAAGTCCAAAGAAGGTTATAATGAAGAAGGCTAACACCTGCATTTAGAAAGAAGTTAAAAAGAACATGTTAGATGTATGAATTGGAATATGCTCTGGTGGAAGGCTGAAAAAAGAGAACAGAGAACAGTGAGAAAAGAGAACAGTGCACCCTTTTCAGCATGCAGAAACTAACTATGACAGCTACCTAGAGTTTAGCAGATAAGGAAAAGATGTTGTTGTGAGAACATGGATCCCATTTGTTCTGGGCTGTACCATCAAAGGTAAGAAAGTTCTCAGTGATGACTGTGGTTATCCCTTACATCTGCAGCTTTTGGCAGCCTGGAAATTATGAAGGGCACAGATGTCAATACAGTCTCGTATACAAAGGCTGCAATGAGTGACTCAGAATCCAATGAATGGGCCCTTGGAGAAGAGCTCACAGTTTAAAATAAAGAGCAACATTTCAGTTATTGGAAATGTATCCGTGAACATCTCAGTCCATAAACCAGCAACAGAGTGTACATCTACCCCAGTGCATGCTGACAAATGCAAGGCCTAAACTCAGCATGATAACCTTGCACCAGAAAGTGTTGGGGAACGTTGTATCAAAACACATGGCTGAGATCAAGTTCAGCACTGAAGCTTGATAGCCACATTATAAATATATTACAATTAGATAAAAGTTATTGATTAAGCTAGCTTTAATGAAACCAGCTCTACGCTGATTCTGAAGCTCAGCAGATCATTCCATGAATTAACTGCACTATGTCATGTGGATTTGCTGATGCAGACTTTCCTCTTTTCAGTGATTTCTGCACCACACTTCATTTTGCAGCGCTGATGTGTCCTCAGAATGCATAAAACAACAGAAATCTGCTTTGAGTTGAGACAACTATGCAGATTTATACCAGCTGAAGATCTGGAGTATAATATCACCACATTCCATTCCTGCATGCAACATAATACTGCTGCGCTGCATGCAGCTGCTGAAGTTGCCATATTGTGGCTAAGGGCAACCACCTTACTTAAAATGAAACAAAACCTTGTCACATGTAATGGACAGTGACTTGTGATTCCATCCTGTTTCCTTTAGGAAAAAAAAAAAAAAATACATATGAGGAAGTTGGTCTTTATCTGAAAGATTATTTTTTAGCCTGTACTGCTTTGGTGATAATTGGTCATCTAAAAGAGCCGGTGTCAACAAAAATGAACCCCTTTCTTGCTTCTATAGTTATAAAAACATGCAGATAGGACATGTATTTATGAAAAAGTAAAGAAGAGATGTCACATTCTCCCATACTACACAAATGTTGCAGTCAATCCTCCTTTCTGCAAAATAAATAAATAAATAAAGTAATAAAGTAATGATAGCTCAAGTATACTATTCAGGGACCTAGCCCCAAATACCACTTTCAATTCTGAATATTCCTGAAGTCTGGAGTAGTTAAGATATCCAAACATTTCCTTATCACTAATTCTATATTTCTTGTGTTTCAGAAGCTGTTTTTTGTTGTTGTTATTGTTGTTTTCTTTAAGTGGCAAAAGCCTTGCAGTTTGTCCAGCTGAGATATTCAAGCTTTTCAGCGGCAGGACTCTTTAGTTCACAAGCAGGATTTCTTTGCACAGGCTAGAAGGCGGGAAATTCTGTATTAAATAATGTAGGAAGAATGAACTTGATACTTCTTCATGACTCCCACATTGAAAACCTCTGTTCTGTGGGAAATGGGTTGGGTGAAGAAGATCTCTATCTACTCTTAGCTTGTAATGATCTGACTTCACTGCATTTATATGCGGGCCTGATCCAAAGCCCAAAAAAGCCAATGGAAATCTTAAGGTGGAAAACATATTGTAACAATAACTGACAGCAAATCTGTTGCCGCAGTGAAGTAGCATATCCAGCTGAATTGGCACTGCAATTGTAACATAGGCTATTCACCTGGCCAGCTGAGGCTACTGCCTTCATTGCTGCAGTCACCAGAGTGAAATCCTTTAAACAGTTTAGGAGTATTTTAGGAGTTTCAGTGAAAGACAAGGACAGATGAATAGCATCAGCAGGCAGACTGAGAAGGGAGGAAAAGCAGTAAATCTAAAGCAATGGTTGGCATTTACTGGTTTTAGAGACTTTCAAAATATGCAGGGTCCTTTGGAGAAGGAGACTATAATCAAATACCAATCTGATGTGGTAAGTGATGCTAACAAGTTTAAGAAGTGGGTAGCTGAAGGTTATAGCAACAAGGTCTGACAATAATCCTTTTCAGAAAAGCTGCACTTAATGGCTAAGTTTTCCTTGTCAACTCCCCAGAACATTCGTTAACTATTACTCTTCTTTGGGTATCTCAGCATAAAGGAGAGGAATGGTGTGATATATCAGGACCAAGAAGGTAATTCTGGTAAAGGCAAGGAGTCTGACAGTAGAGGCAACAGCTGAACTGAGAATCTCAGGTTGGATCTATTAGCAGGGCACTTCATGCAGTGATTTTTCATTCATTGTTGTGATGATCTGCAAAGTATTTCATTTGAACAAAAGAAATGTGAAAGAAGCCCTGGAGGCAGCAGATGCTCAAGAAGCAGGGCTGACAGACATTAAGTATTCTTGCTTTAAAATCTTTATTAAATCATAAGGTAAGCAACAAAATAATCTAGAGAAGCAATATCTCCACAATCACAAGATAGTTTGCAATCAGCACAAGAAAATTTCCTTGAATTCATTACAACATTCTAGCAGAACTACTGTTGCAATAGATGTCAACAAGAGATGCCGTTACATACCGTCTTTCCAAATTGCAGGAACAATCCTAGCATGTGGAGTAAGATTCAGTTTGGAAAACAAACTGAGAAGTCAGTTTGGGTTACATAAAGTCTGGGAAAGACAAAAAAAAAAAAAAAACTCTTAAAAACATCTCTAGTAAGAGTCAGTTCTCAAGAATTGTAGGGGGAGAATTATTCTCTGATAAGTGGGCTTTTTTCTAAATTGTGATTTCTTTTATATATATAAAATTCTTCATTCTCTTCAACAGTTTGCATCAGAATGAGATTGAATGAGCATATTTAAAATAATATCAAATTAGGTAAGGAACAGGATTTCAGAGGCTTCTTCTGCCACATTAACAGCATTCCCTTTTCCGTAAGTGTGCTGCGTGTTTGAATTCCCATTCTCAGCTTTATCTGGTCAAGACATTGCTCTGGTCAAGTCATTGCCTGGCTGAAAGATTAATCTAAAGATGGACCATATGTTCTTCTATGAACCAGTGAAAGACATTGAGTTTTGTGATACTGCAATATTGAATAAAGCACTGAGTTCTTGCATTAAAAAGTTCTCATAGAACACACACACACACACACACACAAAAAAAAAAAAAAAAAAAAAAGTTTTTCTACACCTGGAAACAAATGTGTGGTTATCTGCATACTAGAGGCGTAATAAGTCCAATGTTAAACACTTTCTCTAATTATGTACTAACTTACTCTTTTCTGTAATGCTTTTAATTCCTTCTGACTGATATGCTTTGTTATATACGAATAGCTAACCCATTATTTATCCTCTCCTGACCCAATAACATACCCAACTGACAACCTTTTCTTTTGACCCAGTAGAAATCATTTCTTTTTTACACACACTATTGAAGACTTGGCAAAATGTTTAGACTTCAGAAAGCTGACCTGGGTACTGAAAAATAAGATAAAATCATGTAGAATGCAAGAAGGAAAACTTAAGCTGCAGCTGAATACTAAAGGGTGTGACCCTTTGCAGAGAGTTTTGTTTGGGCAGAGAAATAAAGGCTTTAAAGCATATCAACATCCACTGGGTATTTGTTCCAAAAGACCAGATTTCCTGAGGCTGAACTTACAACTTATGCTATTTTAGTACACAAGGGTCAATTCCACTTGACCATTTCTATTTTTTTAATTCTGAATATGAATGGTTGGGAAGCAAAGCACATTACATACAGGGGATGGTATGCTACACAGTCAGGGAGTTTGTGAAACAACCCCTAATCAAATCTTTAAATACAAAGTAGAAAGACTGAAACAAGAGAGTAGCTCATTCTTCTGTAACCTTTGCAGCATGGTTAAGGACAAAATAAATTTCATTATTCTACTTTATTCTCAATATAACTTTCCATAAGTTTCTTCAAGAAATGGAAGGTGAGAATGTAGTGAGTGTAGTTGACTAAATATCCTGCCATGTATTTATTCTGTTCATGTATGCCATTTTTGATACTGCCCCATTACCACAATGTCTCAGTGCCTTCCAGTAGTGCATTATGCAATGTGACTAACATCTGTCAAATGTTTGTGCTCCCTGCTTCTCTCTTCAGGGGAAGATGTGTGTTCAACAGTGGATTTTTGTTTGTTTTGTTTTGTGTTTTTTTTTTTTTTTTTTTTCCTGGAATTTATTTTTAATAAAATCTAAATGTATGTGCTGTATGTTTGTGTTAGAGAAGTCAAAGAAATATGCTTTGCCCTCAGGATGGTGGGTACAAAGGATGCCATAGCCCGTGGCTGTCTCTTGGAGAAGGAGAATCACACAGTGCTGCCCAGGAGTCAGTAAAAGCAGGAGGAAACTCATGAAAGGGGCAGGTGGAGGGTGCTTAAAGGCAGCTGTAGCAGAGGGGGCTTCTCACACAAGCAGGAAGGAGAGCATGAGGCTTTATTTTTGCATCCTTGATGGCCTGCATTCAAACCTTGTGTTGCAAATAAATTTTATTATATGTATAAAAAAATTAGAATGTGAACATCAATGTAATTCCCACACACTGGCATCAGAGCCATTGCACACGTTGCTACATCTGCTCCTGAGCATCCCAGAATAGGAACAAGAGGGCTGCAACACTGAAGCATTTAACTGACTTGGGAGAGTATTTGCTGTCTATACTTCCATAAAGTCCACCTCAGGACAACCTTAACAAGTCCCATTGTGTCTTGCATGCATATTTTAAAACATGAAGAGAGAGAGAGACAAAGAAAAAATAAAAATTGTCAAGCAGTTGCAGCTGGTGATAGCATGAGTGAAAACCTCTCTCCGCTGGGAATTAAACAATTTCCAGTTAAACATAAAAAAAAGGACTTTAACACACAGTGGAGAAACAGGAATGATGTACTTTTGATGTACTTTTTTTCTGTTCAGCCACTAAGAGAGACTCTAAGGGACTCCTACAAAAAGCCAGGAGAATCCAACTCCATCCTGCCACTGTTTTCATCAACTGAATTTTGCCTTTGACTGGAGTAGATGTGTTCATGTTCATTAAATAACTGGGGGGGGGGGGGGGGGGGGGGGGGAGGAGGGGGAGGTATTCAGTGGGATCTTCTAGCTTTCTGAAATAATCATCTTGTGTGCCTGCTGCTCATTTAAGCACAGCCTTTAGAATTAACTCTTACACTATTCACATAAATAGTATATCAAGTAAATTGTCCTGTCTCTGTTTTTAAAAGGCCTTTATTACAGCCCTGCAGCTAAACTATCCCCATTCTCAAGGAATATGCCTAAAATAAACACTACAGATAAAACATGCAGTTGTCTTCAGGTGATATTTTATTACCCTTTCTATCACAATTGTCACTTTTCTCTATTTCATTGTTAACTTTTTAACAGCTAAAACCTAGTGTGTTTATAATGATTTAGAAAGCAACATATCCCTTGAGTTGGAACGAAGCAGCATTATCAAACAAAGCTTTAAAAATATCATTGTTCTTTGGTTGCAGAGACACGTGCATTTGCATTGATGCAGACAAGTGCTGCCCGTAAGGGAGGATTATCTTATTTTTCTCCATCCCAAGATATAAATTTAGTCTCGGTGCTCCAGTCCCCTAAACTCCCACACATTTCATTGTAAAATATACCTGAGCAAAGACTGCAAGTTCTGTCCTTGGGGAGACAGAGAGTAGATTTTTGTCTTAGATTTATACCAGCAGTATGTGGAGACAGAAAATATGCAATAAGTCAAAGAGATTTTACTTATCAGAGCTTTAGACAACCATTTGTCAGTACTTAACTGTATTGCTGGATGACTCATTCCCATTTCTAATACCTAGGAATACAGGGCATGTGTGGGAACACAATGTCTGCATTGATTTTAATCTGGTCTCTTTTTGTACTGTCTACAAATAGCTCAAAACGAACCCAATCAGATAAGCAGAGCAGAAAATGATTGCAAAAACACATACAGTAAGCCACTCACAGGGGCCTTAGAAAGGCCAAAGAACACACAAAACAGAAACACCAAGGTAGCCAAGAACCACTCATAAAAGGGTCCAGTTCCTCTCTGTTATGGCTGAATAATTCAGCCAGGCAAAGTGAATCTTTGTAAAACAGCTAGAAAGATAAAGGTTTTCTTTTTAGGTGAAGGACCAGCAGCAGTTACCCTGCTCAGGGAGAAGGACATACTCAAAGCTAGTAGTGTTCTTTTTGAATCCCTCTCAATTTTCAACCTTCTTCATGCAAAGAGAGCTCCATGTCAGGACAGGAATCCATCACTTACTCTAGGCAGGATGGAGAAGGGCAAGTTTTTCTGCTATTGTGTTATCAGTGTTTAAAACACAAAATGTGCTCCAGCTCTCACTGAATACCCTTTCATAGATGTCTGCTGCAATCCTTGGCTTCAGAAGACTTCTTGGAAGAGTGGGTGTGATAGACTTTTGGGAGTTTTCCTGTTATGGGGGTGGGGGGAAATTTTAAGTTATTTCCAATCCAAAATGTAAATAAATAAATAAATAAATAAAATAAATTCTCTTATTTTTTAGAAGCTGTTCTTCTGAAAACCACTCAAATCAGGTCATTTCAGATTTTGACATTTACTTTTTTTTTCTTCACCTTTTAGTAGAGATTAAAATTTCAAAACAAAATTTCAATTAAAAAATCCAACCACATCAATCTTTTTTAAATTGCCCAAATAGACTCTGAAAACAATTTCAAAATCTTTTCACATTGGAATATTCACTATAGAGATAAGTCTCCAGGGAATTGCCATAGCCTTGACAAGCTAAGAAATATCCAGCAAAAACACCTTGCTGGTCTAGCTCCTTAACATTTATTTCTTCCACCATCCTGAAGGTAACCTTCTCCTTTAGAAGCTAGTGGGCAAGAGGAGAAACAAAGAACAACAGGCCCACCTTCAATCCAGAAGTGAGGATAGGAGGAGGAACCAGTCATAGAAGAAGGAAGGAAGGAGGAAGAACCAGTCATCATACAGATGACAACCCATCTATGTTAAAATAACCATGGAGTCAGAGTACCCTCGTTGTCTATGCATACATGTATACACCATAAATTCCTTTTTCCACATCAGTACAAACTTTAGGTTCCCTAGGGGTACTGCAATTATGCTGATTTTACATCAGAATAAATCAGAAATTGTCAAAATTGTTATAAAGGCAATGATCAGAATTTCATCTTGCCTTCTCCTTATGACTGCACATCTGCCCTTTTTGAATGATAATGATAGGCGTCTTTTCTTTGTGAACCATTTCTCTGAACACAATCATACGGAAAAATGGAGAGGCCCACAAAAGTCTCTCAAGTGGTGCCAAGAAAGCAGTATCCATACATGTAGGTCAGGAGTCCTTAGTCATAACAGGCAGCCACAGCTATCTTCCTCTCTGGTCCTGGAGCTGGTTCTGCTGACAGCAGACTAGGGCCCTCACCACCACATCCCAGAGAAGAGCACAAGTATGTAGCTTGTCATCCTACTGCAATTTATATGTAGTTGACACAATAAGGGAGGGCAATCAATTAATGTTTGCTTGGATACTTTTCCTGAGGTCATCTTAGCAGAAAGCTATGAGTTTGCTCCAGTTTGCCAGATCAGATATGTAATATGTTCAGAACCGGGAAAAACAGCACTGTAGTGTTTCATCACAAATAAACCCCAAAAGGCTACATACAGGTTCTCCAAAAGCAACCGGGAAAGTAATTACATATTTAAAAATGTGGCAAGTCCAAGTAAAACTTACCTTTATTTTCCATCCCAGCTGCAACTGGCTTTTTAAGAAGCTATTCTGAAGAGAACATAGGGTTTCACAGCCTGAAGGCTTCATGCCACCCTGTGTCCTGTAACAATGACTACCTCCCTGTTTAATTCTGAACGGAACGGAAGGTTACTTATGTACATCCCACACTTTTGCTAGCATCTTAATCCTTGATGATGAGATAATGAGTCCATGGGGCAAGGGGGAAGAGAGAGAAGCAGGGGGCCTCATAATCGTACTCCATGGAATAACCTGTTCTACAAGGGTCACATATTTCCTTGATGGCAGAAAAGTGTTGTAGAAACTCTATGAGGAAATGGCTTCGTATCTGTACTCCAAACACATTGCAGATATCCCAAAGGTTTGTGTCACACCTGGGAAACTCAGGAATGCCCCAGTATGTCTTGCTTTTACTTGCACCCTTACATCTTTTTCTCCTAAGCCTGGATCTGCTGAAGTCATGGTGCCAGAGATACCTCAGTTTTTGCTGTACAGGGTAGCTGCTGAATGGAAACACTAACATGGCCTGGGACTGCATTATAATCTCATCATGAATTTATCCAGTTTGGACAGAAAACAGCAAGCTTTCCCTTTTTCATTATAAAGCACAGGGCAGTGAAGACACTGAAGGCCATCAGAATCCTGTCTTATGCACAGTCTTATGCACATATGAACATTTGGACCTATGGAAGACCCATTGTACTCAAATCTCAGAGATAGGAAGGCCTGAAGGTCAGCAGGATGTCAGAAGAAGAAATTCAATAAGCATCCACTTAAAACCCAATAAATCAAGAGTATTATCACCTTAGAAATCAACTAAACGGAGCATATTGCTTGCCAAATAAAGGAAAACTGGTTTATTTATTATTTTAGAGAGGACTTTTATTAAAGCAAACACAACGTTAATTGTATTCAAAGAATAAAGATAAGCAACAAGCAAACTTTTGAGGTTAAATAATTACCTTCTCCAAGTGCTAGGTTGTTACTATTATTGGATACCTTCTTTTACTGTTGAAAGGAAAATTTAGTTTTAATTAACAATAAAATACTAGAACCTGCATTTCCGGAAAAGGCTCCTAGCAGCCTTAGTAGTTTGTTTGTTTGTTTGTTTTTTTTTCCTTATTCTTTTTCCTTAGTAGTTTTATTATTATTATTATTTCCCTGTAGCTGTCATCTAGTATAAGGATCCTAAAATTACCAAAGAAAAAGATATTAACGCCCCTGACTTCAATCTGTGCAATTTAAAATAAGTTTAGATAACTGCAAATGTATGGCTTATATTCCCCATCTCCACACACACAAGATTACTAAAAATAAAAAACTTCCTCTGATTTGCATCTGTTTTATTTTTTCCTGTTGAGCTAAGAGTTGATTCTCCACCCACACATGCAACAGCAGCTAACTCTTGATTAATTAAAAGATCTTTAATTTAAAAAAAAAAAAAAAAAATGCCAGAGAGGAAGTTAACTTACTGGAAAGTAAGCATCTGGACTTCTCCAAAGTATAAAGGTTTTTCCGTCACTCTGGAAGGTAATTTGACTTAATGAAAAACTTAATTTTTATACTTTGCAGTACTTGACTACTTGATAGAGTCTAGTGATTCATTTTGTGTGTTGAAACATGCCCACTCCCGTCACTTCAGCCAAATGCCAGCTTGTTTTGTTTCTTAAACTATACAAAATGGCAGGAATGGCAGGATTTATAATTCTATAATAGCTGCCAAAACTAAATTAAGACCATTCTAGAACTGATATAAGAGGACTTTCCATGGATGTAAGATCCCCAAATGGCAGCAGACCTTCCTTGTAAGTCCTCAAATGCCAGAAACTGAAAAATGAGGTTTGAGATTGAAGGTAGATAGGAAAGGAAAGTGTGGGGGGATAGAAGATCTTTCTGTATACCACTGTGTAAATCATGGAGAGACTAAGGGAGCAGACTAGGTCTCCCATGAAGCCCCATGTTGCTGGTGTCCCACCTGGCTTAATCAGAGCTTGCTCCAGCAGGAGCAATCCTGTCTCCAAGTGTAGCACATACCCATCTACCCAGGACTTTCCTCAGCAGTACAGCAAAGGAAAGGCAGACTTAGAACAATTCTAAAAGGAGTTAGTAGTTAAACGAAATACCCCTGAGGGAGAGGTGTAATAAGCTGCATCAAAATTCAAAATATGGCATCAAGAAAAGGATCTTGAAGCATATGTGCTGGGCTAAGCCTTAGCACAGAGGAAAAGTATTACCTCAGACCCCAGTGTCACAACTGAACAACTAAAGTGAAGCATGTCTTCTTGAGCTTTAACTATCTAAAAGTATGTAGATTAAACCAGTCACAGAGAGAAGGTGGTGTAGCCCAGGGACCAATGAGCTGACCCCAAACCAGGGGCCCAAGCAGGTTGCATGGTTTGCTGCTCTGCACTGGCCTCATCCTGGCTCCTGTGCCAGCACCACACTCAGCTACCACCACATATCTATGTGTGATGGGCTCTCTGGAAAACCATGTATTCCCAGTAATTAGCAGCTGTTTCTTTGCATTAGAAAGAAATTGTAGTTTTATCCCATGTATTCACTTTTAAACCATGTCCCTTTCAACATACAAATGCTAAATGGACAGATTAAGAAAATTTGTGAGGACTGTGTTCAGTTGAGGCAGCATCCGTGGCACAGCAGCGAAACAAAGGGAAACATGCAGAGAGTCAGTGCAGAGAAAAGCCTCAGAAAACCTGCAGTGCAGCAGGATGAGTAAACCAGCTAACGAAACACTTGATATCTTTGTACAGCAAGCCACATTAAATGAGGCATGAAAGAGTAATATGGACATGCACTTAGTGAAAGGAGCAGACTAGAAAAGAAAGAAACAACCACATAGCTTCAAGCTGTGATATTGAAAAAGAAATAATAAATGAGCCAGTTCAGGGTTCAAGACAAAATTAAGTATATTTGGTAACTGTGAACAAAACTGAGGGATGACTTGCCATTTCTTAATTTCATGGAGTTTTAAGACAGAAGAGACCTTTGTATCATCTATTTTGACTTCCTGAATAACACAGGCTATTGCATTTCTCTCTTTTATGTTACCTTTTCAGGTACAGTCAAACCAATGAAATTCTTAGCCACATGAAAACAGGTACTCCTGATTAACTGTGTCATTGAACTGCACTGCATTGCTAAAGGACAGAAGGATTATTTCTGTCCTCAGGGGAATAAACAGTTCTGCTCCACAGGCAGAAGACAGGGACAACAACTCAGCTCATAACTGAGGGCATGTCCAGATGATACAGATCCACACCACTAACAGAAAAACAAAAGCGAGAACCATCATCACAGCTGTTCTTCCCAGGTGCAAAGTTTACATTTTTCCCCTGAGCTGGTGTTTGTCTAGATTTTAAGCATGCAAGGAAAGCTTGCCAGTACCTTGCGTCTGGAACAGGCTTCCCACTTCTGCCCTGTCCTCTGCTTCCTCCTTCACCATTTTAATTCTCAGCAAATGGCTCTCCTCATCAGTCTTGGAGGGGAAGGCAGGATAAGCAAATAAAAGCCCTGAAATAAAATGTTATTTTTTTTCTTTACAAAATAAACAAACAGAAGTATTCTTCTCCATTCTTACAGTCAGCCATAAAAGCCCTGAAGCACAAGATTTGATTATGACCGTATCCTTATTTAAAGCTGCACTTGCTGTGGGCATACCTGAGGCAATGCTTAACCTCCTGTCCCCCTGAACTAGACTCAGTGATTTCTACAGGGCTGCTTGAAAGCCACAACACAGGAGAAAACACATGTATGAAATACTGCTCTGGAGAAAAAGCTGCATCTACTGCAGTTAGAAAGGGAGAAAACAGTAAAAAGACTAAGGGTTTCAAAGTAAAAGAAGGAAAGAACAGGGGAATTTAGGGCATCTACACATATAAAAGGCTATCCATATCCATAGGTGACAGGATTTTGCCTAGAGTTGAATTCAAAGACAGAAGTGTATGTAAATCTCATTTTAACATTGTCATAGAGTACAACACTGCTTCAGATCAGTTTTTCTTCTATTTATTCACCCTCACCTGACGTCTGGATTGAACACCCATATTCTTGTGTGCTTTTCCCCTGACACACACAATGCTTAGTAAGCAGACAAGATCATTTTCTTCTTACTTAATACTCTTGTCCTTACATCCCAAGAGAACATTAGTCTTCCACCACAAACATTAAACACAGAGCTCAGAGAGGTGGTTATCCATGAAGGATCACTGGCTAAAACAAGCAAACAAACAAACAAAACCAAATAATAATAAAAGGAATATAAAGCACTTCAATGCATATCTGTGGATACAATCTGCTGATACTGTTTTCCGTCAATGCTCCCAGTTGTATCACTCTGGCTACCAGCCTGCAAACATCTAAGTAGGCAAGTCACACCACTGTGTGCCATTAGACTGTCCACATGATTTACCACAACTTATTATGTCTTCTGCAGACTTGTTATTAATGATTTAAATAAGAATATAGAAGTATCTCACAATGGTTTTCCTTCTGGTATGTTATTTTAAAAGTGTCCTGTCATTGACTTCAAGCACATCAGTGTTTCCATTTGTCTTTTAAATGGGTTATTATTAAAGAAAACAATTTTCTGGATTTTAAGGGATCACTTTTCAGATTCTTGGAAGGAACATTTTAAACAACTTGACCCATCATTTTTTAGTACTACCTACATGATATTTTCACTACAGCAACAATCATTTCAAGTTTGGGGAAACATCAACTATATTCATTACTGTTTGTTCTATGCTCTGTTCACACAAATTAAAACCTGGAAGAAAATGTTGATTTTTACATAAGGAAACATCATGTCTTTAGGCCATAGATTCATTTTGGTCTATCAGAAAGAAGCCCAATATTAATTGTCTTTTACAAAGTGATGGACTTATTGCATTAAGGAAATACCATATATTACTTTTCAAAGAAAGGAAAGTTTGCTTCTGGTCACATTAAATACAACCTGGGTTGAATTTGTTGTGTCTACATGTTTTTAGCTGCTACGTGATGGCAAAGGCCACTTTTATGTCGGTTTATACTTTGCATAGTTCCACCACACCAGGATCTGTATTGTTCTGCTCTGACACAGGTTTCCTGTCCACACCTGAAATGTTACCAGTTTGTATAAGGGTAAACAGAGGGAAATCATCTTTAGCAGGCTGCTGAGGAAAGAAAGTGGTACAGCACTTGGCACCGAAACACTGGAGAATGAACTGACCTGAAATCATGCAGTAGATGCAAAGGAAGAGCAAAAGTCTAATGCGGTGACAAACACATACAAAGAACAGGAATGAGGATTAAGTGGTGGTTTCCCAGCAAACATAGGCAAGGGGCGTAAACTGTTTAACATAATCCCGTGACATAAAATGGAAACAAAGGCCAACTGACAGAGAACAAAAAAAGGGAAAGACAAAACAAAGGTGTCTTTCTTTGCTGTAGTGTCTGTGGTTTATCAAATACTACACACCTTGCAGAGCAATTTAATTGGATGAAGAGCTCTGTATTATTATCTGACCACATAATCACATTCAAGTTTGATTTATTTACTTCAACCAGAACAAGTAGATAGCAAAGGGTGAGGAAGTTGTATAGCTCAGAGTGTGCATTTCTCCATGAACCCTGAAAGACTCAAACAGACTCAACTTTCAGAAATGCTTTTTATCTTTTTACAAACAATTTTACAAAAGTAAAACTCCAAAACAGATCAAACCAAACCTGTGATGCTGGTCTTTACTATCCTAAACAAATCAGTGGGTGCCGTATATTACCACAGAGCATATTAGCTATTTCAGCAGCTTTCATGTGTATTATGAGCTGAACTGTGGCTTATTTTACTTATATGTAACGGCAGCTGTGGGGTAAAGAATTTGAGATGTCAACACCCAACAGAAAGTGGTCTCTTGTGGCTTCTGAGCATGTCATGCAATGGCCTCTCCGGACTGCAATTCTTCCTGATAAACATCTAACTCCCTGACGTGCATACAAGGAGAGAAAGCAGAGGCAGCTGTGGTGAGAGACGGAGATGTGCACTTCCCTGCAAAGTGACAATGAAGGGGAGGGAGGTAAAAGGGGAATGAGTGAGGATCACAATGCACAGCAGACCCCCTGTTTTTCCCCATCTAATCTAGCAGGGATCCAGACTGTGCATTGTTCTGTATTTCTTCTATTTTTGGGACTCGGAACTGAATCTACATTCTAGTCAGGGTTCTACTGTACATAAGCATAATGCTGTCATGTTTCATCATCTTTACTTATGTGGCCCCCAACTGCTTTATTCACTGCTGCTGTGCACTGAGCAGAGATCCTGACTGCATGCAGAACCACCCTTTGCTCACCATTTTGAGCTATTTCATGCAATTTAGAAGACCCTCAGACATCAGAATAGTGTGACAATTTTTTGTTGTTCTGGTATGCAGTAACTGAAACTTGATATAGAGTAGTGAAAAGTGGAACAAAAATGTGATTGAAATTTGTGATCTTTTCCCCATATTAGTAAACCACCTGACTCCCTTACTAAAACTGAAAGTTTTATTAGAGATGACACTGTGTTTCCTCTATTGTTTTGGTATTAACTACGTGAGTTCTATGCAATGAGCTTGGCCAGCTGGTTGAGATAGAGCTGTTTTTGCTTTTTATTTTATTTTAATTGCTTACAATTCACCATTAAGAAATATCCACTATTTGAGAATAGGATATTATCAAAGAGCCTGGGAATGCTCTCTGTGTGGGTCAAAGTGCTGAATCTTCCTGCACAGTACAGATAAGAAGTAGCACTTCCATAGGAGTAGGGAGAGGACTGAAGTTACAGATGACTCAGACTAAAGGGTTCTCACTGTCTCTCCCCTCCACCCTTCCCTTCTCTCCTCCCCTTTCTCGTTTGGCAGACAAGAAGGTAGGGAAGCTGGAAGCTTTTAGTTCTGCCTGGTAGTATAACAAAATACCTAGTGCAGATGCAGGGAGCCAGCATAAAAGCCTGGTGTCTGATTAGATGAGATACCAGGAGCCAAGAAAAAGATTGTGGTTCCTGCTGAGTTGAAACGGAAGTCAGGTTGAAAGGAGGTGTTCCTCGCTCAGACAAGGCTGCACAGGGGAAAGTGGGGAAAGGGAAGGATGAAAAAAATGTAGGGAATGCTAATGTTTTGGAAGAAAAATGATAGCAGCTAGCAATTAAAAATAATAATAATAATAATAAAAAGATCAATCACATACTCCAATCTTATCACAAGGAGTATCTGTACCATTAGCAAACACTTAAGCATGTGCAGAAGTAGCTCCAGCAAAGGCCAAGGAAGAATTACAGGTACTTGCCGCCATCCACAAGATTGTAAACGTGCTTTAAACCATGCCTGCATTCAAATCCCTTCCTGAACAGGGCTACTGCATTACCAAGCTCAAATTTCCCATTCAGCTATGTACGCTACTTTCTTAATGAATTACAAAGCATGTCAAAGGTACGAGCAAGTTGAGAACATACCACAGCTCTCTGTAATATGTTCCTTCCTGCTTGACCCACACAAATAGGTGGGGGTAGTAAAACAGAAAATGTGAAAATGTCACCTGGGTCAGCAGAGAGAGCCGGTCCTTTGCAGAGAAAGGAGGGGTGTATAGCTGAGGAGAAGTTCTTAATCAAAAGAGAACTAAGCAGCCTACACCCACTGAACTGATTTGTCTTCCTTCCCTAATGTTATTACTCACACTGGCTGCTCCATGTAATTACTATTAGCACTTGTGGGAGCCAGTAGTGAGTGATGGGAAGGGAGACATAGGAGTGCCCTTAATGCAGAAAATGACTGATCATTTCAGGATGCTCCATGACCTCCTCTAGCCCTGCTAAGTAGAAGGGCAAGAACTAGCAATAAAAGGACAAGCCAGTTTTTCCCCTTTTTAATATTAAGAATTCCACACTCCCAGACTTCCTTTAACTCCCACTAAATATTTCACAAATGCCATGATCTTAAATAACAGGCTTTAAAAAAATAATAATTTAATTTTCATTAAAAATAAATATTTGAAAAATAATTTAAAAGTGTTTGCAATCATGCAGATGAATCTTATCACATCACTGTTCAAATTCCTAGTCCCAGTGTAATTACTTGCATAAAACACCTCTTGTGAATAGCAAGTAAATCATTAGTGATTAGACTTTTTGGGATTGTTTTGAAGAGACCCAGCTGCTGTCTTTATGTCAAAGAACATCCATAAGGCACCAGTGATTAAACTACATGGTATTTTTGCATGTCAAATACCATGTGCTTGGATATTAATCATGCTCAGTGCTTTTCAAATGTAAATTTTAAAACATCTCACTGAAAAGCAGTTATAGCTCCCAATTTAAAGACTGGGAAACTGAGGCATAGGCCTCTACTCAGCAGATCTGAGATCACAACCCTGGTTCCAGAGGCAAAGAGTTTCATGTGATTTCTGGACTTTTCATCCACCCTTCATTTTCCAATTAAAACTATTGAGAGAAAGAAAAAAACTTGGATTATTTGATGCTGTTTTGTTTGTTTTTTAAAAAACAACAACAACAACAAAAAATAAAACACTGTGCAAGCTTATTGCCAAAATTAGGAAATCTAAATTAAATGAAACAAAACAAAAAAAAACCCTAATCTTGTGCAATCTTTTTTTCCTTTTTTTCTTTTTTCTTCTTTCTCCCCCCCCCCCAAAAAAAAAAAAATAAAATATATATATATATATATATATATATATATATATATATATATATATATATCAAAGCATTTTCCAGAATAAATATTCTGGAAATAGATTTGTAGGCCCTAAATCAGCCATTGAATAATAGCTCTCCTGTCCAAAAATTGTCACCCTGAATCACAGCTCTATCCTCATTACTGAGATATATATGTGCAGGGAGACAGAGGGAAGAATGAGAATTGCCCTGCTTAATTGTGATAGCAGCAAGGACTGTTTGGTATTTCTGCAAGACATGCTTTTTGCATAAAATATGGCGGTTTTGCAAGTCACTCTCAGAAGTAATTTTTCACTGTTTATATATATACATATGAAACACTGACGTATAAATATGATTTTTCTTAAGACCAATGGAACAACAGCTGTAAATCATTACCAAAATGAGAAATTAAAATTTCTTTTTGTGTCAGCAGTGTGGAGGGTAAGGAGTTATTTATAAAATACCCTAAATATATAGCTGAGTTTCCTACTGAACTCAAAAAAGGTACACCAGCTACTCATAAAGCTGAGTCAGTGACTGTAAAAAGATGAGTTTGCGGAGCAGTGTTGAGCTGGACCAGAGAGATCGCTGTGACATTTAGTGGTTATAATACCACTGGAACAGCAACCAACTCCTCCAGAGGAAGTGGTAATGTGCTTACTCAAATTTTCTGCCCTCCCTCAGGTTCCTGAATTCACAATCTGAAAGTCTTCAGCAGGCTTAAATCTGGAGACAATAATGCTCCTCCATTTCCTTACACAGGAAACTTTAAATTACAAGGATGGATTATTTTAATTGCTACTCTTTGGGTTCTCTGCTTGAGCTGTTGGTAAACATCTATGGCAAAACATATGGATGTTGAAGTAATAGCTGTGTCAGACCATCATGTTTGCAGGCACTGCCTTATAAACTTTGCACCCAGTGTATTTAGTAAAGACTATTAGAAGTGGAAATATTCATAAAGAACTTGTAGGCAGCAGCTTTATGTCCTGACATTAGCAAACTGCCCACTAAATTAACCAGCATGCGTTGTCAGTAAGCAAGCCTTGAAAATGGGGAGCAAGCTCTGAATTGCTGCAAGAGAAAGTCAGGGACCCCATAGTGCTAAAAGTCTGTTTAAACAATTCTTATTTCTACCTCCTTCTGTTAGTGAAATGCTAATGTGAGTGCTTCTATAGAGTAATAAAAAGAGAAAAGTTCAAGCTCACTTTCTGGATCCAAACGTGTTTGGGACTCCTTAAATGAGAATTTGGGTCAACACTGCTGTTACTAAGAAATATTTAGGTTATAGCAGAATTTTAAGGCTCATTTTCTCATTATGGGGATGACAAATCACACCCTCCAGTGCAGGAGGAGGTGTGTGCAGTAGGGAATGAAGTGCCCTGGGATCATCTCTGAGCCTTGCGCTCCCCATCACTAACGACAGCCCTGTTCTGGGTGTCTGGGTGCTACACGCAGATCAGGAGGGGAGAGGGCAGTCGCTCCATCCCTGTCTTCTCTGGCAGCGAGCCCGACTGCCTGCTGGCACCCTTCAGATGTCAGAATACTTGCTTCTACCAGGTCAGATACACACAGCTTGTATTTTTCCTTTTTAATCTTAAACTACCACAGCCTCAACAGGCAAGCCTGAAGAGAGAGAAGGGAAAAGAGAGGGAGGTGAGAGCTCCCATTGCCCAGGGAGAGCTCAGTCAGTAAAAGCCTTGCCTTTTCTTTCAGCAGAAAATGCAGCTAACTCTTCCTTCCTCTCCTTTGCCAGGGGCTTGCATCCCATCTCCTCAAATCCTCAGCATCCAGAAATCCCTACTCCTTCTTGCCTTTGGGGGATGAGCAGTCTGCCCTGCCAATGAGTGCATTTCCCAAGTGATACATCATAACTGTAAAGAGCATCAAACTCATGTAAAGCATTTTACTTAAAGATGAAAAGAAGGGCAGGTTTCACTGTCCTCTTTTATATACATATAAAAAACTTAGGTCCAAAAGGGGTCTGCTTGACTTGCCAAAGGTCATCCAGCAAACAGGAACAGAGGGTTTCTCTGGGTTGTACTGACCACAGCTGAGGTGTCAAAGGGCCCTGTTTCACTTTTGAGCAGATTGTCATTACAGCAAGAAGCCAGTACATGCAGCATGAAGCTGAAGGCCTGAGCAAACTGCTCTCAGTTTGAGATCATGATTTTACCACAGATAAATTTCAAGCAATGCAGAGCTATGCATGGGGACCAGGAGCTGTATAAGCTTCGGTGTTATTCCATCTACATTAACATGCAAACCACCAGCCTTTGACATGCAGACTGCTATGGGAAGGCAAGAGGATTGCAGCGGGCACGTGCACAAGTCCCAGCTGACAACTGAGTGCAAACACAGCAGATGGTGACAAGGCAGCAGCAGCAAAGAGATAAAACTGTCAAATTTAAAGCTCAGCCTAAAGGCAGCTCTACCAAGTGTTTATTATCAGTGGCGCCAAGTTCCCTAGCTTCTAATATATAGTTATAGAGAGAGGGTGGAAAGTACTGGCTCATTGGTACACCGCAGTGTCCTTTGTGCTCTTTGCAGTTTACTCTAGCTTCTGCCAGGCAAGTGTCTCCTCTGGAGCAGTCAGCAGTGAATATGTAGATGTACGGGGAGGAAGGCTTCTGCTTTGCTTCCCTCCTCCTCCTTCCCAGGCTCTGCTCAGGCCAGAAGGATTCCCAGATGGACAGAGACAGTGCTTTACAAGGGAGGTGGGTATACCCAAATAGGTACAAAATAAGGCTGTTATCCCTGCTTGGTTAGTCGTTTACTGCAGCTATGAAATGCCAGATGGAAAACCATGATGCTCCAAGTACACTTGTGTTAATAAAATAAACGGAGACACGAGAATTAAGGGAATGTGTATAAGTCCAGTTATCTTCATCCATTTCCCATCTCACCATTTAATCACAAAACCAAATACTTGATTTGTAGGTGTTCCTTAAAAAGGATGGCAGACACAGATAAATTGTCCTTAGCTTCATTACCAAATATTCTGGAAAAGGCAGGAAGCAAAGTCCTAATCTAATTGTGCTATAGCCTGATGCCAAGTAATTATATATCCAATATGATAGCTAAATTACTGGGATTTATCTGTCTTATCCAAAAAGATTAGATTAACTTGTATTTTCAGTTAAGCAACATTGCTTTTAATTTTCATAGTCTTGTCCAATCCCTTTGATAATTTTAAACAGGATTAAAACACTTTGGATGGTTAAACTATTCTGGTTACAGCGTTGTTCCAAAGGAACAGATTTCCTAGCTCATGCTGGTCCTGTTACCTGCTCAGGGGTGAATGAGCTTTCTCATGGGAGCTCCTTAAAAAAAAAAAAAAAAAAAAAAAAAAAAAAAAAAGCCATCCCTATCATCCCTCCCCCAAACAGTACACATGCAGCATTCAATAGCTATTTCTACGCCTTTTTTCATACTGAAGGCTGACAGTGAGCTTGTGTTTGAACAGTGCATAACCCTAGCTGCACCCACACTGCCTGTTAGGGATGAGTCTGATCTCTAACCAAAAGTTTTCCCAATCTATGCCTGAAGGATCAGTTACCTCACCCCAGCAGTGAGCCAGGGTAGAAAGCAACATACAGGCTGTGTGGAGACATGAAGGAGTTCACATAACAGTGTAGGCATTCCCACTGAGATTACAGTGTGCTTCCTTCAAGCTATTAACACAGGCTTAGATCATGAGTCAGCCCATTTTTTTTCCCCCTTCTCTTGTTTCCCTAAAATGATGAGTCCAGCTTAAGAGATGTAAATACATACATACATGTGTATGTATATATATACACATATATATATATATATATGCACACTATTTTTTAAGTAACACAATTGTTATCCTCTTTATCTACTAGCTTTTAAAACTATCAAGCTTTTCCTCGTGTTTCTTTGGCTAAAATATGTCTATTTATCTTTGGAAAAAATGCAGATGAACATTTTTGTATAACTGCGTGAATCTAGGAATTGAAGAAAGCTACCAATTTGAGCAAAATGCACACACTATGGTAAAAACAATACTACATCTAGGTTTACATGCCTTGGTGGACTGGTACTCAGCCTAGCATACATGCAAGCAATAAATATATGAACAATAAAGAAAACATGGGAGCCTTACCTAAAGAGTACAGATATAAATTGATTTTTATTTATTTATTTATGTATTTATTTTTGTCCCCACCACAAGCTCAGGTTTAAACAAATTCTAAAGAAATCCTGGCAATGGAGAAGTCAATGAGGATTCTGTCATCATCTCTCCAACAAAGATTTTACTTTTTCTGCTAACTGTGGTCAGTTTGTTAAATTTTATTATCAATTTTCTTATTTTTATCAGTTTAAGAAGTCAACTTTTGCCTTGCTTGTTCATTCATCTAAAGTAAAGATAAAAGGTTTTCAGCAAAGGAAAGTAATAATAATGTTTTAAATCATTATAAAAATAATGAAAAACATTAAAACATAATTAGAATTAAAATTATAAGCTCATTAATTTTTAGCATTCTGAAGCTTCTTCAATAGAAGGGGCCAGTGAAGAACTACTTTATCCTTGCTTATATCTTTAGTTTTGTCTATTCATTTTGATAGCTCATGTCCCCTAGTAACATAGTTTTTCCTTTACTGACTCAACTTCTTTAGAGCTTATATTAAGATTTTTCATCACTTGCTGTATTACAGAAGAATGCAAATATTTCACATACATTATACTGTCATTACTACATCCTGTTATCTGGGAAGTAGTTTAACTGCTCTTTCCTCTCTGCTCCCCTCCCAAGATGCTCCGTTAAACCCAATGATAAAGTCATTTCCTCAATGGTAGCTTTCTTGTAAAATAAAATAAAATCAATAAACTTTTTTTTACTTTAGTTTTAAAATGATAATGATTATATTCTTATGCAAAGTGAATCTATGAATAGTTCAAATGTATGGAATAATAAAAAATATGTATCCTGATAGCTCCCAAGAACTCATCTTTGACTATTTATTAAATATACAATGAAAAGCAATCATGCACTATTTAATCTTTAAAATTGGACTTATGTAATTTTACAGACCTGAAGTTTAAAAGGCATGAAGTTTAAAAGGCATGATTCTAGAGGGAAAATATTTACATATCACATTTGAGATGCTCATGTTTTTTGACTGGCGATGTTGTTCCAACTTTGGAAAGGTTGTATCTTTATCTAGTAGACAGATGTGTGTCTATCATATGTCTATGACTTCCTTGGAACTACTTAGCCTCTGAAGAAATACACAGAGTTGTTTGGCTGAAATTCTAGTCTTAGAGGAATATTCATTTGAAGAGTTGCACCAGTATACATAGTAATAAAGTTAAGGATAAGAATGTGCATAAGCATATACAGCAGCAATGTCTAAAAGATCAAAACTGAAAGGAGTTCCTTTGATTTTACTGGAAACAAGAGATGCTTGCACCATTTGGGGGAGAAAATAATCTAAAGGAGCACAAGACCTCTGCCATCTTTTGCCACTGCTTAAGCCTGTCACAGTTCACAATGGGAACTGGCAATTTTTATATAGTACCATTTTTGGGCACTGCTAAACTGTTGCTGAACTAACCAATGCCTTCACTCACTGCATTTGGTTTTGTCATAAATGACACCTACATTTCTACCTTTACATTGCAATGACCTCCCAAGCACGGTGATTCTTCAGTGCTCAAGGTAGATAGAAGTGCTGTCACAGGAAATGCCAGGACAGCTCAACACTTTTTCTCTGTGAAGCTAAGAAAAAGTACAAACACACCTTCCAAAGAGCCCAAAACGCATACAGTGAGCTCAAAACTTACCACATGCACTCCCAGTGTCTGTGTATCATCTGTTCTGAATCAGAAGGGAGCCCTCTTAACCTTTGTTGACAGCTGGAGAAAATGAAGTGTCTCTTGCAGCTAGACCACTCTCCTTCACTTAAGGACATATAATGTCCTTCCATTACAACACTATCAGCTTCTCTACATGACATAGATTTTCAGTTTGGAGACCACAGATTTACACATGAAAACCAAAGAACAAACTTAGAAGGAGAAAAAGCTTGCTCTTCCTGAAGAAGGAACTAAATGGCCCTTAGAGGCTCTAGCCTTTCTTATCTGACAGCTCTTTCCAAGCCATAAATCATGTTAACAGCCAGTATGGGAGATGTAGGACTGAGTTCCCTAGCACAAATCAGGGATTATAAGAGGATACAGGAAAAGACTATGCTCTGGTGGCCTCTCTTCCCCTACACCTGACCTGGGTCAGTCTCACTTACTTCAGACTCTTGATTAAGGCAAGTAAGTATCTCTGTTCAGCTTTGCTCTGGAATCAATTGAAAGAAATAATCATATCTCCAACCCAAATCAGAGCCTTGATCTCTTGCTGCCTTCTATGGGGGTATAGTATTTAGGTTTGCCAAGGCATTACAGGATGCAGTTAATTCTACAAGCACTACTAGATCTGGTATGTACACTCCCCATCACAGAATGTTCATGTACCCTCTTTCTGTACTAAGCAGAATCCACCTCTAAAGCTTTGACTTGCACTTCCTTTCTGACGTACTGTAAGCTCGAAGTTTTTTCAGGGAGTGATGCCAATGAAAGCAAATTTGCACAGTTAATTTTGCCTGTTTAATTATAGTATTTTACCCACACTCCCCTTGAATCACATCTTCTTTATTACACTGACTCAATTTTTTTTCAAGATGACAAAATCCAGACTGCGAGTCAATGATGAGAGAGCATTGCATGTTTTACTCTCATCACTGTTTATTCCTTGATGTGAAGGTGGAGCAGGTGATGTGTCTATTTTAAGGAAAATGCAGTTCAGGGCTGGTTCCTGCTCTGCTCTATTACAGATCCCCCATAAGGAAACAGGACCCAGAGGAACAGAAAAGACACTGGAGAATTAATCACGCTGCTCCTTCCTGATAAGAATACAAAACTCAGCTATTAGCTGACTTCAGGTAGAAAGCCCTGGGATTTGCTGCAGAAGAGGCCGGGGGTGAAGAGAATAGCTCAGGGATAGAGAGACTCAAGTTAAAAAGAAAGAAAATTATATAATTTGAAAGCCTCAGCAGGGGCAAGGCAAAAGCCCCTGCAGCAAAGACTGAGCGAGTTACTGGTATCTCAGGCAACATTTTAATAAGCTCAAATCTCAGGAAGGGGAATTCTGTAAGAAATAGTCAGAGGTTCATTTCAGTTCTGGGAGAACCTGAAGGAAAATTTAAAAGGGGATCTCCATGGGAACCTTCTTTCCAAAACCATACACTTTTCACAGCACAGTATGGCCCTCCAGATGCTTCTGTCATAGGGACCTCTCTCAGGGAACCTCTTTCCTGGTGAGCAGGGAGGTACTGGCTCAGATCAGATAAGAGGAAGATGCATCTGGTGTGGTGAGTAATATTGCAGAAAAATGACAGAGTTGAGTCATTTGGTGAGGAAGGGCTACAGGTGTCTTTTCATGAGAAGGCTTTGAGCCATAGTTTCACACCCCATGACTGTACACAGGCTGAAGTGGTTGCAGAACATCACAGATCAGCTGGGTCACAGCAGATGATCACAGACCAGCAGAGAGGTCTCGGCCGGTAAAGGCTGGCTGAATGGAAGGGCAACACAAGAAGAGAGAAAACTGTGGGAGTGGAAAACTGGAAAAAATTGACAGGTCCATCTGGTGAGGATGAGGGAACAGTATCCTTATGGGACTTTCAGAACTTCTGTACAACCAGCTGTTGTGTTATACAACAGCAATCTCCTGACCACTGGGTGAAGCTGAACTCAGACAGCCCGCCCAGCTCCAAGTGATTCTTAAACACTCATTTTCTGTAGGGCTCTTCCATTAACTAAAACAGACCCTAGAGTTTTTTGTGACACTAACTGCTGTGGATCACACAAACCCATTACAGCTTACCTTTTTCAAAGCCCATAGGCCAGATTCCTATCTGTCCCAGATGAGGCATTTGTGTTGAAAAGCTTTGTAGATCCCAGTGCCCCTGTCTCCTCTTCCCTATAATCATGTCTTCAGGTTTATAATTTAGGGGACATACCTAAACAGAAAATTCAAAACAGACTTTCTATGTATTCTGAAAACTAGGCTTTGGGATTTGTGTAATCCTGCAAAAAAAGCTATTATCAGCTGTCCTTATCACTTCAAATTACCTCCTCTTCAATTCTGTTCATTGTTACTTCAAGAAGAGTTCTAGCCCATGTTATTCCATTATGAAAGCAAATCCATCTCTTACATGAGAAGTACATAGTGGTGTCCCAAGAGAAAGCACAGACATATGGAAAGGAAGATATTCCAGGAAACCTAAAAGATGATGAACATTTCACAGCTTAAATTAGATATAAAGGCTAAAACATGTATGTATCTCACTTGGAAAAGACAGCCCTGCCACAAAGGGATTGACCCATTCTTTGCTCTTATTCTGACACCATGAGAAAAATCAGAATCATATGGATATGCTAAGAACATGAGGACATGACCTGCAGTCCTGTAGTTTCAAACAATCATGACTCAACTTCCTGTGCTTGAAGGAGATTCAGAACAAAAGCGTCTTGGAGTCATTTTTTATGAAGTTCGAGGGAAAGGATTGTAAGTTCACTGCAAATCTCTGAGGTGAAAGAGATGTATATGTCTCCAGCTCTGACCTGATTAGGTGAATTCTCAGGAACTTGAGCACTCCAAATTCCAGTTAAGAAGCAGTAAATGCTCTCAACACATGTTGCTGGGAAGCTCTGACTACATGCATAAGCATGTATTCACATCTTCCCCTTACAATATAAAACCATTTTTCTGGGATAGTGGGGATAGTGCACCCCAATAGCATACAAGGAGAAATAGAATTTGTGGCCTGACATCAGATTAAAAGAAATGTTTAGCAAATCTGATGCAGAAATTATTTCGGAAACTTGCAGCAGAACATAATCAATCCAACTTCTCTCCCCTCCAGCCCCCTAAGCAATTTTTCTCTTTTTTAATTGTTATTGTTATTATTTTGTTTGTTTTCTGCTGTGCATTTCTAATTTGAAATGGGAAACAATTGTTTGACAAAGGATTTCTCAGTGCATTATGAAAAATACTGTTACAAATTCTAGTCAAGGAAGCTCTTCTTTGAGCAACTGGCCTATTGAAAAGATGTCAATGAGAAAGAAGACTTATTCCATGCATACATGTTTCCTTCCCAGAGCAGGAAAAAAAAATCATACCTAGAATCTTCCTGCAGTCTATACAATCATCTTATTCACTGCAAAGAAAACTAAAATTAAGGGATCAACTTCAATTTCTTAGATCAATTCTCCAGGCTGAATGAGGTGATCTTAGAAAGGTCTACAGTGGCAATGAGCCAGTGTCACTATCCTATGACATTAGGAGAGTTACATACAGATGGACCATTTGCAAATTTTGGGGACTATTTTATTCATAATTTAATTGAGTCAACTGCTGTTATCTACCGGATATCTGGTCATTCATGCATTGGTTCAAAATCTCTCAAAGTCAGAGACTGCCCTTCTATTAATGTCATCTGGCTTTGGATCAGACCCATAGATGCAGTGCACTGAGATACAGTAATGCCCCTATCCAGCCAAGTACATATTTAGCTTTCAACATGAAAATAGTCCCATTGAACTCCCAGGATCACCCCCACTGTTTAAACACTTGCTTATGTGTTTTGCTTGGCTCATTGATGAGAATTTAAACAGTGTTACTCCAGAAATTAATTTAGCTCAGCTTCTAATGCAATGCTACAAATATTTGAAGATATCTGGTGGAGAATTTAGCAGCAGTTTCACTGCAACGGTAGACATGGAATAGCAAGTGATAATTATTTTTTCTTATGAAGGCTAAGAAAAAGTTTATGTAGAAAACATTAAAATTAATCATTATGATCATATCTGACATAATGTGACTTTCAAAGCAGTGCTCAAAGGTGACATATGTGCATCTATTGCTTACTACCTGTCTTGCATTAATTCTTACATATGAGTGTTTCATTTTTTGTAGAGAAAAGTTACAATGGAAGTCTTTTTTCTTTTTCTTTTTTTAATAATTCCCACAGAAATACTTCTTTAAGATGACCATTACTTTTTCATGAATAGGATTGTAAATATATAATGGAACATAAATATTTTGTATTTAGATTAATAAAAAATTTAGGTTCATAAAAGATTTATCCCCACTAAAAATAATTTGTCCTCAAACAGGAATCAGTGGCAATAACATATGGGGCAAATGTTCCTCCTGTAAGAAAATCACAGAAGCTAAGCAAATATTCCCCAACATGTTTGACAGGAATTTGCATAAATGTAAAAATGAATTAGCATTAGGCACACCTACACCTGAAACAACAGGGAAGAGTCATGAAAATAACTAATCATATTCCTAGGCTAAAGGCATCTCAACTCAGATGATCTGACAGTGTTCTACAAAAATACCATGAGGGAGAATAAGATCTACCATATAAAAACATTTTATCAAAACACCTACAGAAAACTGCATTTACACTTGCATGTAGCTAATAGATTTTGCAACAGTCTGATCCTGTCCTTGTTTTACACTAGGTAAAGCCTGTATTTCCTTCAAATCAAATAGTTTTTTAGAAAAATCTAAAATAATTCCATGTATGCAGTTCATCAGCCCATCCCAGAGAGAGTTCATCCCAAGGCAATCTTTTCCGGTTCTTGTCTGCTTTCACTGCTGTTGAACTCCTGCCATCTCATGTAAACTATATATGAGCAACCACAATTAACCAACACAGCTCAGATTTTCAGTTCAAGTACTTGAAGCAAATTCTGTGTGATACCTCCTACAGCATAAAAATCCATTCTCAGAAGAATATCAGGCAAACCAAAGTCATAAATAAATGTTGGGAAATTATGACCAGCCTGCAGACTTCCCATGAACTGAGAGAAAGACTAGTTTTGGCAGCTCTATCTTTCATTGTGAATTATTCACTCCTCTCTTAACATTTCTACTTTAATTGTTTTTAATTTCATTGCTGCTGGGTAGAGGTGTGAAACCACAACAGTAAAATGAAAGCAGCTTGATGAATTTCTCTATATGGGTCAAAGAAAAGGAAAATGCCTTACGGAATACTGGGCTACATGTTGTAAGTACAAAGGTATTTTACCTTTTCTAAAATGAAGCAGGGTGCTTTATCCAACCACACAGCCAGCTTGTGTGCAATGGTAACAGCTATATGGCAGAAACTCTGGACAGGCAGGTCAGAGACTTGAAAAAGTATCAGGGCTCCCAGCCACTGCTGAAACGCAACACATTCCTGCACTTCTCAGGGTAGTCTTCAGCTAAGCATTAACAGCTGATGCACGTTACAGAGCTGCTTCATATCCTTATGGAGTGATGAACTCCTTGAGTTGTAGTAACAGCAGCTCACCTTTTGAAAGTAACAATTTTTTTTAGCCTTGTGTTAACATCAAGACCTCTTCTGAAGGCTACCTGGAAAACTTACATTTTTACATTTAAAATTTACATTGTAAATTTTACATTTACATTTTACTGCAGCCCTTGGTTGAATTGTTTGGGACAAGCTGCTCAAAAGCATGTGCATCAGAAGCTCCTGATAGGCTTCCAGTACCAGTCTGTAAAATGAGAGTAATAATCCAATTACCTACTCTTTAGGTATTCCAGCAAACCACAAGAATCGGAAACATGTTAGTCAGAACTCTGTAACACTTCTGTACCCAAGAAGCTTTATCTGGGAAGTGCTGAAGCACCCTGCTTCAGAAGCATTGAGTTGAAATGGCAAGCTCTGCTTAAAAGAAGTGCTTCAGGTTCTGTTCATCTATCAATTGGAGGAAAAGACAGGGTGTTTGGTAAGAGCAAGGCATTCTCACAGCTTTAACATAACCAACAAAGAATGGGATGTTTTCTAAGCAAAACTAAAATGTGTTAAATATTAATACATTTCTGTGATAAATAAAAATTGATGGAACATAAGAGTGGAGCTTAAGGAAATTGTGGTAGATGTTAATCAAATCTATACATGAACTAATTCCTATACTCCCACACAGGATTTTTGTATGCTGTTCAAACTGCAACACAGTGTAACATGAGAGGTTTCTGATAAGCATACTAAGAAACTTTCCACAGATATTTTATTTATATTTAGAGGTGGAAATGTTATTGTCCTCTGAAAAATGATAAAAATAGATAATGTTTGTACCGCTTTAGTATTAGAGCTCATGTATCTCTGAAAGTAAAATTTTAAGTTTTCCACTGAGGACTTAATCCCTCTGCCCCAAATCCCATGAAGTACAAACTTAAATAATGGAAGAGACTATAACACTGTAATTATTATTATTAATAATAATAATAATTTGAAGATGTTATGGACCTTTAAAAATTAATGGCTTGATTATAAAAATGTCACTGAAAATAAGTAATATTAATGCATCTTAATGAGAAGGCTTAAGAGATATTGACATAATATTTGTTGTGTTTTTTTTTTGTTTGTTTTGTTTTGTTTTTGTTTGTTTTTGCTCATATCCAACATTTTGGAACCCTAAAGTGGAACGTGTAATACTAACATTCTAGTCAAATAAACTACACCAGTTCTGAGTCATATTCCCTTCATATTCACAGACATTACTTGGATGTATCTACTTACATAAAACCAAGAGTTTTCTGATATCTACCAATCTTCAATACCATATGTAAACCTATCAGGCTTAATATAACATCTGTTTAGCATATGCTTTTTGGCCTGCAAAGAAACAAGTTGGAAATACAAGTTACAAAACTATTTTAACTGTTCTTTTCCATCCTGAGTCAATGTTGTGCCAGAAAGCTTAAGAGATGCTTTCTGGTTTTATTTGTTTAGTAAGTAGTTAGTGGTTCTATGTGATTGTGGGGTTCTTCTCCCTCTCAAATTGAGTTTAGAACAAATTAGGACGTCATCTAGTGAATAACTGGCCACTGGCAACTCCAGCTAATTTTAATCAGGACTTAGTACTACCAAGGCCCCTGCCACTGCTGTAAAAGGAAAGAATTCCTTCTTGATTTTGATAAAACAGGTGTTCTGATGGACAACTTCAAAAAATCTATGTCAAAATCAAAATGCTAGTTATTCAAGTTTCTGTCAAAAATAACATTTTATTTTTAATGAGGAGATGGATACAGGAAGGGAGTGGAAAAGGAAGCCCAAGAAACATTAGAAATAAGTTTTTGCATTATTTTTGTTGTTGTTCTTGGTTTTTTGTTTGTTTGTTTGTTTGTTTTAATAAAAAGTTTCTATGGCTGTCAGTAAGAAACAGATATTAAAAGTCATGTCAATCTTTTATAGAAAGATTGTATAGAAAGTATAGAAATACTGCAGTATTTCAGGCTAAGAACTGTGAAAGTCCACGTTCAGGCTTGAATCCAACCATAGTGGTTCCTTAAAGGAAAGGTTGTGACACAAAACCAGAAGGGGTAAAGCACACTCCAGTCTAGCATTTTCTTGGTGATCATTGGTGGAAGGCAATTATTCCAAATGAAACAGTTACATATCTGTCTGTGGTTTGTTAGTACACACATTTCACTGTTGAGATGCAAAGCTTTCTAACATCCTGCTACCTAGTGTGGTTCAAGGCTATACATGTATCAATTCTGAAAGTAGGTATCATGTTCTTCACACGGTTTTAGCAGTGTGTTTCTGTACTGCATTACAATACCTCTTCTAACAACATTTTTATGAAATTGGACTATATTGCAATATGGACAAGTAACTACAGCTGGACTTGCTTCACTCACAAATTAATCTAGATCTGAGTATATCAAGCCAGTATAAAAGATGTCTATTTTGACACCTCATTTTTTGAGTTTAACCTGTTCCACCATATATGGAAAATCCAAAGAGGGAAGCAGAACTCCTGAGAGATCATTTTTTGATATTTTCCCAGTTTTTCAACCACACACATACATAAAAAAAAAAAAAAAAAAAAAAAAAAAGATAATTAAAATTAAAAAAAAAAAAAAATCTCCTGTCTTGGCAAAGCCAAAGTTACACCCAAAGCAAATAACAAATGCCTTGAAATGCTCTGTGATTCCATGATTCCATGAAATACTCCTACATTTCAGTGAGAAGATTGGGAAAATATGGTTGTGGAAGACTTTCAGATACAGAGAAAGATTCATTTCTTTGGGCCTAGCAAACATGACAGCAGCCTAAGAAGATTTTCCTAAACATTTCCACAGCAATGTTAACCAGGTCACACTGGTCACAGAGCTTACATTCCTCAGTAATCCTAAGCAACCCACCATCAGGCTGAAGGATGGGAAGGGTGACTCCATTGTTCCACAGGTCTTAAGGGGGGAAAAAAAGAGTTAGGACGTAACTGAACTATCTTCTTGATGAAACATCAGATACATCAAATGAGTTAATTCCCTGTGCAGATATAGGAAAATAGCCCCACCACTTGGCTCTATTTGCTGCCTTCGTCTCCAGCTCTTTTTATTGCCATTTCTATAACCAGTTTCTAACTGGAAAGGTAAGTTCAACTTGCCATGGTCTCCATTTGCTGTTGACTGAGACAGCTGATAAACAAAGAAGAAAAAAGTGTGAGTCTGTCCATGTCTACTACCTTAACCACAAGTTCAAATTCTTTTCATTAGCCCCTTTCACATCTCTGAATTAGGTCATCTGGGTTAAAACTACCCTCAGAATAAAGCAGAGTAGATGCCAAGAAAACTGAATACATCTAGCTATGAGCATCAAATAACCTGGTCAGGTGGTATCATCTGACTGTTCCTGACCTCCCATAGAACAGGCAATTACATGTCTCTTCTGCCAACAACGGAAGTTGCAGAAAGTTACTATTTCCCCTTTGCAAAAACACTTCTAACCTTCAGTATTTCCATCACATGCTTTATTAATGTTCTAATGTAGGTTTTATTTTACTTTTGGGATTGCACCACCCAATTTCTGATTACTTTGTTTTTTTCTAACATGTTAGCTACTAAGCTACGTATTAAAGTAGTAAGGAAAATATGAGCTGTTTTTCTCTATGATAAGAAATGATAGAAAAACCCACAATAAACCACTGTCAACTCCATAATGCTGCCTAGACTTGCATCATATCGCTGAAAGTTGGATATGCATTATTGGAGAGCTTTTCTCCATGTAGTCCTTGCATACACGCTGCAGGAGCCTCTTAGTTTATGTAAATGAATTATAGTAGTTGCCCTTGAAAAACTTTCCAGTTGTAACTTAAATTTCCCTCAGTATCCATAATTGCCATACTTAGTGTACTGTTAAACTCAGCCAACACAGCAGACTGTTAAAGTTTAGGCTGATACTGATAAAGACATTTTACAAGGGATGTACAATTTCAGAAATGAGGAGACTTGTCTTGCAGCTGGTGACCATCTGGTGTCTGTGACTGTATTTTTGAGTATTAGTCTAAGTCATTATTGTGTCAGTCTTCCACACACACAGACCACCCATCACCTTATTGGCCCTACCACTGAATGCCATAACAGCACCTTTGTTTCTCCCTCAGGAGTGTCATTTGTGCGTTGCAGACTACCTAAGGGCTGTTTCCTGCCCACGTGTTCTTTGGCCTTCTGAAAAAACATAGTCTCTCCAGGGGAAGAATGAGACTTAATATTGCCACAACAAAACTTAAGGAAATATCTAGAGTCGTAATTAATTACAGCAATATAAATTTCCAGTCCCTTCTGGAATCTAATTACATTCTTGCCCTTGACTCTCTATAGCAGTGACTTCTACAAGCTAATTACAGGTTGTGTGAAAAAGAATTTTGTATATTTTTATCACATCCATCTCCTATGATGAGTTGTCTGTTTCCAAGTTTCTTGAGCACTGACAGTATGATTTCTATATCTCCTCAAAATTCTTTCTTCAGAAGACAGTAATCTTTACTGCATATTAATTACAGATGAGGACATTACCAATTTACAGAAGAGTATTGTACTGATCTCCATGTGGATTCACAAAAAAAAAAAAAAAAAAAAAAAAAAGCTGGCTAACTATGTTTGTGTTTCTGATCTTGACTTCAAATTGAGCTGAAAAGTCTTGGCTGAGCTATCTGTGAAATGGCCTAGTTTATTCTCAAGTCCTCTTGGTTCAGCATCACTCTGAAATGACATATTTTTATGCAACAGAAACTTCATTTGTCAATAATCAGCACAAAGTCTTGAAAAAGTGTGAGAGTTCAGACATAGGCAATCCTTGATCACTGGAAGAACACTTGCTGGCCTCTAAATAGGCAGGGAAATTGAACCACCATGGAGATTTAAATGCTTCCTAATTCTTGTTGCTTTCCCCCAGGTTTTGGATGAAGCTTGTTACTAAGAGGGTCTCTACTGGCTCTACTTTTTTTCTGAATGTTTGGTGCAAACTAAAGGGTCTTAATGACAAGAACAAAGACACTCCTGCAACACTTATAAATGTTCTTATCCAGAACATCAACCACAGAAAAAATCATCATGCCACCACTGACAGAATCACTGAATGGCTGAGGTTGAAGGAATCTCTTAAGATCATCTTGATCAACCCATCTGCTCAAGCAAGGACACCTAGAGCCATTAGCCCTGGAAGATGTCTGGTAGACTTTTGAATATCTCCAAGGAGGAGACTCCAAACCCCACTGGGCAACCTGTGCCAGTGCTCACTCACCCTCACACCTACCCAGGTCCTAAGCTGGATGGAGGGAAAAAAGCCTGTTCAAATAAGGTATCTTCTCAGACAGATACAATAGCTCTTAAAAGTCAAGCCTATACTGCCTAGCCTGCTTTGTGTGCATGTCTGTGGAGGTATAACACTTCAGCCATCTGTGTGTGTACTCTCTCCATACAGGTGTAAATTCCTTTCTTAAAAAAGCTGACAGATAAAACTGCAAAAATATATTCCCATACCAGCCACTTTAGAGGAACAATTGCTCTCCATACTCAGGTTTATTCTTCCACACAGACTCATAAGGAGACTTGACAATACCTACATCTATATATGTATTTGTTATTGTTGTTGGGTGGTGTGGTTTTTTGTTTGTTTGTTTTAAGCACTTATTTCTCCCCAGTCCCCAGCACCAAATAACACAGGAGAGTTCAGGGCACAGAAAATAAACAAAGACTAAAAGAAAAGGGCAAGAGGTACTCAATTCTTGTCTACAGAATAAAGTAAAATGTTTCACCTAGGAGTACAAAATACATTAGCAAAATATTAGAAGAAAATATATATTAGAAGTAGATGCACATATATACAGTTGTATAGAGCCTACATTCATCTTGTGCTTCATTTATACATTCTCATTTACATTTGCTTGATACTAATGACATTTAAATTTCTATCATCAGTGGCTGAAACTACAGATTTCTACATCATTCTGAAGGAAACTACTTTTTATTGAGGCCTCCATCCTGCAGCAGACCTACTGGTGCTGACCAATATGCTGTGAATTTCCTTTAAAAGCACACACAAGTCAGTGAGGACTCATCAAGTTCCTTCCAGATCTAAATGCAAACTCTGGGCCTGAGTTAGCGTTAGGTTCCCATCAATCACAGACATTACTTAGCAGGTTTTGATCATTAATGCATCTGCCCACTGATTATAAAAATCAGACTCTAAATCTTTTGTAAGAAAATCTTGTCTAGTCAAATAATATCATTTTCATAAAGATTTGAAAAGTAAGTCTGAAAAGCTGCAGTAGGTAAACTCTGAACTGTTTGTAGCTCTTCCAGTATTGTAATATGTATTTTGTCTTTATTAACTATTATGGGATAATATTTTGGACCATTATCAAAGATCTGTTTATATAAAAACCTGGTGAATTTGTCTATACAATAAGTAATCCAGATAACAATCAAATTGCACATTAATATTCAAAATAATGGTTCCATTATGTGGGAAGCCTTCAAAGCTGACCACTTATTCAGAGACAGCCATATTAATTAATGATTTATGACATGGCGCTTTTATGATTATCTTTTTCTAGGTTGTCCCTGTTCTGGGTGATAGGATCTGCTCTACAGAATTTGTATGTGGAACTTTTATGATCACTATCCAAATCTCAAATAGAAGGGAAACAAGCAATGACATCCGTCTCACATGAGGTATGGAAATGAGTTGTAACAAAATAAACCACTACTCAGCAGGAGGAAGAAAAAGAGGATTCAAACCTGGCCACAAAGGCCTTGGGCAAGCATTGTGCAAATAGAAAAACTTGTAAATAATAAACACATCTTTGTAGTTCTGAAGCCAGTTAGATATCTAGTGGCATGTTGGTGCCTTATTTATCCAGCAATATGTGTGGTCGTCTTCTTCCTTTCTTTGGTGAAGATCAATCAGACTCTGAAATATCCCCTTTTTCCTGGCCCAAATAAATAATCACATCGAGTTCTCCAGTTCTGAAAAACAGATTAAAGAGCCTAAGGTCTCAGAAGTACTACCTGTTATGTGATAGAGGTGAATCACAGATGACTATCACTTTACAGGTTTTCCCTCTCCTTCATTTTCTACACACATTTTCTCTTCATTTTCTAGTCCAAAACACAACCTCTTTGCCTGTCCATTTGACCCTCTCTTCTGGCTCTTTCAAAATTCCAACAAGACTTTTTCATTTGAGAAAAATAATACCAGCTGTAGAAGCTCAAGAATTGTCTGATTCCAGAGTATCATGACTTTTCCCTCTACCCCAAACTACCTGTAATCCCACCTCCCAAAAAAGTCAACAATTAAACATACTAAAGAACACACATCTGTCTGTGAAACAGCACAGCTTGCTCTTTTAGAGATGAGAGGGCCTGGGGCCAGTCAGCTCCACACACTTATGAGGGTCAGCTGTTGTTTACTGAAAGAAGTATTAGAAAAGAGATTGCAAAAGAGAAATGGGCTCCTTCCATGGGCCCTGAAGCAGGGGGCTCTGAGGGAGGCACTCATAATAAATAGTAGTTTCATTTGAGCACTTCCCTAATTTTCATGAGTCAGAAAAATTCCCTTTGAAAGAGATGTGATAGCAAGTGCTCCCGGCACTGGATAAACAAACTGATTGCTCCAAATGTAGAAGGGATGAACTTTCATTCAGTGAAGAGCATACTGCATACTGGGTCCCAGCTGAGAGGAAAGGGCTTCTGCTGCAGCCAGACAATTTTAGCCATATCACTCTGTCCCAGACCAGTCAATATTTTACCTGCCTTGGTGCCCATTTCTCTGTACATTTGTGTTAATTTCTGCAAACTTATAGGGTGGCAGTTTTGAACCTTACTCCTCACACAATTAATTATTTTATTTTATTTTTTTAATTCAGACATCCTACATGTTTTCCATCGCACTTCTACATTTCTTACTTCTCTGAAGGCTCTCCACCTTTATCAGAATTGATAACAGGGCATTTCCAGGCATTTTCAGCTTCTCTTTGTCCCAAAGTCCATTGCTATGGAAGCGGTATAGGAAAAGAGGAAAATGCTGGTGTGGCTGTCTTCAGGAAACCAAAGACGAGGGCTCCAAACTGGTCACTACCTCTTATTATACACTTCCATAATCCCCTAAAAGAGCAGAGACCTGTGTCAGCATACTGAAGTACTTCTGGTTCCTTCCTCATACTCTCTGCATTAGGTGGGGAAAGCAGGCATGACAATAGGATTGTCTCACAATTTTATAAAATCTGAGGAAGGATGCAGCCTCTTCCTGTTGGGGGAATTTCCAAGAGCAAGAGTAAAAACCACATTTCTGGTATGTATAATCTCTTGAGTCAGTAATATGTTACCCAAGCAGACAGAAAATTGGCTTTCTTTCTTTTCTGGCTGCACTTAAGCTCTCCAGTTTCCCTTTGTTAGCATATTCAGTGGGCATCTCCCACAGCTCCCAGGCATTTTAAGACAAGTTAATACACTTTGGAACTGACCTGAAAACAGGTCCAGAGTGGTCCTTTGAGTCTCTCTTAATGGACTAATTTAGCCTACACTAGACCAAGTTACTCAGTTTGTACAAAATACTTTGGTTAGGATTGCTTATTAAGCATATCCTCTTACTTTCACCATGATGTTGCTGGAAATACATCAGATGGTGAACACTCCAAGTGTGAATTTCTGAGTAATGGTATATTACAGAAGAAAAATGACAAGCAGTGTTCATTAAGATTACACAAAATCATACCCTCTCAACACTTCCCACCAGAAATAGGCTGTAAGCTCAACATAACAAAGAAAGGTAGTGACCTACAGGACTCAGTAAATCAGATGAATTCAGCTCTAAATTGAAATTAATTTTAGTAGTGTAATTAAAAAAAAAATAAAAATACTTATTTTACCTGGTGATTTTGGGTTGGATATGTAACATAAGTAAAGTACCAGCTCTCATATTCTCAGGTGATAGAACTGAATAGATAAGCTAATTCACAGCAGCTGAAGTCTTTTCCAGCCTTGTATTCCAGGGCTGAGAGGCACAACTGATTGAATATAGCTACAAATAGCTATAGGCATTGTCCTGTTTCCATGCATTTATGATTTCATCTTAAAGTCAATGTTGTTACAGCATTGTTTACTGAAGGTTTTAATTTGCTGAGCACACAGAATTCCAGCTGAAGCTCATGCGAATTGCAGGTGCTTGAACTGCTGAAAAATAAACTGCCCCTTTTGTATTTAAATATATGTTAATAGGGATCTATCAGGTTGCTGTGCTTCCATAATGATTAAAACATCAAAGAAGTCAGTAAATATATTCATAAATAAATAGTAATTTGAAAAACAAACACACAAATAAACAAAACCATTAAATTATACTTTGTGTCCTTCAGCCCAGCTTTTCCCCAAGGGCTTGATCAAAACTTCCTGACGTCAGTTAAAAACCTTTCTTTTGCATTTTGTGAACTTTGAACCAGGCTCTGGATGGCTGAGAAAAGAAATGAGCCAATCTGACCTGAACAAATGCCAGCCTGGTCCCCTGCCTTCCAGTGGAGACAAAGTCAGAACTAGAGTATGGGACGTGGGAAGTTGTGCATGGCTTTCCAAGCCTGGTGCCGGGGCAGCAAGCCCAGAGACCCCAGAATGTGGTGAAGGGTTTGGCAAAATGCAAAACAGGACAAGGCTGCAAAAATACATTTGTAGGCAGGGGCTTTTTCATCCTGCCAGCTCTGCAAGGCACAGCTCATGGGCTACGCACTAGGCCATGTTAACAGGATGTCAGGGGAGATTATGTATCATTGCTGCCATTCATTTCCTTTCCTGGACTTCAGCCTAACTCTTCAGTTCTTTTCAGGACATTTCAGAAAGCATTACATAAAGTGAAAACCTCAGGCTTGCATCTAAACTCCAAAATTAAACTGTTATTCATATCTCCTGGTCACCTTCAGAGACAGAAAGAACGAATGATGCCACTGGCCAACTTTTGGGGGGTCATCTGGCCCTGGCTGTGTGATTGAGAAACTGCTCAGACATTAGGTTCATAAGCAGGGGAGGACAGAGAGAAAATGTCCCCTAGCCATCACTGTTTAGTGTAGCAACACTACAAATTGTAAATTAGGAACTTTAATTTTATAATCTTCTCTATGGGAATTTCAACCCCCTTACCTTCCTCCCCTCACTATGCTAAAAGCTAAAAGGTACGGGGGTAAGGAGGTGGTTGGCTTGGGAAGAGGGTGTTTTTTTAAAGACTTAAAGTTGGGGATTAGGATCAGCTGTTGCCCTTTAACATTGTTTTAGAACCACTTATTTCTGCATTTGTGAAGGAAATATAACATTCTTGTAAATTGTGGCCTTTCTCACAGGCTTCCAACACATTAATTTCTGGGCCTTTCGTAGAATGAAAACCCAGCTGGTGTGTTGTGTACATCTAGGACCAAGCGTTCATCATGCCTCTCTCCTGATTCAAAACTGCAGACTTCTGAGAGGAGATTTATTTAATGTAGGGGCAAGAATGTATTGTGAGTCACTGTGTTTTTCTGCTGTCTGCATTACGCTGGAGTGAAATTGAAATCATACTTCAGTCCCTATTTAAATGCCTTCTCTTGGCAGGAAAAAAAGAACGTTCAACCTCTGAACTCTGATTGGCAGCATGGTGCTTAGTTGGTAGCTGACTCTTAGCCTTATTGGGTCCTCCCTGTTGTCAATAGGACAAATCTTGTCCAACAAAAGCAACATCCTGTCAGTTACTGCTTCTTCCAGGAACCTGCCTTTTCCTCCCCCACAGCTGCTCTCTTTCTTCAGGATCAGGCAAGAAAATAGTTATGCATGAAAAGGATAGAGCTACAGAAGGAATAGCCATCAGACCTTAAACACATGCTTCCTGTGGGACTTCAATATCCTTCTCCATTTCTAAGGACATTAAGAGTGAACAAAATCTTGACTCTAACAACTAAGGAGAATCAGATAAAAGGGGGAAAATACTTTCATGTGAGGAAGTCATAGAGAAAGAAAGGCAGATATTTTTAGCCCTCTCTCCGTGTATCTCAGGAATATGAACTTGGAGTTGTGGCTACAGGAATTTCATCAAGGAAGACCAACTTATTCAGAACAGGGAGGGTGGACAGTCAGGTAATACAGAGACAATGCTTGGTGGCTCGCCAGCATCCTGCCACCAAGGCAGAAAAATCCCACACTTTAAGATGTATACGGGTATATGATAATTTACCTCCAGATGTTAGAAAACAGCTGTGTAGAAATGGAGCATGCTGGGAAGAATGAGAGAAGCAAGAGGGAGTGTGAAGGGTTGCAGAGGTTTCATTTTCACATTGCAGGCTGGGCAGGAGACATTCTTCTCTTTCATGCTCTCTTCTCTGGGAATTACTATTCCTTCTTCTTTAGCCCACAAAACTGGGAGAGAGAAGGCAAAGATAACCAATCTGTCAAAAAAGGAAGGTGAAAAAAGCCACTCACTGGGATGCAGATAACAGTGTGGTACAAAAGCCCTTCCTTTGTCCAAAATGGCAACTCAGAACCTCAAGACTGTAAGGGAGTAGGAGGAGTCCAGGATTTCCCAGCCAAGGACTGGGAGAGAAGGTACAGGAGTATCTTTCCTCAGAAATAATATACATGGGAGAGAGATTGTTTTCACAAAGGGAAGCAAAAAGGCTGAAAAGCTGACCTAGAAACAGGGTATAACACACACAATGGGGAACACGCAAGAGAACTGATGACAGCCTTAGGCATGGTTTCAATATAGCCTAATAATTTACAGGAATGGATTAGCTGAGAACATCCCATAAAGAGTCCACAGTGTTTTCAATTAATACTTAGGTATATACCATGATTATAAAATACCTTAGGGCTATCCATTTTTCAATGACATGTCTATATTAATCCTGTATTTTTTTCACTAAGTGATGGCTGCTACTGACTGCTAAGAATGTTCTGCTTCAGTAAACTTTGATTTCACTTGCAGTTGTGCATTTATTAGGCAAGATTATCATCATCCAAGTTTCCAGGGTTGGGAATTCGTTTGAAAAATATGGTCTATTTGCATTTAATTATCACATATTTACTGAGGAAAAATATAAACACGCCTGTTCTTCGGCAAGGAATGGAGCCAGTAATGTACTGCAGACTTGGGATTGTGCTTTTTAATATAATCAAACTACTGTTATAAATAATTCACAGTTTCCACTGTGGAAAAAAAAAATGAATAAGGTTTTCCTGTTAGGTTTTTTATTTTTATTTTTTACTTAAAAAGACAGAAATTATTTACAATATACTAAAAGTACCGAGACAAATTGCTCATATCATATGAGATATAATTAAAATTCACCTTGAAAGAGGATGTAAAGGGAAAAAAATATCCCCTGTATGAGAAGTAGCTACTAGTTGCAGCTGCTTGAAGAAAAAGAAAGAAGAAATATATTGTTTGTAAGATATCAAAACTAAACAACAAGACGAGAAGATGAGGAAATGTCAACTTGATTTTTGGGAAACAAATTATCTGTTTAAAGTTCACCTAGTTCCAGACATCACACAGACCTCTTAAAGTGTCCCCAACACAAATGACTCACAAAATGGAGATGAGGGATTTGAATTTAGATCAGAAGGCAGAATTATTGAATTGATATTAGACAAGAGAAATTTAATGGCATTGCAAAATTTCTGCATGAGTGATTTTTCATCCATTCGCTATGACAATCCTTTGTACTAATTCCGGTAGGCTGGAACAGAAAGAACAGCTTCATTTCAGCAAAGGACTTCTATCCTTTGACAGTGACCTGAAAAGACCATCAGTGGCAGTCACTGAACCAACACCTTGCCAAAAACACCCACTGCTGGTTGATGAAAAACTCAAAATGAGCCATCAATGTGATGTGTGCTTGCAGCCCAGAAAGACAACTGTATCCTGGGTTGCATCAAAAGAAGCATAGCTAGTAGGTCAAGGAGGTGAATCTCCCCATCCACTCTGCTCTTGTGAGACACTACCTAGAGTGCTGTGCTCAGGTCTGGGGCTCCCAGGCCATGGACCTGTTGTAGTAAGTCCAGAGGAAGGCCATGAGGATGATCAGAGGGCTGAAGCCCCTCCCCTATGGAGACAGGCTGAAGGAGTTGGGGCTCAGCAGGGAGAAGAGAAAGTTCCAGGGAGACCTTATAGTGGCCTTCCATTACCAAAAGGAGGGCTACAGGAGATCTGGGGAGGCACTCTTTGTCAGGGAGTGTACTGATAGGACAAGGGGGAACAGCTTTAAACTGAAGGAGGGTGGATTTAGATTAGATATTAGGGAAAAGTTCTTTGCTCTGGGGGTGGTGAGGCAATGGAACAGGTTGCCTAGAGAAATTGGGGGTGACTCATTTCCTGAACGTGTTTGAGGCCAGGTTGGATAGGACTTTGAGCAACCTGGTCGAGTGGAAGGTGTCCCTGCGCACGACAGAGGGCTTGGAACTAGATGATCTTTAATGTCCTCTTCAACCTAAAACATTCTATTAAAACAAAACAAACTAATAACAGCAACAACAATAAACAACTCACTCTATAGTAGAATGTGCTGCACTCAGTTTGTGCTAGGTTAGAAAAGATATACACTAAAGTGGACTGGTGAGCTAGCAGGTGAGTTCTGCCTGCTGAGGTACTGTGAGTAGGTAGCCTGGGGGCAGGTACATAGGCCTGAAGTGAGGGGATATACACCAGTGAGAAGAAAAGCTGAAACTGTCAGTACAGTTTGCTATGCATTTCATGGGGCCAAGTGGAGATGTCTAGAATGAGGCAAGTAGCTCTTTGAGTCCATTAATAGAGAAGATGCCTAGCTTACATTTAAACATCTGTATTGGCCAAGGCCTAAACAGGTGTCTTGCGATAACTGAGGTACACAGGATGCACTGGTGTGACAGACGTGACATGGAAGACCTGCACATTTTTGACCAGAAGCTGGAGGCTAGACAGGCTAGCCCAAGGTTTCCCAAATAGTGCCAGACAGCTATATTAGGTAACAAAAACCTATCTTTTTTTACCTCTTGTTTAGTTTGATTTTATTTTGAGACTAGAATATTTGCCTGAAAAATATTGTAAATATTTTTTTTTTTTTTGCTACAGTTTCTAGATGTTTTTATTGAACGAATGAATACTAATGCTTGTTCCTGTTACACAAGCAGCATAATATTTTCTTTCATTAGCTTATTATTTAATTATTATTTTTTCATGTTTAGCTTCCTTCCTCTTCTTTAGATGATATGAACATTGTCAATTGTGTCATGTCTGTCTTTCATGGTTTTGGTGTTTATTTTATCAAGTAGGATAATAATTTCCTCGCACTAGAGTGTGCTTCTAAAATCAATGCTGAGTGTGATGATAATAGCATGAGACATATCCAACTTCATATTTTTATTCAGCATTTCAAGAACCCCCATCTGGCACTGCCCTAACCACATCATTCCTTGCTTTTGAAATGACTTGCATAGCAATTTTCTACTTCTCAATTTGATTTCTTCTATCTCCATTCTTAAAAAAAAAGTAAAACTGCTATATGAGGGTGTATATGTTGCCAGAAGCAACTGGATTTATACCATCAGCTAAGGATTTGTGACAACTAGAACTTCAGTCCTAGTTTTAAAAGATATTGTCGAGCAATCCTTTTTGTTTGTTTGTTTGTTTTAATTCAATTCACCACTATTATCAACAGGTGTACTTAGGTGTGTAAAATATTCATATGAATAAGCACTTTCAGTTACATCCCATGAAGAAAACAAATAAACAAAAGGCTTCAGGCCAGCTGATTTTTGATGACTTGACATTTATACAACTCATTCTACCCATGAACAATAACATTTATTGTGCTGAGAGTTCAGGAACTAAGTATAACAGGAACCAGCAAAAGATGGCTAAAAGTAAAGTAAGGCAGAAAGGAAGGTCATAGTGTAGAGACATGGTTATTATTTAATTTCCCTTCAGAAATAACAGGGAAAAACAGGACTGTTCTTTCATCCATACTTATCCCCTAAAAAAAGACATGCAAAACCAACACAGATGCACACCTCAAAAACTCAAGACCAGAGATCCTGGTTTATAGCGATTCAGTTTCTGCCAAATGGGCATAATTAAGAACTCAAACAACTGTAAATGAAAGCAAAACTTAAGCTGGATGTGAAGTATCTCATCCCAATATCTACCGGAACTAAAAAGATGTGAGGAAACACATACACACACTTGTAGGAATACATATTCAAAGGGAGTGAGGTATGACAAAGGGCAATGGCCAAAAAGTGGGTCACAGAAAGTTCCACACCAACATGTGAAAGAACTTCTTCTTTACAGGGTGATGGAGCACTGGGACAGGCTGCCCAGGAGGCTTGTGAAGTCTCCTTCTCTGGAGATATTCAAGGCCCATCTGGACACATACCTGGGCAAACTGCTCTAGGGAACCTGATTTGGCGGGGGGGGGGGGGGGTTGGACCTGATGATCTTTTGAGGTCTCTTCCAACTCCTACAATTCTGTGATTCTGTGATTGCGTGTGATTCTGTGATGCTGTGATGACAGCCACGTAGAAAGACGACAAAAAAAAACGATCAGTCCTCTTGTTGTTGGATTTGTGTGTGTGTGTTTGCTTGCTTGGTTGGTTTGGTTTGGTTTTATTTATTTATTTTCCCAGGGGGAGAGGGAGATATGTATAAAAATTTATTCCAATCACATTGCTCAATAAGGAGCCAAATTCTGAGAGAACATATGTCTATTTCTTTTGATGAACAATATGTATTTTTAAAGTTTTTACTTTTCTTTAGACTTTCATTTAGGAGTCAGGAAGAAAAATCAGTCAGTAAACTTGTAGAGCACATAAAACAAAATTCTAGTCCCAAAGAAATACAAGCTTTCCACATCAGAACTTTTCAGAAATCCATGTAGAAGATAGATAGCAGATTCAGCTTTTGTTTTTCTTGGTATTGGCCAATATTTGGTTAATTTACTCATGGTATCCAACCAAAATAGTTGCAATTCTCTAAACTGATAAGATATACCTAACTGATGAGAATTAAGTAGGAGGAAGAGGAAGAACATATCCCTATTGGTTATGTTCATAAACTGATTTTTGTGTGTGCTGTAGTACATTATGTAAGACATACAAAATTGTAAGTCAAGGAAAACATTCCTAAAAATAGAGGACTGACCCTGATTTTAACCTGCAATAGCTGGGATATCCTTATCATGGTTTAGAAAGAAGTTTTGTGATGAAGGTAGCTTCTGCTTAAAAGTGTGTGTTTTCCTGTAGCGTCTAGTCCTGAGTATCTTGAAGAAAAACAAGACATAAAAATTAAGGCACAAAAGGTTAATGTCAGAAAACCTACCCCTCCATCTGAAAAGTATATTGGATATGTATGGCTTCATATTTAATCCTTTTTCTGATGGTGATTAGTGATTAGCAACATTCTATTTAGATGACCACATGAAGTTAGTACTTAACCAGATTTGCGATATTGGCCAGGAAAGATGAAAACAGCCTTTCTTGTGAGATTTTTGGCTCATACTCTCATAGGAAAATATCATACGAATTCCCTTTCATATAGCATTTTCCAGTTCTGCTTTCAAACAAAAAATAAACAGCTGTGAAACAATAAGCTCCAAAAAGCAAACAAGCAAAAATTCCCTGATGTGTTTTGATCTTATTAGGTTGAAGTTGAGTAGTTTGGGTCAATTCTTCTTTTATCTGTGTAGCTGGCATGTTGCCACCATACATGCTTAAATAGATTGTATTTGCAAACTATCATTTGCTATATAGAACAGAAAAGAAAAACAAAAGTGTTAGAATGACCATATTCTTACTGCAGTCCTTCTTTGCTTCAGCAAAGAAAAGTATTATTGTTTGACAGAATGAAACATACTAAAGTGAAATCAAATAACTTTCTGGCTGCTAGATAAATTGTTGATTGGAACATAATTTATGTTGATTTCAGAAGGCCCAATCTTACAAAATATACATGAAATTCTGTTAGAGTGCATTCAAGTTTGACCAAATGTAATAAGAGTTGGGGATACTGGTTGTGCTACAGCATAAACCCTTAACTGTCTTGAGGCAAATACAACAATCTAAAATTACCCTCTGTCTTCAGTTTCTGCATGTCTCTCCAAACATGTGAGGATTAGAAAGACAAGGGATACATTCCTTTTAGACCGCAGATTTTACATGTCAGAAACAGTGCAATAGTGGCTTTTTTATATATTTGCTACCATAGATCACTGCACTCCTAAATTCATCACAGGAGAGGAAAGGAGATTCAAATCAGGAAGACAAAAAACGACTATGGACACTGAAGTTCTTTCTATCAGTTTGCTCCATTCCTTCTGTTCAAACTTATCCTTACTTTTGTTGTCATTGACTCCATCAGTCACCTGAGTCCTTCTAGCCCAGAAGATCCCTAGCGAGAAAGAAAAATCTGTTCAATGAGTCATTTGCAACCTGTTCCTTTCTTGCTGATGACTCTGCTAGTTCTGTTTTGTATGAAAAGAGCAGGCTAGTGAAATAGCCCTCTGTCATGCAGCATGAGAACAACTTGTTCCTCACCTCACTGAACAGAGGATATTACAAAATGGACTCTGTTTTTTTTTTTTTCTATTAAAAATATTTATATAAATACTTAAGTAATTTCAAACTAAATATATAGTGTACATTTTATATACAGTATATAATGTATTACATGCTAGAAATTACATGCAATATGTATGTAAGCTATATTTTCATAATTGCATTTTATTTATAAATATAAATAATTATGTAAAATACTATATCAAATTATTATAGTGTTATATTAAATAATGATTGTTCAGTACAGACAAATAATAGCAAATCTCAGCATAGGGCACAGTTATTTCCAAACACAGATTTTAAGTTTGACAGACAGCTATGTTCAGCATATCATGGACCACAAAGATGACCACAAGTGCTAGGGAGAGAAACACAATTACTCTTAGAGGATCCCAGTGTGAAATGGTCATGTGAGTGTTTTTCAAAATTGTCTTGATAAGGTGCACCATTTTTATTATCTTTGTTATTACTGAAGTTCAGGATATTTTGCAGAGGAATACGGGATTACAAAAGTAATACTGTACATTATTAAAACACCAAACCACAAATCTTTTAAAATCCTCTACTCTTAAAAAGATGCTATTTCTTTAGTCTTTAGTTCTGCCTTTCTGTTTGTCACCTGGAGTGACCAGTAAAAGTTTACCTTAGATATAGATACAAAAAAAAAAAAAAAAAAGTGATTGCATGGAACAAATTAACTTTTTTCTTTTTTTTTTTTCCCTGCTCAGGAAGGACCAAGCCAGGGCTGCATTCCTTGCAGTGGTCATATAAGCCCTCAGCAGCTGAATTAAATAAATTTACAACACAGTAGTTAGAAAGTTGTGCTTACAACATTTCTTGGCTTTTGCAGTTCAGTTCAGCTTCAGCACTAAAAATAACAAACAAGTCAGGCCTCCAAAACACACACAGGTTGTTTAAAAACTGTGAACATTTAAAAAATAACACATCTGAAGATACTTTATTTATTTCTGTCATTTTAGCCTTACTGTACCATCATAAGAGACATAAATGTAAAGTTTAAATCAGAGTTGGAAGAAAAAACCTCTAGAAAGACGCAGTCTTAAAAATACTAAAACTACAGGAATTTTGGTAAGGGGTGAGAGGAGACAGCACTCCAATACAAGCTGGAAAGATTTCATGCATGAACCTATAAAACTCTTGTAAGTGTTGACTACTGCCTGGGAACTGTGCATTGCTATGGAAGGTGGGAAAAGTGACACAGCAGCAACCAAAAAAGAAAAAGGGGACTGAGGAAAGCATCCAGCTGTGAGAGGGGAGGAGCAAGTACTCTGCATCACTCTTTGTTGAAATCACATTTTGATTTGATTTAAAAATTCAATTCTTTTAAAAAGATAGATTAACCTTTACTTTTCCCATCTTAATTCCCAACCTCCTTCATGAGGATTGTTCATTTAGAGTAGAAGTGTGAAGTGAGAGAAACCCCAGAAGGAAGGGGGGGTTAGTTATAATTAACCTACAGTAATTAATGGATCAGTAAATGTGTACTGAATTAACCTCCAAGTGCTAAGCACAGGCAATTTGCAACCATATCCCTTCACAATAGAAACATCATATTTGTTTGTAAAGCATAGGGCCACATACATTCATTGAATTATAGACTTGTGGAATCACTTAGGTTGCAAAAGACCGTACAAAACACGAAGTCCAACCATCAACCTGACCTACCAAGTCCTGTCACTAAACCATGTCCTTTAGTGCCACATCAGCATGTCTTAAAAAAATCACCTTTTGAATTCACCTTAAGTTTGGCCTCGCTACACTTTTTTTCACATGGAACTATTTAAAGGCTGGATGAGGGAGTTTGACAAAACAGAGCCATGCCTCTCAGGGCTCTCCTAACTACTGCAAACCCTAGCTTCTACCGCAGTCACAGTGCAGCTGTGGAGACTCCCTAGCAGCTCCAGCCTGATGTTCACTTGGGTCTGCCAGTGCTGGTTACTGTAGAGAAGGTGCTTTGAGACCACATTTGGCACGACATCCTCAGAGAACTCTTGCTTAGAGGTATCTGAAATGGGAGTCCAAACCTCAGAGATGCATCAATGTGAGTAGCTCGTTAGGTGAGCACAAGTACCTTGCAGTCAGGCAGTAGGGAACTTCATGGCCATTGCTATCATGACAAAGCTTCCTAGCAGTATTTTCACTGCTAACCAGGACTGAGCAAAAAATAAATATATTAACAAAATAAACAGAACTCCACAAAACATCAGTGTGGGTTCAGAAGGATTCCTATTGGCACTGTCACACCTTGTTTGTTTTTCTAAACAAGTAAACCATGTTTAGCAAAATGGCAACCTTAAATTTTTCAAAAATCTTATGTTATTCTTTTTTTCTCCCCCCTTATAATTCTTAAGGAGGTGATTGCTTGCTCGTCTATAGTAGTATAATATACAATGTAATATGGTCTGGGCATAACTAAAATACTTTTGCTTTAAAAAACCTTCAGAGAACATACTGGATGATTTCTCTTGGACTGATATTGTAAGGCATACTGGGAACATCTGAAATGACAAACAATACTTCAGCTTATGAGATTTTTATGTGACCTTTTTCAGAGCAAGACCATAAAAAGAAAATTATTCCATTGTTTTCATTTACTCTTAATAGATTATCTTCTGAGTACAGTTGCTGAAGTAGATTATTATATTTTGCTTTCCTTTCAAAAGCTGGGTTAAAACCTGCTTAAGTTCTGTGAGAAATGGGTTTTATGGGTTTTGCAATATTAGTTCTGAAGCAGCTGAAGTTCATACACAAAATTTGTTCCCCTTGCACAAAAAAAAAAAAAAAAAAAAAAAAAATTCAATTAGAACAGAGCAGATGCCTTGTCTGAAGAATAGGAGGCTGCTGATCTCATAAGATAGGACATATTGTACTTGATCCTAAAAATGAAACTGTTCAACCATTCTAATATATTAGTTTTACTTCAGTAGTCACAAGGATCTCCAGTCCTAGAAGTAGACTTCATTATGCTGCTATTTGCAAACATACAGAAAAAAAAATAGATAAATAAAAAAAAAAAAGTGTTCCAAAGAACTTGCACTCTAATTACACATTTTTATATGATTAACATCTGAATAGTTATACTCTGCTATTATTTATAAATGCATAAAAATACCTGTTTGTACATATAACTTTTTAATTATTGTTTTATTATTTATATATTTTTTACTATTTATTTTTTATTTCCTGTGCTGGTCCTTGGTCAAGGCCCATGTAAACCAATGTGAATGACAATTATAGCACTGATTTTCCAAGACTCTGTGGCAGACTGGAAGTGAGATAGAGCTCTTCTAATTTCTGGTGTCTACAAGGTAACTATATTTATAGTGGAAGTTTAGGCTTCTGTTTAAAAAAATAAAATAAATAAATAAATAAAAATGGAGTTCCCGTGCAGCAGGCATAATGTGCCATTCATCTGATCAAGGATTAACGTCTACTTTAGTATGAAGTTAACCTCTAGGCTCCACAGTCTGTGCTGATTAGGTCTCCATAAACTCTATAAGATTTGAGACACCCTTCCTGCAGAAACCTAAATAAGAGGGGACTGAAACCTATTCAAGGTATTTAAGAAAGCCAGAGATCAAAGTGGAGGGTTCACCTATTATTTTTTTAAACATGCAGAAGGTAACACAGATTTTCAGTTAGAAAACTTGTATATTTGTATGGGTAAAGATTTTCTGGAAAGGTGAAGGAAAGGATCCTGCCACCTCCTATCAGCCTCCCTCCCAAACAGCAGTCACAGCAGTGTGCAAACTGCTTGTCTATACAAGTGCCAAACATCTCCCCAGCTCTTAAGGACATTTCTTGCTGAAGAAATAAGCTGTGATTCTCTGAAATAAGTGGGGAATATGTCACTCTTTCCTTTTTCAGCTTCTTATCCAGCTTAGTGCAGAGATATGTGAGAAGCAGAGCTCTACCGTCCCTACCCTCTCTCTAATTCAGGGATGTTCATTTATGCATGTGCACGTACACCCTTATGCACACATGCAAACATATAAATCCATCCATCTTCACTTTTATGTAAGATCCTGTTTGCTGAAGTAAGACAGAGAAAAGATTCAGAATACACTTTTGCAACACTTGCATGTGTAATTCGTCATGGGTGATGGGGTTGCAACATTACCCATGAAGCAATTTATGTACTGCAATACCGTTGGCTAAAGACAAATGGACAGCCAGGATTTTGTTGCTATTTTTGAGGGAGGGAAGAAAGAATATATCATTGCTCGGACATCATATTAATATCGATGCTGAATCTCACAGATGTGATCTTTGATACTGATGACAGCTGTTAATTGTCCCAGGATGAAAGAGGGATGGGCATGCACTAAGTGCCAAGCTGGGCTGATAGTAAATAGATTTTTTTTTAATGTCTTTTAAAATCTACCATTAGATTTTTCTTCATTGTTTATAAATGTGCTTTTCTCCAACAGCACAGAAAAAGAATATAAGACCCATGGCAAACCCCACACATGTTTGTGAATATGGGATGGCTCAAGCTGCACACCCAACTCTGATCATCACCTGGGAGCCACACTAATCATTTGTTGTGACCACATATTTAAATCCCAGGAAGCAGACAAGATGTCAAGCTACCATCACAACACAGTTTTCATCTTTGCAGACTGAAAAATTAGTGTTAGATCTTCAGCAAAAGTGTAACACCAAATAAATATTATGTAAAGGCAGTACATAAACAGGTTAGAGAAGGGCAGAATAACATCATAAAGGGAAAGTATTTGTGACTCATTTATAAGTGAGTTTTCCTAATGTGCAGTGTACAATTGAAATAAATGGAAACTTTAAGAAATATTCTACATAAGACAGAATCCAAAAATGCAGGAGGTTATGCAAGGCTAACTGTAAAAATAAGCAGATGAGTCCTCTAAAATAATATTGCAACATTTTTTGGCTTCCATTTATTGGTTGCCATAGGATTTTTACTCAGTGAGCAACTGCTAAACACAAGGCTGCTTCATACCATAGCTTGGCTTTTAAGAGAAGAAAAACATTAACATTGTTTAATGAACACACTTGTCTGGAGAAGTATTAACAAATGCTAGGAACTAATTTTCCTACTGACTGCCCAAAACCAGAGAGATTTGCAAGTGCTGTTTATGGTGCTGTGCCAGATTTGAATCTTCCTTTCTAACAACATGTAGATTTCTCCTTCAAATAAAAAGTTACTTGTTTTTGCAGGAAGCTGAGGGGGGAAAATGTCTGAGAGTAAACAGGTTAAAGTGCCATGTACACAACAGAAAGGATCACAAGGTACCTTTAACATGCTATTTGAGCTACACCAGCTGCTTCTGCATCCAAAGAGTACATCTGGTGGATGCTAAAGGAATGAAATGCTTTTCTAAAACATTTAACTTCTCAGCATAGCAGGTTTTCGATTTTGCCTTTATTAGTGCACACACTACACTGAGGTGTAAAAAGAGGAAAATGAAATAAAGACATGCTATAAAAAGTAAACAAACTAATTTTGATCTTCATCTTTTATTTCATCTCCCAGTATACCTGGTTATATCAACATTCATGGTTACTATTTTTATGATGATGCAATTGGGTTTATTTCTGGTTTTTGTCCAGTGACTGCTTGATATAAAATTCTTAAAGCAGCCAATGTGTGTCCATGGCTGAGTGCTTACTCATGTATCACATAATGGTCAGGCCTCCTTTGGCCTGAAATCCTTTTGAACCAACAATTTTTGTAATCTTGTTTTTCAGTGACCATTTCTGAAGAGGGGAAGGAAAGCATTTTCCCACATAAACTACACATGTATTTACACTTCTTAAGGTACCCAAGTTTTGACACTTAGACATCTCTCAAACTAGTGAGAGAATAGTGTTGTGAGCTGTAAATTTTCAAATGTCAAGGTCTTTTAGATCCTAGAGAAACAGCCACGTAGGTGTACCCACCTAGTGTCATCTGAGATGCCCGAGGTCACCGCATAATATACCTTGCTGTCTCTTCACAAGAGGTCATTCTTCCCTAGCTCCAGTGTCACATCTGCAGGTCTTGTGAAGATGTCTTGGAAACCTGGTGTATCTCAAAAGGAGCTAGACATTTCTGTATGTGCAAATAAATTGGGGCCCTAGCAAGCAGGGAGGATTAATCCCATATAACTTTAGACATCTATGCCTGACCTAGACACACTGAACTCCTTTTATAGCCAGCAGAGAGAAATATAGTTGTCAACATTTAGCAGGATAAATCCCACCCCTAAATTTCACTTGTGTAAGCCATAACTCCCCACATGAATAGCATTATATAGTCTGAATCTTGTCCCTGTCCTCCCTGTACACGTAAAGCTGGCAGTGGGTTTTTCTGCCCCTCTGCAAGGAACTTTATTTAAGAGATGAAAGGCAGAACCAAGAATCATAGAATCATAGAATATCCTGAGTTGGAAGGGACCCTTAAGGATCATCAAGTCCAACTCTTGACACCGCACAGGTCTACCCAAAAGTTCAGACCATGTGCCTAAGTTCACAGTCCAATCTCTTCTTAAATTCAGACAGGCTCGGTGCAGTGACCACTTCCCTGGGGAGCCTGTTCCAGTGTGCAACCACCCTCTCTGTGAAGAACCCCCTCCTGACGTCCAGCCTAAATTTCCCCTGCCTCAGCTTAACCCCGTTCCCACGGGTCCTGTCACTAGTGTTAATGGAGAAAAGGTCTCCTGCCTCTTGACAACCCCTTACGAGGAAGTTGTAGACTGTGATGAGGTCTCCCCTCAGCCTCCTCTTCTCCAGGCTGAACAGGCCCAGTGACCTCAGCCGTTCCTCGTACGTCTTCCCCTCAAGGCCTTTCACCATCTTCGTAGCCCTCCTCTGGACACTTTCCAACAGTTTCATGTCCTTTTTATACTGTGGTGCCCAGAACTGCACACAGTACTCGAGGTGAGGCCGCACCAGCGCAGAGTAGAGCGGGACAATCACCTCCCTTGACCTACTAGCGATGCCGTGCTTGATGCACCCCAGGACACGATTGGCCCTCCTGGCTGCCAGGGCACATTGCTGGCTCATATTCAACTTGCTGTCTACCACGACCCCCAGATCCCTCTCTTCTAGGCTGCTCTCCAGCGTCTCATTGCCCAGTCTGTACATGCAGCCAGGGTTTCCCCGTCCCAGGTGCAGGACCCGGCACTTGCTCTTATTGAACTTCATGCGGTTGGTGATCGCCCAGCTCTCCAACCTGTCCAGATCCCTCTGTAAGGCCTTTACGCCCTCATTTGAGTCCACAACTCCTCCAAGTTTGGTGTCATCAGCAAACTTGCTCAAAATACCCTCTATTCCTACATCCAGAGCATTCCTACAACCAAGCATGGGCTTGTCTACATTGACTCCAGAAGTCCTGTCAGCCTCCCCTGTGCTCTGACAAAGTAACTTTTTGTTTTAAAAACAATCTTGGAACAAGATTTGAAACTGCCCTAAATATCACAGCCTTCGGTTGAGTTTTGCAGTAAAAGGATGATGATTTAACTCCAGAAAATGAAGCCTATAGTCTATCTACTAACCTTTCTAAAGAAAGTTTTTCCCGGTTGTCTAGGGATTTATCTGTTACTGATTCAGCTGACAGGAGCTCAGAGTAAATTGATGGTGTCAAGAAATTGCAAAGAAATATTGAAAAATGTGGTTTGGACGCTTTTTTCTACTTCTCTGAACAATTGGCATCCAACATCTGCAATGTTAGAAACATTACTTATGGATGGGAGCAGCAATATTCAGTCTTTTAATCCCACAAGCCATTAAAAAGAAGATGAGTAGCCTTTTACCCTTCAGAAAAGTCTGATGGTTCTGAGATAGCTTTTGGATATAATCCATGCATTTTCCCCTTACTTTTACAGTGTACTTAGCACAGTGGCCTCCAAATGCACCCAGTGACCTAGCAGCAGAAACACCAACATAGCAAGCATCACTTACAATTATAGTTGCCTTAAACAAAAGCAAAGTGTATTAGCAGAGCTGAGAAAGTCAGAACAAAAAACTGTTTAAACACAATGACCACTGGATTTCTTTCTTTGTTCTGCAATTTAGACAGAATGTCAAAAGACTATGATTGCATAAAATATCATATATTTCCTCATATTTTTATTATATTTTTAGACAAGACTATCTGAAACCTAAAAACTTAATTTCTCTAAGTATTACAGAAAATGCAACAATGTTGAAGAAGTACTGTAGAAAGAGCGGAACAATAAGATTGTTAAATCCTGGGGGAATTTTATCAATAGTTTTCAAAGCATTTTGCAAGATCAGTTGAATAATTCTAGTTTACTAAATGGAAAAAATAACGCCCAGATTTCACTTTGCTCAACTAGAAAATCAGTAGAAATCAAAATACCATTTTTTTTTCACAGGCCAGGTCAGGATGTAAAGTCATTCTGGAATGGCTAAGCAACATTGCTCTATAACAAGGGGTAAGGGGCATTACCTTCCTTGCCTTTACCTATGCAGATAGAGTACTCTGAAAGAGAAAAGGAGAGGAAAGGCATAATCACTCTGCATTTCCTGAACTTTGAGGACATAACTGCTACCTTGACTTTGTCCTGACTGCCTACACACAGCTGAATTTCTTCTGGCAAAATTTCATCCTGCAGTAAAATGTGGGTTATACTCATGGCCTGATCAATCTGTAGGAATTAAATCAGATGATTCTGACTACTCCAGTTTCATCAGCTGCAGTAAATAGCAAAATGTCAGTGGATTTCTCTGAATCATTCATTTCATGCTCCCTGGTGTTCCTTTCTTGAATTAAAGACAGAACATTGCTAACTTTCTGACAAATTTTGCTGCTGTCCTGAGGTTACATGAGATCACTGGTTATTCATGTTAGCAGCTCCTCAAACAGAGCAAAGATTCAATTGTCTATACAGTATCAAGAAAATGAATTTGTCAACATTGCTCATCACATTGAAAGGAAAAAAAATCTTTCTCTGACATAAGGCCCCTGTTTCAATTGTGCTATTTCTCCTCCAAATGTGTTCCTTTGACTGAATTATAAATTTAGTAAAAAGTAATAATTTCTACAATACGCATATAGTTACTCATCTTGAGCACATTGATTTGATTGGCCTTGATTTCAGTTACCAAATAGAGTAGACGCATTATGTAATTTTTGAAGTATGCTAATAAAAAGTTTGCATGCAGTAAAATCTTTTTACCCTAATGCAGCCAGAGACCTGTCAGAAGCTTGGTACCAAGAAAGGCTCCAATTTTTACCCACTGATACACTCCATCCTACTGCTGCTCTGAAGGCTCTTTGCATAGCTTAGGCACATTTCTTGCTAATGTGAACACTACTTAGTAATTACGAACATTTAGAAATTACAAATATTCTGCAGTTATGGTGATTACACATAGGAGGGATACTATAAAATATGAAATAATGAAATGCCCGCTGGTATCCGGAAAGCATGAACTCCCCTTTTCTAACAGTCTGATATTGAACTTTAAAAATTAAACTGAAACTGTGTGAAACTGTGTGAAATGGAGTCACAGAATTATAGAATATCCTGAACTGGAAGGGACCCACAAAGATCGAATCCAGCTCCTGGCTCCACACAGGACCACCCAAAACCAGGCCCTATGTCTGAGAGCATTATCCAAACGTTACTGGAACTCCGTAAGGCTGGGTGCTGTGACTACTGCCCTGGGGAGCCTGTCCCAGTGCCCAACCACCCTCTGAGTGCACAACCTTTCCCTAACCCCCAGCCTGACCCTCCCCTGTCCCAGCTCCATGCTGTCCCCTCGGGTCCTGTCGCTGTTCCCAGAGAGCAGAGCTCAGCGCCTGCCCCTCCACTCCCCTCGTGAGGGAGCTGCAGGCCACCATGAGGCCTCCCCTCAGCCTGCCCTGCTCTGGGCTGAACAAACCAAGGGACCTCAGCTGCTCCTCATACGTCTTGCCCTCCAGACCCCTCTTCATCTTTATAGCCCTTCTTTGTATGCTCTCTAATAGTTTTATGTCCCTTTAATGCTGTGATGTCCAAAACTTCAGGCAGTACTCAAGGTAAGGCTGTATCAGTGCAGAGTAGAATGGGAACTTTGCTTCGACCCATATTGTAATTCTGACTGAAATAAATGTTTAAATTTTATCTTTATATCAACTGATTGAATTAGATCATATTATAACTATAAACTAATATGAGAGAAATAACAAGCATAATGAACTTGTAAAACAAAAACAAAAGACTGAAATGAAGCCTGGATTGCATCAGACAAGTGGTCGTGAGCTGGAACTAGAAGTCCATGTGGAGCAATGAGACTCCTCTAGTGGAAGCAGATACACACATAACCAAGCCAGGTACTCATAGGAAACACCGAAATTGTCCTTTTGAGGATAAGCATAGAACACAAACTACTTAATGCCATCTTCATAGAGCACAAGTGTAAGTGTCTGAGGTCATGTCAGATCTCTGAGTCAGTATGAACAGAAATAAGATGTTTGTCCACCTCTACCTCATACTTTGAAGAACTTGGCTTGACACACGAGGAATACTGTTCCTAGGTGTTGTCATTTTGCAGCTACTAACTTTTACGGGTGAAAATGCCTTTTTTAAGCACACATTCTGAAAGGAGGAAGACATCTGTATTCCACTTCTACCCTCCACATATCAAGCCTGTGCCTGAAGACAGCTGACTACAGCTCTTCTGCCCTCTTTGCTGACTTCTAATGCACACTTAGTCAAGCATGCAGAAGAACAACATTGGCATTACTGTGTCACAACGCGCCTTTTCCCTGTCATATTGGTTCACTTTGGAAGTCTAGTGGGAGGTGTACCTTCCCATGGCAAGGCAGTTGGAACTAGATCATCTTAAAGGTCCCTTCCAACGCAAACCATTGTATGACTACATGATTTGTGGAGGCCAAAAGTTCAGATCTGGACTTCCCTGCAAGGAAGGACTGCCAACGCCCAAGTCAAACAAAACCTATGTTTTAACATTGATATTTGGAGATTAAAATTGGAAAAAATCAAGCCTAGTAGTAGCTCCATAGAGTTTAACAGGAGCCTTATCAAGCACTACGTATTTCAGTCTTTCCAAGACCTACTACGGTGTGAGAGGGCTAGTGGGAAGCAGAAACAAACACACTATTTCCTCCTGTGTACGCTTTGCATTTTGCTAACCTAATCAGATGAAGATAAACACCTTGCAACACAGTGTATAACTGACGTCAGCTTTATTTGTGTGCTTGGGATGATGTCAGCACCAGCTCTGCAACTACACTTTAATCTCTTGAGCAGAAATAAATGCAGCAGCTAACCTATTACTTTCCACAAGCTGCTGCACCAAGATTATTTTATGTTTCCCCCGCAGGCTACAGACATTGTGCAAAGGTTGCAGGAGATCCAGAACAATGGGATCTGCTCCTGTACTAAGGCTGTGCTGAACCATGTTTTTTTTTTGTGTGTGTGAGGAGTCTAAATGAATTTTAATTGAATAATAACTAGAATAAGTAACACCTCACAGCACACAAGTCAGGCTCATTCAGACCCTTAAGAAATGAATTCCAGGCTCATTTACATCAGTGCAAACAATATGAAATTATTTTCTAAGGATTTACACTGCTATCACTGAAAATACATTTTTACTCCCATTTAAATACACTCACCAATATACTTAAAACTTTCCAAGCCAAATATGGCTGAGAGTTTCAAACTTGCGTAAGGCTTCGGGGGGGGGGGGGGGGGGGGGGGGAGAATCAAAATTTCAAGCAGATAGGCGCTAAATAAGCTTAATTCAGAAGACAAAAGCCAGAAATGGGGGCATGGGGACGATACCAAGAATGTAACAAGAACATGGGAAAAGCAAAAGTCAATGCCAGAACTGGTCTAGTTTAATTTTTATTTTATTTTTTCTAAAGCAATTCTCCTCAGTTGCGTTTCATGTTCCAGTGGAATTACACCATACTACAGGTCATTTATACCCTGCTTTCCTTACGGTTTGATTTCAATTTGTCTCATTGTGTTACCAATTTTCAACATTTGCTTCTACTGAAAGAGTAGGAAAGTTACAAGTTAGTTAAGTTGTTAGCTATACCCTCTCTTATTAAATTAGCAAGTTTTTCATAGAAACCTTAGACAAAACTTTAAGCATAAAGAACTGATCATTACTAATTCTTTTGGTATTCATTATGTTATTAGTCACAGGGCTCACTCATACATTTCCAAATTTTAACATAATCATTTCAGGATGAGTAGTAGTATTTCGCCCCCCCCCCTTCCCAATAATTTTTCCTTGACATCACATTTCATACCCTTCATCTCTGCCAGGAAAGTGTGGTTTGGTGTATTAGGGGCTTTTTTTTTTTTTTTTTTTTTTTTTTTAAAGAAAACATAGGTTTTCCAAGGTTGATTCATCTCAAAGAATGAAGTTTTAAGGGATTTATTTATTCCCCTAAAAAGATGCACATCTCAGTAACACAAAGGGATCAGGTTATATGACATCATGGTGCCAAAGAATTATTTGTCATTTGTTCATGCAGTCCTGAAGAAGAGGTTGTAGCCTGAAAACACTAGTATTAGTACTAACAAACTAAAGAAGTCAGGGTAAATTTAAAAAAAAAAAAAAAAAGAGTAAAAAAAGCTTGTTTTGCCATCTGTTTTATTTTGATTGGGTTAGAAGAGGGGTCATAATCTGCAAAATGGCATAGTTCATGTAATCTCCTTTCCATCCTGCAAAATCAGCCCTTTCCCCTGGGCTGTGGGGTAGCTGAGCCTGGCCCACGGCCCCTGCTCAGTGAAACTCTGCACCTGAGTGCAGTCACTACCCAAGGCGAGGGTCAAACAGCACTGGGAAAGCTACTAAGACATTTCTTCAACATGCAAGTCCTGTATCCGTGTTCCATGAACAGCAACCATGCAGCAATAAATAAACAGAGAGAAAGAAATCAGCTGTTTGAATCACAGATCCCCTTCTCGGGTTTCACTCTGGGGATGAGGAAGCTCAGGAAACAGGGCACCCCTTCAGCATTTCACAAAGCTGATTGCAGCTGCCAGAGGATTCCTCTGCTCCAGCACCAAGAAAGCTTTTCCCTCCAACATAAAAAGCACTGCAAACGAGCAATCATTAGTCAGCCACATTTTTCATATAATTACTGGCAGTGAAAAAGCAAGCATGCAGGTTGCTGTAAAATAAGGTCTAGCTACTTCCACCCAAACAGAACAGAAGCCGCTCACATAAGTTTTAGTGGGGGAGATGGAAATCCTCAGCATCCTCCCCCCTTCCCTTCCCTCTATGACTGATTACAATCTGCTTTTTTTCCCATAAACCACATTTATTGTGGGAGTTTGATTTGAAAGAGTTTCAAGTAATTTAAACTTTGGCTGCAGGCATGCAGATCATTTAAAAACTGATCTTCAAGTGTTTCTACATGTTAATAACATTTCTGCTTGGTGCTATAATCAACGGTTTTAATTCTCAACCTATCAACCAAAATACTCAATATGTGCCAGGAATTACCTGGACTAAAATCATGTAGCACAATGCTAGACAGCCTGATGGTAATCCCTGTACTGGCAGTTTGGGTGCAATATTCTGCTATTTTGGAGTGGAACAGGTTTTTTGTTTGTTTTTTCTTTTGGCGGTGGACATCTGCTACCTATAGCTTTTCTTTTTTCTTTCAAATTATACAAAAGCCAAAACCAGATAGCATCCTGGTTGAAATCACAGCGACATTCAACTGGTCTTTCCTTAATGGGCCAAGACTCATCTGTTTTGTCTAACATTGACAAAACACTATTATTTCACATGCACTTCTACATAATCTCACTACATACATCTATAAATTATTAATCAAAAAGAATGAAAATAGTAGAATCTGGCCTTGAGTAGGAGACAGTAAATTAGGAGGTGTTATTTCAGATCCATCCTTTCTGGAACTGAGAGGTAAATGCAAGATACACATTTTTCTAGATCTTTGGAAAGTGGAAGTGCTAGCTTGCTCCATTTCGGCATGTCTCTATCAGTGGAAGAGCCTCACATTAACAAAAAGACATAGCTCTCACTGCATTTCAATGCCCTCCTAGAAAAAAAAAAAAGTATATGGACTTGACAAATGGCAGGGACACGCCAAAAGAAAATAAACAAAATAAAAGCCAGTTTCATTTATAGCAGACTGTAAAATTTTTGATGAAAAGGCTTACAGTGTTACCTTGTAAATAGAAGTGCTAAGCTTTCTCAGCTCACAGGTCTGGCAAGAGCTTATTAGCAGCACAAAATATAGCAGCTAAGCGATCCTAATAGAGAAAACTCCTGCAGCACCTCAGACCTAAAGTAAGAACATCTTTCACAACTGAAATTTAGTTAAATATGCACAATTTTATTTATTGAAGAGATTAGGACAAAAACATTAAACCAAATACATGACAAAGCACCAGAGGCAGTAAAACCCCACCATGCACATCACCAATCTTTCCTCCTATAAGGTACTTATAAAATAAAAAAAAAAAGTCCTTCTTGACACAGCACCATCTTCAGAGTGTAAAAACATTACTCCTTTATATTCTTAGTTACCAAAATAGAACCAAGGCAGGTCAGCTGCAGCTAGCTTTGTCTCTTGATAAAGAACTGTGAAACATCCTCTTGAGAGTGGGACCATAACGTTCCTGCAAGGCAGGCAAATAGCATCCATACGTCAAATGCCAAGTAGCTGTACGCACATGCCACATACTATAATTAAGCACAAATTCAAGTAACATTTACATACTACAGAGTCCACATGTACCTACCCAAAAAACATGACCACTTCACAAAACGTATACAGGCAGTAATATCAGAACAACTGAGGTACTGGAAACACAAATATTTATGCCAAGAGATTTCAATATCATACAGCAATATAAAAGCAGTAATAAAAACATTTGCCAGTCTAAATAAAATAAAGCTATCTAGAAAAAAAAAAAAAAAAAAAAAAAAAAAAAAGCTAAATAAAAAGTTATTTAGGGACAGAAATACCTGAACAGAAAAGAAGTGTGTTAACTACAGCATGTAACATGTCATCCCAAGTCAACCCGTAATTGAAGTACTGGCTTAATACATCACTACTGTGACATTTTCTTCAATAAATAGAATAAGTCTTGACAATACAAAAGGTGCATATTACTGTGTATGTTTCAAGAGGAATATCTGTAATATAAATGTTCAGCTTATTAATACCCTCTTATTTCTTATTCTGGACATAAACAAAAATCAAACCCAAACAATTCTTTTCCCAAGTTGAGAGGAATTCAAAGAAAAAAAAACAACTCACAATACTCTTCTTCAATAATAAAGAGCCCTCTATTTACATGTGGGCCAGTCAGGTAAAGAAGAGATCGGTTCTCAGATAAAGACATGATTAAGGGCCTTCTGCCCTCTCTAGTCATATACGTGCAGCATGGCAGATATGGAAGCCAGTATCTCATATCTTTTAAACAAAAAAAAAAAAAAAAAAAAAAAAAAAAAGTCACATCATTTTCTTTTTTTTTTTTTCTCTCCTATTATAGCAGTAATGCATCTGGAAGTTCGAGTTATAATAGCTTCCTGCAACAAACCATTTGACACAAAACAGAACAGCTTGTTAAATGACAGTTACTTCCCCTTAAGGGAACAAAGCATTAAAATGTCATTTCCTGACAAGAATATTAAGTAGTTTATTTAGAAGAAATGAGTTGAAAATAGCTATCAAGAGACATGAACTGAAATTTTGTTTGTTTTTAGCACCCACTTTTCATGTCCATCTTTGTGCACCTAATTTTTTTCTTAAATTAATCCCATTAATTATTAGACATCCGATTAAAAAAAAGTTAGCCAATTGTACTTTCCCTGAATAATGGCTGAAGTTAAATATCTAACAGTGCGATGCCAAGATGTGAGCTGAGGCAAAAAGTTTCTATTTGTTGTGAGTTACCACTATTTTTTAATGGAACAGAAACAGGAGTGATACAGCTGCACCAGAATTGGCATGTGCAGTCTCCTTGGCTCCAAAAAGGTGAGAAGCTACAATTGCTCCATGCTGCCTTTTCTCCTCCAAATCAATCTAACCTGATAGCAAGCTTCCCCCCACCCCCCCAATCTGTCCCCATGCTACATTTGTTATATTAGCTCCTTGTGGAGGTTCCTTCTCAATCCGAGGACCTCTGAGTGTCTTTTGCTACCAAGCTAGGCTGATGCAGGATGTGATTTAACACCGTCAGGAAGGGCTCCTTCATGTGTCCATCTCCAGGTTGTGTACCTTCTGAACACCAGTCTTTGTGCTCAATTAAAGAATGGGTCCAAATCTTCTTCCATGTTGACATCAGGCACCAGCTGATCTGATACTTCCTTAGCACCATATCCTGAATTCGATACATTAAAATCTGTAGAAAACCATGGATGGTCCAGAATTTCCTGTGAAGTCAGCCTTTCTGATGGCTCCCGACGCAGTATGCTACGTATGAGGCATTTTGCCTTGGGGGATAGAGTTTCTGGAATGTTAAATTGCCCACGCCGGATCTTGCTGAAGAGGGAACTAGGCTCAATGTCATGGAAAGGATAGCGTCCAACTAGCATGGTGTAAAGCATGACACCTAGACTCCATACGTCCGCTGCTTTGCCAGAGTAGCTGCCATTTGTGTTCAAGATCTCTGGACTCACATAGGCTGGGCATCCATGCTTATCAGAAAGAGAGTCATCATTTCCTCTTAAAATATAAGCATCTTCTAGGCTTTCCAATTTCACTCTAGTCCTGCAGGCAAAAAAAGAAAAAAAAAAAAAAAAAAAAAAAAAGGAAAAAAAAACACACAAGGTAAGTAAACATCAAAACACACATATTCCAGGCTGTTACAGTTACACAATTGCAATTGTAATAAAAGTACTCTACAAAATTCAACAACTGCAGAACTGCAACAGTTTAGATTCCCACTCACAGTGCTTATTATTACAGGTAATTGATATTGTCTCTTCTATACCAGTTAAAAAGACACATAGGGAATATTGCCATACACACAGCTACAAGATTTCAATTACACCTGTCCAGTAAATAAGCTGGTAAGGTCTTATAAAAAGAAGTTAACTGCTACATTCAAGTCTTTAGTAATGTTTCTGTAAACATGATTTCCAAGAGGAGATACAAGCCTCAAGGTTGTTTGTTTTCTGCACTCCAATCATATGTAGGACTCATGACTAGCCCTAACTAGACAATGTTGTTTTGACACTTTCACACTGGTGAACAGTTACTCGCACCTGTATTTCAAAGTTTGATGTGAATAAAAACTGTCACTCCGACCCTAAATAATCCTCTGACCAACCAATATTTTTCTTTATTCCAGTATTCAAGAGCAAGTTTGACAGATTTTGGTCTTCCTAAAGAGATCTTTGGGTAAGGGAGATCAGGCGAGCTGAATACAGAGATGAGCTTATCTACCCAGCCAAACCAGAAGAGCTTCTCACATTGAAATGAATGGAGAGAATAGCAAAGGGCTTGCACAGGGATGACAGGAATGCTTTATCTAGATTGCACACTCCTTTTGCCTGCAAAGTGTTGTGAACTTGTCATTGTGCTGAAGTAATTATCTCTGCAAAAGGATTTTCTTCCATTATAGATATCACACAGAAGCAGAAAAAAAACAACGCCAAAGCTGCTTGTCATAGCATGAGTTTTACATAACCTTTCTTTCCTCTTAATTTGGACTGCAAGCGTCTGTAGCTATATTTAAAAATCTGTCCCTTTTAAAGGCATCCAAAAGGATTACCAATTATCCTTTAGACAATATGCCAGCAATAGTTGGCTCTAAGAGCAGAATGGGTACAACGCAACAGGATTTATCCAGTGCATCTGGATAGAAGAGTAACCTAGCAGCAGTGCAGTCTTCCAACAACTTGGGGATCACAGCTCAACTGAGGGCATTTCAGTCCTCTTTCCTCAACCTCATGGGTCTGTATGATCACTCCTAGCCCTGTGTCGTGGCCATACTCCCATACCACAGACATTCACAGGCAATGCCTGAACTTCATCCCAGAAAACAGAACTCACATCTCTTGACTAAAGCACATCGTTTAATAGGCATTAGAACAGACAAGGAGAGCCCTGTTTCTTAAATGTTTATTGAAGACAACATTGCTCAGGCTTGAGTTGCAAAAGACAGCTGGGCCAGCTTTGGCTGAGACTTGGTTCCAGGGCAGCTCAGTGCTATTTTCTTTGAACCAACAGAAGAGCATTTTACTCCATGGAGTACTCCAGTGGCAACTGTGCCATAAACTCTCATAATGACACTTGGACCTTTTCAACAGCTAGAGATGTTTACTAGCAGAGGTGAAAGCCCCTTTGGCAACATGCCTTGAATCAGGAAGTCATAAATACAGAATGCAGGATACCTGGCTCCCAAGCAGTGTGTCCAGGCAGCTCCTTCTCACATTAAACAGGCCAGCGTTTTCTCCTCCAGTGCGGATGCTGATGGGGTTTGCGCAACACACCTGCTTCCCGATTAATTACCCATTGCCAGCCTAACAGCAATTCTGGGGATGGACAACTGCTCGTTAGCACTCAGACAATACCCTATAGCAGCAATACCTCACACAGGAAGCTGGCTGTAAGAAGAAACTAACTGCAATTATCAAGACCACAGCAATTTCCCTCTGTACACAGCTCAGAGGCTCCAAAATGGGAGAGTGCCAAGGAGAAGGGTTTTTCCATCATGCTCAGCCTTGTCACGTTCCCACACCTGTCCAGCATCAGAAGCACAGCGAGGAGAAATGTAGAGTGAAAAAAAAACACATCTAGGAGGACAGGGAACAGAGAGGAGGAAATGGAAGGCAGAGGCATGACTTGTGGTTCATTTGCACTGCCCACCTCAGTTTTTCCATAGAAAAGCATGTGTGGTAATAAAGCGGGGAGGCCAACTACTCAAACGTGCATTAAGTCACTGAACTGCCAGCCAGGAAAGCATCAACTCACTCCTGCTACCAGCAGCAGGCAAGGAACGGGGCAGGGTATGCTATTTATAAATAACTTGCAGGATGGAATTCACCCCCACACACACTCTCTTGCCATCCAAGTGTCAACAGTGCAGGGAAATGCTGCTTACTCTCCTATCTTGTTTTACGTTTCTGAACATTGCCAAAAAAAAATATTAAAGAAACAGTTCATTCAGCAGCTTGTGTATTAAAATAAAATTATTTTATTTCCCAAATCTTGCATATTCTGTAATGGATGCAACACAGAAGTGGAAGGAGTGGATTGCAATGTGCGTTTAAAAAAAATGCTCAGAACTCATTTTCTCCAAGAAGAGAAATCATTTCTTGCTAGTAAACCAGACGCAGAACACAAAGGCCATATCCCTGCCTTGATTTTCATGCAAGGTGCTGCATTCTGCAGCCGGCAGCCCTCCGCGCATGCCACGTCGGGTTTTGTTTAAGCAAGCAAATGGAACAACAGCTGGCCCTTATCTGCCTGCTCCTCCATAATCTGCAGCCAAATGAAGCAAACACTCAACCAGGTTTTTCATCCTGCTGAGTTGACAGGCTTTGAGGAAACAAAAGGTCCCAAATCAAACAAAAACACAACCTTCAGCTCTCCTCATCCCTTCTTGCCAGCCCCCAAGACCTCAACCAGTAACACCCTTGTGTTTGAGGTAAAAAGCTGCAAATCAGCTCCTTCACCAGGCTGCACTCCAGCAGGGGTACAAGCCCTGGAGACTCACCTAGTGCCCATACCCTTCCTCACAAACCACAGTCCCGTATCTGCTGAGCTCCTACCTGACACATAACACAGCCCCAGCAGGACACATAACACCACCCCCTTCCCAATTACCACCAAAAGCAACTGGGATGTTCTCATTTTGTTGGAGGGTTGGGTTGCTCCACAGAAGGTGACAAAGAAGGCACTTGCAGGCCTTCTGTGAGCAGAGCAAAAACACCAGAGGAGCACATCACAGTCCTGTGCACAGCACTCGTCAGCTTTTGCTGCTGAAGGCCCTGGCTGAGCTCTCCTGGACTCTTCACCATGTCCCAGAGCCAGGGGAGACCCAACCCAGCCTCTCTTCCTGACAGGTGACTGCACACATCTTGACCTTGCATACAGCACACAGGCTGCAATCACAGACCAGCTGAGTAGCATGCCATTGTGAACTCTAAGTCACTCCCCTTTTTTACAGTCATTTCACAGTTTTTTACGCAATTGAGAAGAAAGGAGCAGCCTGGCTGAGGAGTTGCTATTTCCCAGTGCACAGCACCTCTGCAAGACAGAGGTATTCCTGGATTCCAGTTCTGGTTGGCCTCCCATTTCTCCATATTTCAAGCACTGCCTAAGAGAGCTGGGTTTTCTGCAAGTCTGAGACCTTTCTTTTCAGGATGATGGGATGGGGGGAACAACAGGAAAGAGACGATCTAAATACAGAGAAATGCACAGACGCCCTGGATGAGAAGCAGTCTTCCTTTCTACCTCCTCTCTCAGAGGAAACACTGAAATAAAATACCAGGAAAAAGAATAAAAGCCAACAACAACAAACAGACCCTTAAAAACTGCAAGTAGCTTCTGAGAACACAGAACCTCTGCAGCAGAGGCTCGGAAGTGTATCCAACTGCAGCGCAGACAACCCTGAATTTGGCACTTGGCAGGCAGGGGACAGACTCAAAACCAAATGCTGAAATGTGAAATCAGTCAGCTTTGAAGCACTTCTCATCACAGAGCAGAGAAAGCACAAACAAAAATCATTCTCCTTATTAAGAGTCGCATTTCTAAAAAAAACACCTCTCATTCTCTACATAATTAACTCACATCAGCCAGCTGAAGGACCCCCACAAGAGAAAAGTTTTCCAAAAGCATCAGCATTTGAGGTCGACCATTCAAATGGTTGCAACAAAATTAATCCCTGAAGTTGAAATGTAAGCTACTGCCAAAGCCGGATGAGAATCGCTTTGTACACATACTGTAGGACAACAAAGACTTTTGTCAAGGCTTACGTAATTACAGTACATAATTTCAAGTTTTAATGTAGACCCTGAATAAGCACTTGGAAAAAGAGCATTATGCATCTATCAGATCATTGATAAAACACTGCATTAGTCTAATGCATTAAAAAAAAAAAATACAACCCTGAATCATGGCTATTTAAAAAGGGGAAGCTATTCTGCCTATGAATGCTTTCCCATTACTGGTGAATGAAACCACAGAAGTGCAATCAGAGGGCAGCAGCAGCACTCAGACGGGAAATGCGTCTTTGTCCCCATAGAAACCGTCAGGGAAACCCATGAAAAACAATACCACTCTGAATTTCTTATCAATATGCCATTCATTACTTGACTACATTCAGACTTTGCTCTTCAGTAATGTAACAAAACCTAATCAATTAAACATCTTCCAGAAGATTCTTCAACGCAGCCTCCTCAGTTAGCACCCGTTTCTGGCAGACGGCTTTGTCGCATGTACTACACTTTTTTTTTTTTTTTTTTTTTCCAGGGTGATTCACATTATTCCTCCCTGCAGAGCTCAGGGGTTACTGGCAAATTACTCCCTTGCCTTTTGACACTGAAGCCAGGACTGTAAGAACCCGGCATTCACGCTTGCTCTGCTCTTATTCTCCAAAAGCAAACACAATTTCCATACCAGAATCAGTGGAATTATTCAGAAGCCTCTAAGCTCATGAGGCACGGGGGGGAAATATATATAAAAAGATGGAACATTTAAAGCAGAAATGCTGACTGAAAGTCTGAGTGTTTCAGAGGAAAATATCTCCACTGCACTGAATAAACAGTAGTAAAGGAGCCCATGCCTGAATCAATGTTGCTTCTACAGTTGCTTCTAGTTTGTCCTCAAAGCCATTTGATAGGAAATAGCACCTGAACCACAGCTGAGCCACCGTTACCATTTTGGGAACAAAAACTGCAGACCGAACCCACAGTTTGAGTCCAGCAGCATCCTTGAGACATCGACCAGATCAGCTGCTTTTGGAAGGAGGCATCCTGCTTCAGAGCCTCCAGGCACACCACCCACTTACTATTCAAGTTGGGTCAAAATGAGATGATCCAGATTTACAGATTCTATACAGCAGCCGCGTGCCTCCAGAGATCAGAAAACAACTGTCATCCAAATTGGAATTGCCATCCAAATTGCCATTTTACTGATATGACTGCAGGCAAATATATAATGGCAACTTCTGAACAGAAGAGGTGCCTCACAGCAATCCCGCCTAAATTAGCCTGCCCATAAAAAACAAAGGCACCCAGGCTACGCTCTCTCATATTTCAACGTTGCCCTGACTGAGGCCAGAAAAGCCTTTCCCTGGGTGGAAGCACTCAAGCCATCAGCAGGAACCCCTTACTGCCCAAGAGATCAAGGATTGCTCCTGTGTGGCCAATAATTTACAGGTCATTTAATCAAGGTCAGTTGCTAGCACCCCATCACAAAGACAAGATGAGCATGAATGCAATTATGCCATCAGGCAGGAGAAAAAAAAAGAAAGGGGAAGCTCGACACTGGAAACAATTCTCTTTTGCTAATTGATTATTTTAACTAAGGGAATCTCTCCTAAATAATGCAGAAGCATGCTGCCTTCATGCAGCCGGTGAGATGGGGAAGGCAGCTAATGAAATCCCATGCGGATGATTTGTAGCTTGGTAGAAAGACTTGTCCTGAACTCAGAACTACCCTATCTTCTCCCAGGGCAGTGAGGCATGCAGGATCAGAGGGGAAATGTTATGCCATCAATTCAAATCCTGCTCCTTTCACTGTTAAGATCCCTTCCAGCGCGTAAAGGCACGCAGCCTGGGAGTTCACCACACAGCATCCTACGCAGCTCCAGTGAAAAAACCTGTACGGAGGCTGTCAGACAAACTGTCTCTCGCATAATGAAACAGGCTCAAGGATACGTTTCAAAAGGCAACTGGGACTCGCAGGCAGTCAAGGTTTTACAGGATGAACCTTGTTCCTAAGGGAAGATTCCCTCACTGGTACTTCCGCAAAATGAGGAAGCCTCTAAAAATTACATATCCCCACCCACCCTTCCTCCGACGAGATCCTATCCTGCCCCATATCCCCTCGCTGACATGCAGGATCCAGCAACTTAGGACTTTTAACTCATTTTTGGCTGGTTTACACTTAAAAGAAAAAAAAAAAAAAAGCAGACCACCCTCCCGCACCCCTCCAGGTAGGGCTGGGGCCCCCCAAGACCTCTGCCCTACAGCACTTGGCCAGGATTGCTGGGAACAGCCTGTCCTGCATGACACGCACTTAGCTCCTTCCACACCCTTATTGCCTAGGGTGACAACACACTCCCAAAAAAGCAGGCAAGAAGGGAGCAATGTGTGTGTGCCTATGTTGGGGTGAGGGCCCTGAAGTCCACTGCAGACCCTTTCATAGAAGGGCTCAGTTACAACCCTTCAAGGAGGCCATGATATGATAAGCATCTGGCTCATGGCAGCTACTTCACCTCTCTTTTATCGTTTTAGATCACATGAAAGGTCAGTTTTAAAAGGCTCTGCTGTCAGCTCTATGCCACGTTCACCATCTTTTTTAGGTCTGTTCACATGATAAAGCTCCATGGGGAAAGGAGACAAAAAAATATATTTTGTGAATGGAACTGCATGTTGCCAGAAAAGCCCTAGACTTTCTCAGCCCACAGTGGGTGCCCTGCACCTCTGTGACAAAGCAGATCCATTATTTTACAAGCTGACTTGCAAACCTTTGCTGAGATGTCTGTAGTCCATCTCCAAGCCATATACATTACTAAAAAGCAGGTGCTTAAGACTAAATATGCCCCAGGTTGGCTCCTGTTTATGGTCTCCTCCTTTTCCCTGTCTCCCTAGCCTGAAGTAATTTCATAGTGTGATAACAAGGACAATTAAAAAGAAAATACAGCATAATTTCACTGTGGCAGTCCATGACAGCTGCCCCTAGCCAGCTCAGATGCCTGCGAACTTCCTCAGCCTCAGCTCAAAAATGAACACCAAGTATCTTGCACCAAGTCTCTGGATGGAGCTTTTTAAGTCTTCAAAACAGCAAGCTGGTGAACTCTCTGTGCAAGATGTCTCAAGAGTCATCTGTTTCCAAGGACTGCAGAGTGCCTGCCCTCAGAGAGAGCAATCCTGTGACAGGCATTTCATGATGGGCACCCAACCATGCCAACTACATCTGGCGACACAGCCAATGTGTAATGTGCAGCATTCATCCAGAGGTGCCTTTCGTAAAGTCACACAGGAGTCCAGAAAGCCAGTGTGCAGTCCAGTGATGGGGAGAAATGTGACAGTTCCTGCAAAGAGCCTGCCAGAAAGCTGGTGACCAGAATGCAACAGGTCCAAATCCAAAAAAAAAATGCTGAGCTGTCATAAGAAGTGATTCGGGAGCTTGCCAACACAAACCAGCTAAGGATACAGCAAGGAAAACTAGCCAGTGATTGTGGCAGGAGAGGCTGAGCAGCACATGAAGGCAACCTGCAGCCCAGAGTAAAGGCAGGACCCTAAGTAGGGCTTCTCTCCAACTCCTTGTCCACTGCAGGACTGCATCCCCACACCACCTTTCACAGAAGGAAGAAAAAAAGTTAGGTATTCAGCTACAAGTAGTACAATAGTGCTACACCACTCATGGTCACGCCAAAGGACTTCAAACAGACTTAGTTCCAAGATTCACTTGGAGCTCAGTCCTCACCCCAGAACCAGCCAGCAGCCAACTCTTCCCTGGCTTTTGTTTCATTTATGACCTTGTGCACAGCACTTAACCTCTATGACTCTGCATGCCCTCAGGAGGAGATTTACACACTTCAGAGGGCTGGTGTGATGATCAACATCTACAGAGGGCCTCCTGCACCCCATCAGGAAGGGGGACACAAATGCAACAAAACTCAGTGTGCTGATCCCCAGAATGCCAGAAATCAGGAGATTTGCAAGCAAACCCCTTGAAAGCAACAAAGAGCACAAACCTTTCTGTAGGGGACAATTGTCTAACTGCTCCATCCTCTATCTGAAGTCTGATAGCAGAGATTTGCTGCCTGTAATGGAATTTGCCTTCCTTACCATATTCTAGTAAAAAGCAAAATAATAATCATTTTTAGTCTGAAATTTGACCTATAACTTCACACTATTGAAGAAGTGATGCTTATTTGGTCCTGTGGCACCTTTCCTCTCCTTTCAGGGTAAGGTAAAGTACTTAAATAACAAAACAGATGAAGACTGCCATTATTTGTAATTCTTTTGGTATTCAAACACCAGGACCAGGACATTAATTTACCTGTTCTCTACTGAATTTTAAGTAAAACAGCGAGTTCCAACACCAGGGGAAAAAATGAGCTGACTGCATTACAATTTGACAACCGAAGGGGAAGAAACTTACTGCTAACTCTAAGAAACTGAAATGCCTACTTGGACAAAGGTGAGTACACGTATTCTGTGTTTCTTAGCGGGTTCAGGTTTGTATCACAAGGATTGCAAACAACATAACTAGGTCACCTTAAAGCACCATCCAAAGCTGAGAAGTTCTAGAGGGAAAAAAAGGATAAAACAATTCTAAGAGCATCAAATAAATGTTATGCTAACACAGGCTTTCTAAGTTGGTGGATTGCACTGGCTGCATTCCCCTGGTGCACAGCAAAAGGTGTCAAATGATATTTACTTTTATTGAATCCCACCTGCCTACCATTTCTCATATTTACTCAAGGAATACAGGGAAATTATGATATCTAAATACCAAAATTATTTTAATTTTCCCTTCAACAACTATGATGAATGTACAAGGTCTTTAAGCTTCAAATATTATGACAGCTAATATTTTAATATAATTAAAGGCTTAAAAACACACTACAGAAATTAATAATTCCCTGACAGCAGGAATGTTCATGTATTAAGAAAGCCATTGGAACAACCACCACAGAAATGCTTGATTTAATTCTGAGATCTTTGAGGTGGCTCTCTCTCAAAGCATCTGCTATATATCACACTGATGAATTGCTTTATTAGCTATGCTGTGGCTAGTGCTATTTTTAGCACAACCAAAAAAGCCCTGCCCATTCTGCGACATCATTATGGGACACCAGGAGAAGGGCAGAGATGCTCTGCCCAAAGGCCTACTGTGAAGGCAGACTGTAAAAATAAACAAACAAATAAATAAATAAATAAAAGCTTAACAGGAACAGAACAAAAATAATTAAAAAAAAGAGTCCCAAAAAGATAAGCAGCAACGCTGACCTTAATATCTAGGATGAGAAATCATGCATGGAAGTAGAAAACATACAAAAGCATGTTTTAGCTCATCTCCAGTATCTTGGATTCAAATTTTAGTTAGAAGTTTTTAAATAGTCCAATTTTCAAATAGTCAAGAATCCTGTAAGTACTTTAAAAAGTCTGGTGAGATTCAGCATGGCAAGTAAGTGTTTTCCATGTGTTCAGTAATCTGAAAGTCACTGCCCTCATTTAATGGATGTGCTGCTGCTTGCTAACCCAGTCTTATGAAACATTTCCAGCCATGCGGTAATGTCTTAGAAGTTCTGCTTCATCAAGATCATTTGCAGGTTTAAGAAGCTTAACTCTGAAATTTCAATACTCTGCCTATTTCACATATAGTTTACAAATAATAATAAAAAAAAAAACAAAACACAAGCACAATCCCTCTTCTTCCACCCCCCCAAAACAAGACCCCCCAATCTTTCTTTATATGAAGCAAACAAAAACAAAACATAAAAGACCTAAGGTGCTTGCCAACAGCACACATCATTTTCATGGAATGCAATCTTAAAAATTTCTGCAGTTCAGAACTAAAGGAATCTATAAAACAAAGTACACTGAAACACAGATTGTTTTGTTTCCACACTATGGAATTCTGTATTTCATTTTAAGTGCTGATGTATTTACATACATGCAATAGCAAGATGTAACACACCATCACAGTCTAGCTTTGATTTAGCACATCAAGAAAACACTGCTAGTAAGATTGGGACCCCTACAAAATGCTCAGCACCAGCAGCCTCCAGCATTTTTTTTCCTACCACCTTGCTTCCTGGTTCATTACCGGTATCGCAAGAGCACTGCAATTTGCAACATCCAAATAACATGCATTCTTCGCAGTGACATCAGCAGGAGCAAAGAGCACTCCTGACACTAGATCAAGATCTTGAATCTTTGCAAATTCCATCTGTAGTTTAGATAACCAGAACGAGGTGGGAAGAGTTCCCATGCCATATCGTACCTGTCTGCAAAACTCCACGAGTTCTGACTTCATATTCAACTACCAGAGTAGCATTAGGATCAATGGAAGGAATACGTGCTAAGAAATGCTTCGACTGATTTTCTTTTTTAGACAAATGGAACTGCCTCCATGTATCCTTCATATTCTCTCTGACTCTTGCAGTCAGTCTGGCAGCCCATAGCTAAGAGCAGACAAATCTTACTTAAAAAAAAAAGTTTCCATTCATATGTTGCCTGCATGCTGGATTTCCCATCTTTTTTTTTTTCCTAAAATAAAGTTGTGAGTGTTTAATAAGAGAAAGTTTCAAATCAGTAAGTATTAAAGGCTTGAAGAAATAGGAAAAGAGCTACTGAAAAAGACCTCCACTGAGGAACAGGTGTGGAGTTCACAGACATTTCTTAAAACATCATTTTCACCTTTTTTTCTTCCTCCCTGGATCACTGCAGGTACCAAGGATCGTTGGATTTTGCAGCACCCTTACCACAGACACTCCCACAGGCAGCAGTTTCTGAATGCAAGGCTGCTCAGCATGCGGGCATCGCCAGCAGGCTCACCGAAACACTAGTTCAGATGGGTGTGAGCAAAGCACAAAAACCTCCATGAACCCGGAAGGACCAGGAAGATTTTTCAGCCTAAATATAGTAGCAGACAGAAAGTGATGACTGATTACAGTCTGATGATCAGAGCATGTGAAAAAGCCAGTCGCTGTTTGGTTCTATTTCCATCTCCCGCTATTTAATCTCACTGCATCTCCGTTTATTTAGTGGAGAAAGGATTACAATACCTCTATACTTACAAGTCAACAACACATCCAGAAGAAAACCACATTACTGTTATCTTAAAAATAACCAGCAAGTCGTATTTGATCTTTAAAATTAATTAGTGGATAATTAGAAGAGACTGTTCAAATGTGAGTAACTGTGTGATATTGCAGACGAGTTATGTTAAAAACATTCATGAACGCAAACACTACTATTATAGTACGCACCACTCTTCTTGGGTGGCTTCATGATTTGGCCTCATGCCGTGTGTTGCATTTAGTTCCTAGTAAGCATCAGGGTAGGAGTTCAAAAGTATTCGGCACGGCCTGCGTCTGCTCCCACTACATTGCTCTGAGCTCATTCTGCTCAGAGTGGAAAGGTAGTTCCAGCCCTGTCCTTCATACAAAACCACACAAGTTTATGTAAAAGGCCAAGAAAAAGTCACTTTAATGTTAGGACATAATCAGCTATAACAGAAAACAACCCCACCTACTTGAAACAGGTTCCCTCGTTATCTACATCAAAGATGTCATAACGATGTTTAATTATTAAACTCAGTGTAAAAGTTGTGAATGTTTAGTTTACATGTATCTGCTTTGAATTTCTCTCTTAACGGACATTAAATTTATTTCATTTTAGACTTTCTTATTAGAAGAGGAGGAAACAGTAATCATTTACATTGGGGCTACAGTAGGAAAACAGGGAATAGCTGTGAATTGCCCGAACTGAATTGAGAAGTGAAGAGATTCCTTTTACTTTACTGCTTGTAAAAAGATTAAAAGAAGTTCATTTTGGAAAAATTGGCTTTTATTAGGTTAAGTAAAGAATATTTAAATAGGATAGATGTTGCCGTTTTTATTTTGAGGTTCGGAACCTCTCTTTAATGACTTAAGTGACAGAAAACTAATAGACATTCTCAGATCACCATCTTACTGAGCCTACGGAAAACCTGTTTGCCTCTGTTTTTGTTTATAACCCTGCAAACAGCCCCAAATGGAATTGATAAGCATTGGTTATTTTTAATGAAGATTTCTAGAACACTTCACTCTGCAACAGTTTGAGCAAGCTTTCAAACACTTCATAGGATGGAACCAGAAAGGAAAAAACACCTCCCCATCCTCTACCAAGACATGAAGAAGCATAAAGGGAGGCTCTGTCCTCATTTAATTTTGTCTTCCGACAGTCATCTCCCAATTTAAATTCCTCTGTGAAATCCTGACATTACTCTGGCAGCATTCATTTCTCTGGTGGTTTATGTGGAAGTTGCAAGCAAATACATGATGTAATATAATTAATGAAAACTGGTAACCACAAGGAAAGAGATGTGAAGTTTCCACAGGTTCAACGCTATAGCTATGGTTCAGCATCCGAAATAGCACTTCAACAGCGTATACCTAGAGTGTATACCACACTACTTCATTCCCTGTCTTCCACCTCCTTCCCCAAATCATTTACCAGCCAATTACTGAGCAGGGAGAGCATGCAAGGAGGAGATACAAATAAAACCACCACAAAAAAAAAAAAAAAAAAAAAAAAAAAAAAAAAAAAAAAAAAAAGGGTAGTTTCCCAAGTACCACAACAGTTGATACTAAAAGCAGGTAAACACACAACAAGGCAGTTTTAGTCTTAGTATGACTCCTGACCACATAATACCCTTAGAAGCAGCCTCCAGACTCCTCCAGCACTGGAAGCAAGAAGCTGTCCTCAAAGTGGACCTACAAAGCACTGGTGGCCCTTGCCTCCAACCTACATCAGCATTAACCACTCCACTGTTCTTCCTCTTCATGTCTCCTCACTGGTATGAGCCATTTCAGTCCCCAGCCCTCTTTAATGTATCAGTTCTTTTACTCCTTGCCTCTTTAAACACCAGCTGTATTTATGCTAGCAGAGCTCCTACACCAGACATCTACGCAGAGCCTTCCCACAGGAGGCATCCCCTTCTCTGGAATGAGGGTGCTCCTCTGGGTGGAGATGCAAAGACAAGACACAGATACAAACAACTCTCTATACTTACTTTACTCCTAAGCCAGAAGGCAAAATGGCACATCCATCCCATGATCAGGTTGCAGAGGTAAGTAAAGAAAGTGAAACACCTTGTGTACCACAAATGAACAGTATAGTGACCACAAAGAACACAGCATCCTGTGAGTCTGAAACTGACCTCAGGCTCCCCCCACCTGTAACGTCATGGAGGCTCTTACCTTTCTTCATCCTTGAAAATAAACTTTCGCAGCTTGAGATCTCGCAGTACCAGTCCACCATCATGGCAGTGTGCAACAGCGGAAGCTATTTGATAGAAGAGTTTGGCTGCCTCTTCTTCTTTAAGCTTCTTGCAGGTACGAACAAACGAATGCATGTCCCCATAGCTCCTTTCAAAGAACACATACGCTTTTGTCTCCCCAAGAATTATTTCAGTAATTTGGTTGATATTTTTATGTGCAGGCAGACAAAAACATGGTGCTAATAACTCCTGGTAGCAGCCAATATCAAACACCTGCAGGAACAAGGACAGTAAAGCCAGGGTTAGCACTATGAAGGACAGTGAAGTTAGGGCATATCTAATTCTGTTAACAGCACCACCTCTGAGTACAGTTTATGCTGCTGCTGAAGCTGTACCGATGTAAACAGGATGTCACAGGCTCACGGCACAGAGGACGAGACAAAACAGACTGTACAACCCCACACAACAGATACATGTAGCCTTGACGGAAAAGGCTAGCGTTCAAAACTTGTAGCAAGAACAGTTTCATTAGCAAATAGCTGATCAAATTTAGAATGTAATCTGAATTAAGCTGTAAAGACCAATGACATGCAGAGGCGGTTCTTGGAAGGAAGCTTGTTTATCTTCTATTTTGCATCCAAATAAACTCATAGAGAACATGACCAGTAGCTTTGTGTTGAGAGAAGCTGTCAAATTAAATCCACCCTGATCCACACGCCTCTCTCTTGATTTTATTAACCCATTAAAGCTTTCAGGGTTTTCTGGTTTAAAATATCATCTGTCACTATTCACGTTTACTTCCTGCATTTCTTTCATTTCCCATGAACAGCAAAGTCACTTTCACTTTCAAAGTCTCAGTTTTACAATGGCTGTTTATAAGATCAGAAGGACAACAGGGGAAATAGCCCTGCCTGTTGGAGCACAGACAAACACCTTTCAAAAGGCAAAGACAAAAACCACCCCAAAGTCTCTGCTTTTCAGTCAAGTGCTCCATTAAAAGCGAAGTGTCCCTTTAATAGTAAGTATGTTATCACTGATCTTATGAATGAGCTGTAGGAATTAAAAAGGCTGCTGGGAAACCCAAATATAAAAAGTTACTATAATCTAGTGATGACGAATGAATCAGTATTTGAGTCAATTGAGAAATGCCCATACTACACAAAGAAGAAAGACTTCATTAACAAGAACAGAAGCCAGTGTGCTGAAAGAGAGTATAAGCCAAGTATTGATGGGAGCGATTGTTATTTTCAGTTATACCTGCTCCAGATGCAACACAAAGCAAGGGATTAGCATTTCCACTAGCATAAAAATTCTATCAATATATAACTCACTCTCTGGTGTTTTGTTACTTTGGTAAAAAGAATTTAAGGTGGTCATGTCTCATTCTAATTGAACAAAAAAATGAAGAACCAGTGAAAGTATCAAACCGATCCGTTTAAAATGCAATTGTTTTCCTTCTTTTTGTATCCCTGTAGTGGCTATTTGTGTCCTCTCCAAGAAGCAAACCTCCTTGCTTTCTTTGAAGCTTTATAAAGCATTGAGAACCGAGCATCAGAGATGCAGTTCAATACAAATTTACCTGAGGCTTCAAAACCTAAGCCTTTTAACACTTCAGAGTGCAATCATTAACTCCTTCCCCTGAAAAGGACCCCAAAACTGGGACACCCCCTCCTCACCCAGCTCCTTCCCACCACCCCATACCTGTGCTGCTGTACACCAGCACAGGCAAAAACAACCTTAAAGGCAGGCTGCCAAACAGATCCAACACAATTTACGGGGGGGGGGGATAGATTAACACTGAGCCATTCTGGTGACATGGTGAGCCAGGGAAGCAGAACTGGGGTGGGGAGGGGGTGTTGCTAAAATCCTTGGTGTGTAAATCAGTCCAGAGGAGAATTCATTGACATTTGGGTCTCAAAACTAATACATTGCAAGTGAATGGCTCTACTACAAAGCGGCTGCTATAAAATAAAATTTAAGCAGGAACATTCATGTAGCTCAAACCCTCAAGTGAAAAAAAAAAGCCTTTCCAGAATTCTCTTCTAACCAGATTATCCTGATATAAATTAGTTATATTTTGTGGTTCTGGGGTAAGGTAAGTAGGTCTGGATATGTATCAGCACTATATTTGCAAGTGGGGAGATGGGAAGTGCTATCACGCTGCTACAGTCTAAAATACCTTTTATAAAGGGCTTCTTTGTATCCCAGCATGTAAGATCCCTGGCCTCAATTCAGAGAATGTCCAATAAGCTGCAGTTTGATTTAGTTCTTGCTGGAAATTGGAAGTGAGAAGTTACCATTGTCTGGATGCCACAGAGCCTCGAAGCAAGTAACGGCATCTGTACAGGCAGTGGGTGCAGCCAAATGAATCTTGAGAATCATCAGTATGTGTCTGCTATCCAAACCAATGTTTGTGCAAGCAATCTCCAAGAGCATCTTCAATAAGATACCAGATAGCAGGTCTCTTAGCCGGAAGGCTACTTGACAAATACTAGTCATGATACTGCAGGCATTTTAAAGAATGCATTAAATTGAGTTCAGGGCTGACAACTGCGTATTCACAAGCTGGCAATTCAAGCTAAGATCATATTTTGGAGCCTAGCTAGAAGTAGTGCCTTGCACATACGGAAAAACTGACACTATTCAGATGTCAGGATCAGTTTAAAAACATACTGCTTAAAGGGAGGAGAAAAAAAAATCAAGTCCACCCTTTGTGAGCTGCAGTCATGCTGCTCATACTGTTATCAAAACACTACCTTAATCCTGCAAAGCAAACAGGAAACAAAGACGAGCAGAGCCCCTACTTTACTACTTGCTATGCAAGTTCACCTATAATTTCACGCAGAGCAGCAGCTTTGTGGGATCTGTTTATTTCATGAAAAGATGCCAATGTCCTAGAGTGCAGCACTGTACTGCTGCACTGAGCAGGGCTTTCATTCTAGAAATTCTCATGTTCTGTTTCAGTTTAGTAACAAAGCATTCACTTCAGCATGCAATATTAGTCCTTTGCAAAGTCACAGGCCCTTTTTTTCCCCTGAATAATCACACAAAGTCCTAGGTTGCCTTAACATCAGGTTTTATAACTCAATCAATGAGCACATTTAAATTGCCCTCTGAACTCCAGTCTTCACAAATAGCAAACAGGAGCAATTATTTTCACTTCCTTGCTACAAGCTAGTCCATAACTTCTTATGAATCGAGTACAGAAGTATGCAACCATCCGCAATACTACCATTAATCCCTGGAATGTGAAAAGTAGATGTATTGTACCTTTTTTCAATTTTGCAGTTAGTTCAACACGAGACGTTTGCTCAAGATAGCTACATGGCACAATTCCATATTTCAGGAACAATGCAAACACTGCAGCGGGTGTTGCAAGGTTGCAATGTGCTACGTAGTTATAAGAACTACTACTGGGTACTGCCTCGGTTTGCCTGGCATAAGTCTGGCTCGCTACAGACAATGAGAATCGCAATTTAGGAACAAAGGAAAATATTCCCTCAGCCTGAAAGGAGAACATCCCTCGACAGGCGTGCACGCATGGGGGTTTCTTTCTCCCACTGCTCACCTTTGAATAGTAGAAGCAAACTGGGAGGAGGCTCAGCAAAGCAGACAGGCTACAAAGAGTGGGATAGCTATTTTGTCTGCTCTTCTGAAAACCGTAGGTGTGCAGGTTTTGTTCTTGCTGAGTTGTGCAATGGGGGAGGATGCTGTTTGCAAACAACCTCCACAGTGAGGGAGCTCAGGCTGCTTAATTCGATGTGGATTTTTTTAAATCACTTTTAAGACAAAGCTGATTGCAACCACCACCCCCCCTCCACAACCTCCCCCATACCCCAACTCACAGAACACGGGAGAGGGGCAAAAAAAATCGAGGAAGCCGGCAGGTCCCAACACCTTAAAATTAGCTGGGGATTCCCTACTCCATTTTGAAAAGTGAGAGTGGGGAAGATGAGGTTTTCTCCTGCACTGAAACTCCCTTTAAGACCTACTTAAAGCACGGCTCTTTCCAGAACAATATCCCCGGGGTAAGCGGCAGAACTGGCTCCTGGCCACCGCTATAACGTGGCCATTGTCTGGAGAGAGGGAAAAGTTACAGGATGCGCCTTTAATCCTGCCTCTCCTCCGCCTTTTCTTTTTTAAAGCTGGTCAATAACCGAACCCCCCGACCTCCTTTAAAGCCCCAGGAAACGAACCCGCGGCAGCAGGCTAAGCCCGGCAGAGGAGGAGGAGAGGGATTACCTTGCAAACCAGCTCCTCGCCGCTGTGCAGATGGACGGCTCGGAAAACGTGGTCTCCCTCGAGAGGCTCCAACAATAAGTATTTCCCGATGCAAGAAACGCAATGCGACAAGTTCGGGGTCTCCGGCGGGCTTGGCGAGCCTAGATTCGGGCTAAAACTCTGGCTTGGCTCGATGGACCGTATGGACGAGAGCTCCTCAAAATCCTGGGTTTTATTCCGCGGTCTCCCATATCGTGCTATCGTGATAGGGGTTGACCTTTGTATGTTCATGAGTATGGAGAAAACCAGCCGAGACGCTGCACCGGAGCCCTGGCGTGGAGCGCGGTCCCTCGCCCGTCCAGCTGCGGCTGCCTTTGTGTGCCGGGGAGGGGGGCGGGAGCGGCGGCGGGCGCCCAGCCTCAGCGCCGCGTCCTGGGCACAGGGAGAGAGCGCTCAGCCCGCGGCCCTTTGTTCCCCGCCGGCGGCCGGGCGCGGAGCGGTGCGGAGCGGTGCGGAGCCGGGCTTGGGGCTGGGGGGCGGCCGCCTTTCGGCCGCCTCTCCCGCTTAGGAGTGGGGATAAAGGGTTAGGTAAAAGCACTGCGCGCAAGTGTGTGTGTGTGTGGGGGGGCGCCTTTTCTTTTTTCCTTTTTTTTTTTTTTTATCTCTTTTCTCCTACTGCGAGGCTGAGCAGCGCTGCCGCCGCCGGGCTGTAGATGGCGTGGGAACGCCGCCGCTGGGAAAATGCCCCGCGAAAACAGCGAGGGAGCGAGCGCTGAACTTGGAGCGGGCCGGCCGACAAAAGAGCGCACGGAGCGGAGGGAGGCTCCGCGGGGCCGCCCCCCTGCCGGCCGAGCCGCGCAAGATGCGCGGGTGCTGCTGCGCGCCCGGCGGCCAAAGGGACCCGGCTGCTGCCAGCGGCGCGGCTGCTCCGGGAAAAGGGGAAAAAGTGCGACCCCGGGAGCGGGGAGGCGAATCCCAAGCGCACGGGGGGATTTGGGGCTGGGGGCTGAATGGAGAACAGAAACACAAAGAAAGGAAAAAAAAAATAAAGCAGCGCTGCGAGAACGGGGCCGGCTTCTCACTGCGGGGAACGGAGGTGCACTAAAGGACGCTTAAAAAAATAATTAAAAAAAAAAAAATCAGCAGATTGTATTTATTTTTATTTTTTTTTTTTCTCTCAAGGGGGAGAGGGGAAGGGATGGCCGCGTCGCTCCCCTTTCAGCAGGGCATCGTCTCCCCCCCCGCTTCCATCTCCCGGCGTATTAATAGCTACTTACGTGGCGGGGACGCTGGCTGCCTCCGTGCCTCGCTGCCGGCCGCCGCCGCACGCCCGCACGGTGCCCAGCGCGCAGGCTGACTGTACTGCCCCGGCACCGCCGCCCGCCCCGGCCCGGCACGGCCCGGCCCGGCCCCGCCGCCCACCGCGTTCCGCTCCGCCCCGGCCCGCCCCGGCCCGCCCCGGCCGCCCGCCGCTCTCAGGGTAAACAAGGTGAGACGTCCTTCCGCGGCACGGCTGTGCTGAGCCGAGCCGAGCCGTGCCGGGGGGGGCTGCTCGCATCAGTATGCACCAGTACGGCACCAGCGCGGAGCTGGGAGCCGCTCCCCGCTTTTGTCAGGGATGCAGCCGGTTTTCCTTCTCCCGGGGTTGCCCTTGCGGTTGAGGGGGGAGATATTAGCTAATTAATTTTAATTCATAATTATTTCCCCCAAATAATTAAATACACCTTAAGGAGGAGTCCGGCCCCGCCACCCGGGCATTACATGTGCCGGCGCCGGAGCCCCAGGCGGGCGTGGGTTTTGTTTCCCTTTCTTTTTTCTCTCTCTTTTTTTTTTTTTTTTTTTTTTTTTTTTTTTTTTTTGTCAATGAAGAAATCGCTTTTATTTTTTTCCGGGCAACGTGGGTCTCCGCGTACTTACGGGAGCCATAGCAGCCGCTTCCCGGTGCAGTCTGCTGGGAGGAGATCTCCCGACCCCGGGTTTGCCCATCCCAAAATTAAAACGGTGCCGGGAGGGGGGCAGAGGGACAAGGTAAACCCTTTCACCTTGCCATGAAGAAAGCCATGAATGAGAACTCTCTGTCCCCGCCCAGCACCACTGCGGTCTGCTTTTTTTTATTTTTTGCTTTTTTTTTTTTTTTTTAAATACAAACATCCCTCCCTCCCCCATTTTATTGTTTCTGCTATGGGAGTTTGGATATATATGAAAGTTTGATGAGCAGCTGCCTGAATTCCCAACAAGCCTGGCACTTACTCCATTGAGTTTGCCCCCTCTTGCCCCTCATCAGCACAGGAGAGCCAGAAATGGGAGAAGAGTTATTTTGGTGTGAGGACCTCTGGATTTGTGGTGTGAGGACCTCTGGATTTGGATGATGCCTTGTGAATCAAAGGAGTCTGCTAATAATGAGAGGAGCCTGACAGAGGAGGCTGTCCCAGAGATAAGCACTTTGGGGCTGAAAGAAAATGCTTCTGAACAGGGCTCCAGGGAGGCTGTAGGGCTTCCTCTATAAGGGGGCTCATCTTGGCAGGGGAGGTGTCAGAAATGGCAGGGGTGAGGGGTAGTTGTTCCCAAAGAGCATTATACCCACTTCATCACTCCTCCCCCAGGCGAGGGGCTTTACATGGCCTGATACACAGTTATAAGAGGAATACCTCTCAGAAAGGATTGTCTTGATGTTAAGCTTGGCATGAGACAAATGAGCCCCTGGCAACATGCCGGGATTTGGTCCTGGTGAACGTCCCATAAGCAGTAGGGAAGGACACAGAACCAGTGATCTGCAACAACCTCTAGGATGACCTGCAAACCCGGTCTTTGCTGTCTGCATTAAAATGCAAAGGTGTTTCACCCCATTCCTCAGTCATTCCCATCACCTCTGAATACCCTGTAACTCTTAATACCATTTTTAGAAATGGGGTGAGCAGTGCCGGATACTGAATCACTGCGAATAAGGACAAGCCATAAAGTTATGCAATACATTCTCCAGTCTCACATCCTGTGATCCAAATCAAACATTCTTTTCTTAGTAGATGGCTTTTTACACAATTTCTCCCTTCCTCTCCCCCCTCATACTCCTTCTAACTATGACAAAACACGAGAGACCTAGGCTCTTGCACCAACCTCTGTTCTCCTGACCAGCGTTTTCTGTTTAATTTGCTCAGTTACCCAGCATCAGCCAGAGCCACAGTCCCTGGCAACTCTGGAGAGGCTCTCCAGAGCCTCCAAGCCCAGCTGGAGAAAGGAATGAAAGGAGGCAGGGGTAAAAAAAAAAAACTAATTCACTCTAAGCCTCCAGTTGGAAATTCCCGAATTTTAATGGAATCTGAAGAAGTGATTCATGATAGAATGGGATACGCTTGCCATAAATATAATCATTCAGTTTTGGAAGGAAGAAGATATAAATTTCAGTTTCTGGATTTAATCCTACCCTAAGACACATGGAGGGGTACATATGGCAGGACTGGGAGTGACATGTGTCTATCCAAGGGGTGAATTTGGCTCTTCCAGTATAATTTAATAATAGTACCTTTGTTTCTACGGCATCTTTCCCCAAAACTAACATAAACATTGCTTCTACTCTCAGATAAGTCGATGAAAATATTACCATTTCAGTCTGATGTTAAAGAAGCAAGCTCTGAATGAACAAATCTTCACATGCCTCATTGAGACATTAGGTGTACCTAGTCGTGTGTCTGTTTTTGTTGATGTAAGTCTATGTCAGCTAAAATTTTAGAGCAAGGTCAGGATATAACACAGAAGATGTGAAAAGGAATCAAGTCTTAAAAGTCAGATCAAAGTTTGCAGACCAACTCAGCACTAAAGTTTTGTCTGCTTGCCTTGCATAGCTGTAGTGCTTACGTAGTAGGCATTAACCAAATGAGAGGAGATGTTTAACTTGAAAACACATTGGCCAGAATGCTGAAGGGGTGCCATGCGCTGGTCCATACCTAAATGTCATTCCCAGCTCTGGGAGACTCTTCTTTGGAATAAACTGTGATGCTAGTGACAAGTATTGTTTCATTATATTTTCTCATTCAATTAAAAGAGGGATTTTTTTCTGAATATGAATCTAAAACAGTTTCTGAAACAAAGGTACCAAAGAACTAAACAGTTGAATGTTGCATGGCAAAACTATCACATTCTTTCTGAAGATACTAATGCATGCCAGACTACAGGTTACCTTCTTTCCATCAGAAGAGCTGGGGAAGATTCCTTTTAGGACTGTTTACTGAATGACTTTTCATCTCTGGACTTCATTGTGCTTATCTACCTTGTCTGGAAGCTGTCACCTAGAGAGAGATTCCCATTAGGAGTTTTTATTTATTTATTTTTTTACATGCACTCTGCAATTACCTATTTCTTTGATGACCATGTCCATTACTGAAGTGCTGAGTTCATTCTCTGGAATGGCTGTTCCTGGGGGAAGTGCAGCTGAGGGTAGGGGTGCAGAGCCCTATTTTCTCTTGTCATATTCTTTGGAGTCCCAGGGGTATGTATGAAGGAGGCCTTCCATTTCTAAGTTATAGAAAATATTCACCAAGGTCTCCTCTTCTCTGTATCCAAGGCTTATCTTTATCTCAACAGCAACAGTAGATGTAGAAATTCAGTTTACAGTGTCAGGGACTAAGAAAAAATATTAAGTGAAAAGACAAAAAGACATCTGATTGTGTTATAAACCTAACCTTGTGGAAACGAAAGAGAAGTATCTTTTCCTTAACTCCATCTTTCAATATATTTTCTCTTTTAGCATCTGCTTTTGTGTATACGGACTCTGTGTGGACAGGAGCCAGCTCCCCCCAAAGCTGATAGCAGTCTTTCTTCCATTGATGTCAATGAGCTTAGATCAGAGCACAAGTCCTGTGAGTGATCAAAGACAGTTCTACATAAAAAAGACTTCCTTTTCCAGGTCAGTCTGTTCCTTGTCCCTTTACAGAAAATATATTATCAGCATACAAACACAAGCCAGAACAAAAAGGATAATAATTTTTGAAGTGGTAGAATAAAGACCTTCATTTTATTTTTTGCTGATTTACAAAGTGCAGGGCTGAGCCTATTGGGAACATTAAACAACTATTAAGTGTTGAGAACTGTCATATTGAGAAGACAGTCTCATTCCAGCAAAATTAATCAAAATAGCTAGCTCAAACTATGCTTGCAAGTACCTCCCCACCAGTTGTCACGACTGGATCTCCTTGCCAACTTGGATATGCTTTTCTATTTTTCTAATATATTTTTTTAAATAATTTACACTGGAACGCTAGTGTGCTAGGAAGGAAGGTTAAACAAAATGATAAATCATGGGACAGTAAAGGAACAAGGCTTTCCTCCATACATCAAAAAGGATAATTCAAAGACATAGAAACAAGCATCTGTTCTTTAAAAGAGGTGTGATTTTTACTTGTGGTATGCACGTCCATTTTTGACTAAATGAGCTACTGTCAAGAGGTAATGTGACAAGAAATGTACCCATTTGCATGAACTGCACGTGTGATGATTACATGCATGTTCAATAAGGATACAACAAAATATGTAGGGATAAATACCTGTGTGCATTATCTGTAGTCAGAATCAAGCCTTAGGCTCCACTCTTCACTGAAACAATTAAAAAAAAAAGTGTTATTGAATAACTCAGTGCAAGATTTACAACTGACTACAGTGCAATAAAAAAAAAATCCACAAAGTAATTTATGTACTGAAGCCTGTTAAATGAGGTAAAGAGAAGCAGGTCCAACATTTCTGCAAGCTGCCTCCTTGTTATGTTGTACAGCAATTGTAAAGAAAAAAAGCTGTTAGCTGAAGTGTGAAGTTTATCTTCATGTGCTTATTCATCTGGGATCTAAGAAGTGTCTTAGTTGTTTGCAGGACAAATCTCTGTGTATAGGAGTGTTCTGCATAAGAGGCAAACCCATCTTTGGCTCAAGAATCAGCAGTCTTTGTCTCTGGTTCTGGATCCAGTAACATATTAGAGCTTTCATAGTGATACTATCGCATAGCCAGGTTTTAGCTGTGGCTATGACCACAGTATGTTCCCAGCCTAGCCAATCCTGGTGGTTTGGAAAGCTCCATCTGCATGTCAGAAGCATTGCCAATGGTCTCAGATAGAATGAGGAAAAGCAAGTCAACCTTAGAAATCACAGCACAGCCCTCCTAATCAGACTGTCAAGACTGTGGGCTATTAGCTACCCCAGTCAGACCTTCCATCTCTCTGTTACCAGTAGATCTGATTATTCACAGATGACGCCATTCCCAGAAGCTAAAAAGTGTTTGTGTTATGTATATCCATATTAATGTTATCCTGCACTAATTGAAATCAATCTCTTGTGGTGGAATTCTCTTCTGAACAGCTTCTGGTTTTCACAGGTCTTCCAACTCCCTTTTTTTAGTTGTGTGAAAGCACCTGTATTAAAAGCACAGCTTCACCAGTCACATGTGAGAGAAATAAAAGGATGGGTTTATTTCTTTTGTAATGGGCCAAGTGAGCAGAGCACACATGGGGGTTTAAGATCAGTAAGAGAAATGCTATGTTTGCATGCTCTGGGGAAACCCTAATATGCAAGAGAAGCTATGAAATATTAGGACTAGTTGTTCCTGACCTTTTGGGATTGAACAGACTAAAGAGGACTGCCAGTTGCCCTTAAGGTCTGTCTTCATTTAGGGAGGTCCATTTGTCACTTTAGGAATAAGTTGCCTTGAGAAGTTATTTTCCAGATGAGTATGCAACCTGAACCAGGTTTCTTTTAGGCTGGGCTTTGCTACCCCAGTTGCACTCATCAGCATGAAGCTGGTGGAGGCGAATGTGAGAAGAAAGCCTGACAACTGGATGTGATTCTAGGAGATGTTCTCCAAAACCTCACTGCAATCTTGCATTGCCAGCTTTTGGGGCAGTACTGAAAAATGAGCAAGTTTACAAAACAGAGCTAGAATAAAACACTGCTCCTGTCATCCACAAAGTGCCTTGATGCACACAAGAAATTTCCATTAGCTAAATTTGGATCCCATTCTTCACTCAGAAACATCTTTAATTTTTTATTTGAAAATATATGGTGATATATTTTGCACGGTTGTATTCACAGATGTGAAGGCTGTAAGCCATCTTATGATCATTTCTGACTCTTCAACATGGGTCATGAGCTTACCTGGAATTGATTCCTGTTTGAACAAGAGAAAGGCTTGAGAAGACATTTAATTCTATCTACTGCAGTGCATCGTAAATGGTTGCAGTTGTTACCTATCCTTAGTGCAATTGAAATTATGTACCTTCAGCTTTCTACAGTATTTCCCTGTATATTTTTCTACCAAAGTGAAAAGTCCCCTATTAGTGTCTGTTCCACACAAAAGCACTTACAAACTATAATCAAATTATTCCTTAGCTTTTACTGGGATACACAGTCTAAATAGACTTCCCCTGTGGAGTTGCTCCATTTTATAGCCCTGTTTTTTATCATTCATATCCTTGTGGTTCTTCTCCGAACTACCTCCAGATTGCCAACATCTTCCCTGAGCTGCTATCAGCAACTGACAGTATTCCAACAGCTTTTACCAATGCCAAACACCAAAGTAATACAACCTCTTGATCTCCTCTTTGATACTATCCTCTGCACACTGAAAAAGATTGCATTGGCCTTTTTTGGTAGCATGGTTTCAGAGGGTGCTTGGGCCCAGCTGGCTGTCTGCCAGGACCCCCAGTCCATTTTTCAGTCTCAGCTTCCCAAAGGAAAGCACATCCTGTGTAGGTAGGGCCTGAGATTTTTGTTCCCAAGTGGACACTATACATTGGGTTACATGTGAGACACCTGCTACTTCTTTTGCATCTGCTCTTCAAGCAATGCCTAAAAGGTCTTCATCAAGAAATGCCCACTTCCAGATTTTGGTTCATTGAAAAATACTATTTGCAATGTCATTGCTTTCACCTGCATTGCCAATAGCATTATTAATTAGTACAACACTGATAAGCAGTCTCTGCAGGACCCAGTGTGAATCCCCATGTTAGCCTGATAAATTTAGTGTTAGCCAGCTTGAAAACAATTTGGTTTGCCATGTGTGTTCATCACATTAGTTTTGATTTCTGCCAGTCTCTTGTGATACTGTATGGCAAATGCACCCCAAGTCAAAGTATACAATATTACCACAACTGCTTTTATCCACCAAATTTGTAGTCTCATAAAAATAGCACATTAATTTGATAAGATCTTTCTTCTATTAATCTGTGTTGATTGCCATTAATTAAATTGCACTGTTTTAATACTTTATTAATTGACTTTCCTATCAGCAACTCCATCACTCTGCCTGGAATAGACGTCAAACTGACAGGCCTATAATTACCTGGTTGTCCTATTTTGTCTGTAGAAATATTGGCAAAATATTAACTTTCTTCCCATCCTCCCTCAGTAAGATGTTTTTAGCCAGAGTGGGCTTATTTCTTAATTGTGGATTTCTGGAGATCTAGTGACATTCTTCCAAGTAGCTTTAAAATATTATTCACATTTTTGTTGGTTTAAATTCTCTTCTCCAGACTGGCTCATACATCCCTTAATTGTTTTCAGTTTTGTGGAAATGATTCTGTTAAGACAAAAGTATAAATTTTGCTGGTTAGGGCTTTACCCTGCTTATGTGTAAAACATGTAAAATGCATTTAAAAAGCACATAAAACTAAGTCATTACCACTTCCACCTAAGCAAACTTTAAATTCTGTGATTAATATTTCCCTGTCAGGATGAGGTCTAATGTAGTAGTTTCCCATGCCAGATACAGCTCTTTTTGAGTCAGGAAGTTGTTTTGTGTATTTTTTCTTGAAACTCCAAGAATGTTTTAGTACTTGCATCATGAGACATCCTTTTGCTCTCCCTTCAGATTTATCTTGCCAAGACTGAAAGTGCCATATATAGTGAAAGGCTTTTAAAAGGTTAATCTGGAAGGTCACCCTACACCCAGAGGTAGAGCTGGTTAGTTGAACCAGTTCTGGGTCATTTGGAGCAAAACCTTTCTCCATGCTATGTGATCAGTGTGGCACTGAAGAGTGAAGTCTATGAGAGCATTAAAACCAGAATTTTCCTTGAGCGCTGGCCTGAGTTTCGTCAGAACGTATTAACAAGGGAGAGTTACTGTCCATCATGCTTTTGGCTCAATGCTATGCTGCTACTGCCCAGGTGTGCCCTAGCTTTCAAAAGATAAGCATCAGATCTGCCATAATCTGGGAAAAAAAAAAAAAAAAAGGAATGAGATCATTTCATTGTCCGCCTGCATCCGTGCTCTGACTGCAGGTAGCAGAGGTCTCTTTCAGGTCCTGTGGAGCATGAAGAGTAGTAGCTCTGCAGGCACCAGCCTGTGCCTCTTTGTTTGCAAAGTGCTTCCTGTTTGGATTTCCATGAGCATTTTTTTCCCCTCCACTTGCTTAAATGATGATTCAACCAAACAAAAAGGTATAGGATCTTACTCAGAATGGTCTTTTGTCATCTTCACGGAGTGGAGGTATATAAGCATGTTAAAAACATAAGAATGACTGTACAAAGTCAGACCAATGGTCCATCTACACCAGTGTCTTCTCAGTGACACAGGGCAACAGCAAATGTCCATGTGGGAAGATAAGAACAGTGCAAGAGTATAATGATACTCCCTCAAAGCAGTCTCTCAGGCCCCTCTCCCAGTGATTTGCAGCCCATTTGCTCAATAAACCAGCAGCAATGCCCTTCTGTTTGATATCCATCAGCGCATTTTTCTCCAGCAGATTCTTCTGATTTGCTTTTGAGCCTTCATACACCCTTAGCAACCACAGCATCCTGTGGCCAGGCATTCCATAACTTAATTGTATATATGAAAAAGTAACTCTTTGTTTGAACTTCTGTCATTCAAGCCTCCTAATTTCATTTGATACCCCCTTGTTACTGCGTTAGAGGAGACAGCAAACAGTAATTCTGTATGTACTTTCTCCCTGCCGTTCATGATATTATAGACCCTATATTATATCCCATCTCTGTTCCCAGCTGAAGAATCTCAGTCTTTTTAGTAATTCCTGTTATGAAAGATCTAATTTCACTGTTCCTTTTTTACTTCTGTTATATCCTTTGGGATGGGAAACCAGAATCCCACACAATATTCAGGATGCAACAGCAGCATGGATTTATAGTGACACTCTGCTGGCTTCTAGATTGTTCTGTATTTCTTTCTATTTCTGAGTTGATGTTGATTTGTTTTTCTGAGCACTATTAATTATTCTGCTGAATGTGACAGTCTGTGGCTATAGCTGTGTCATGACTCCAAGATCTCTGTGTTCCCTCTGTGATTAAGACCAGATCAGAGCCTGTTGCTGGGTCATGCAGTTAGGGTTATTTTTTCCCATATGTGAACTGCTTTGCATTTATCAACATTGGTTTGCCTCTGCCATTTTATTACCCAATCCTTCCGTAGCATAAGGCCTTTCTGCAGCTCCTCAGTCAGTTTTCAATTTTATTACCCCACATGAGCAAACATTGCAGGCACATTATTTGCTCTCATTTCCTGATCGTTTTGGAAATAGCCTACAGGATGGTGTTAGGTGTTCGGTACTGGGATCAGCTGGCACCATAGGGTAACACCAGAGCCAACCTCAAAGTCAAAGTCAACATAGGGATACAGTATCTCAAAAAGGGGAAGGGGGACAGACTCCTTTATTTTTTTATTTTATTTTATTTTATTTTATTTTATTTTATTTTATTTTATTTTATTTTATTTTATTTTATTTTATTTATTTTTTCTCCTGAAGATGATTGAAGTATGTCTCTGAGGTACCAAAGCTGAAATCAGAATCACTTTGGGCTCCATCAGTAGCCATCAATGGTCTTCCTTAAGGATAAGGTAAATCCCAGGTGATCTAAAATTAAGTTTTCTGTCTCTTCATCAACCGTGGGAGAAAATTCTCCATTCTTAAGCATGCAGTTGGGCAATTTACAAGGTGGGATAAATCCAGACTTCAGTGTGTAGGCTTTTTTTTTTTTTTTTGGTGAATTGTAGACTGCAATTTTACAAGCACAGGGAAAGCAGAGTTATATGGTATCACCTAGGCTGGAACACTGACTATTTGAAGCATGTTATAGCTGATCTATAATTCACATGCTTATTTTGACAGGCTGGCTCTTGTTAGTTTTCAATGGGTGTGGGAGGAAATAGCAGTGCATAAAACTTGCACATTACTAATACCATTGCCATATAAAACAAATATTTGAATAGGAAGTTTCAGAAATGATTCAGTGCTCTAGCTGCAGAATATCCTACAGGAATTTTTTATAGTAACAGAATTAATGAAAAGCAAATCCTATTTCTCTACCATGAGCATAGGGTGGTCCCAGTGCAGCAGAGCCAATGTGATACTGTGTTTCAGGGATAGAAAAAGCAGCCTCTACAGATCGCTGGTCCCCTGGGTGAGTGAAGCTTACTTTGAAAGGACTCCCTGAGCTGAGAGGTTGCTATATGCTTTTTAAGTGACTGTACCAGATCGTGTGTGGGTGCAGCAGACAGGGGCTAAAAGCCCTGAGCTGCAATACAGAAGCAATTGAAAAGCCACTCTGTTGTTGCTGCTCCACCGACTGCAAAGGAAAACTCTCTTACCAACCCTACAGACTATTCTAACCACATCCTTTGAAGGTACTGAAGTTATTTCACTGTCTTAGCCCACAGTTTTCTCAACATTAAGTCATAACTTGATTGCTATAGGGTGAGGAGATAATTGTTACGTCAGTAACAACATTTCATTCAGATGCTGTCATAAGCGGAGGATTTCTAGGTGCTGAAAATGTGGTATGACCACCAAACAAAGAAGTCAACATAACTGCCTTCACAAATTGGATTTTTAGTTCACTGGGAAGAATTTTCAGGAAGTTTGGTCTCAGATCTCCTAATCTGAAATATGGCTCTTCCACTGCACAATGCTCTGGGGTTGTGCTTAGGATCAGCCTGCAAACAGTTTGAAGCAGAAATTGTGTCTCTTTCTTCTGCCTTGTGTATTCTTTATCACAGAATCTCTTTGAAATTTCTCAGTTTGTGGTGTTAGATCCCTACTGAAAAACAACAGAAAAGCACTTCATTAACTCCTGGAGAACTGGGATTGTTTCTGATGCTGCAGTAAAAGGGGACATGCATCTGTGAGGCTGAGACACGTGTGACTCATCCCTAGCAGCACTTTGACAACCTCTGCTGTGTGCAGTGACACAACATTGTGATCTTCAACAATATGGCCAAAGAAAAAAATGATTTTCTTTTCCTTTTTTTTTTTTTTTTCTTTTCAATTTTCAGTAACTTTCATAATGTCGATGAATATATAACAGGTTTTGAATCTGGAAAATCCACCTCAGACTGGAGAATCCCTTTTATCTTTCTGAAATACGGAAAACCCCATGTCTCTTATCTGTGCTTTGTTCCTAGAATCATTTTTAGATTGAAACATAGTATACTACTGTTTTTTACTTGCATCTATTTTAATGATCACATATATATGATACTGCAACAGGTGGGGTTATTTATACACAGGGAAAAAGATGTTAGATCTGAAAGTTGTTCAAGATCTTAAAATAACTTGTGTACTACAGGAATCCTTTCTGTTAACCTTAGAAAAGGGTGGAGGTGTGGGGAGGAAATGAACATAAAGTCGTTTTATTTCTGTCTCGCAAGACATGAATGAATCACCGTTGTCATCTAATCTTTCGATGCTGATCCCCCGTCTGCAACTTTCGAGCATTTCACATTACTTGCTTCCCTAGCCTTCTCAGCTAAGATGGGTAAATGAATATTAAGCAAAGAAATGATGTCATTTTATGCTTTCAAAGTGCAATGAACTTGATTTTTTTTTCTTAGTTCTTTGATATGTGGAAATTAAAGGAAATAATCCTAAAATGAAAGCAAAAAGCTGTCCCTTAAACTCAAGAGCTTGCAACATCCTGCAGTGGTGATGCAACAGCCAGTAAGACTGACTGAATAGCCAAGTGTAATTCTGATCCCTGCACTTTGCCAGGCTGTGACACTGGCAAGTTTCCAGAATAAGCCAATTTCAGAACTGTGGAGCCTCCAAATATGATCTTCTGTCAGTCACAGAGATTTCAGCTCCAGGAAAGGAAAGATTGATCTAGCAGATTATAATCACCACTGTACGAGACAGTGAAAGAAGTGATCCTCCCTGTAGCAGGATGCCAGCTATTCTGGGACTAGTCATCACCTTGAACTGTGCTGGGAAGCAGTGGTGACTTAGCTCAACTATCACTATGTTTCATCCTGCTCTTGTGATGCAAACCACTCTTTTTTTTTCTTTTTTTTATTCTTTTTTTTTTTTTTTTTTTTTTTTAATAGATGCTACAGTGGCAACTCCCAACCTATGCTGAAACAACCAAATGCTTCAGAATTTCCAGAGTCATTCCCATCCTGGCCTTTCAGTTCCCTAAAAAAGAGAAATAAACAGTGAAACTGAGGCTCACACTTTCTCTCCAGGCACACCTGAGTTTAGGACTCTTGCTGCAGGACAGAGCAGCCATCCCTGGACCAGCTGCTGGGGGATGCTCTGCTCTCCCCATGCCATCAGGGAGGTAACAGCACCTTCAGGCTCAGCCCGCACATACATTGCAGTAATTGTAGCTTCAGTTTGCAAAGCTGTGGTCAGGGGGAAAGCTTATAAGTGAAAGGTGCAGAGGTACCTCACCGCTCCCTTGTGGTTTCCCTTTTGTGTAGGACACAGCACAGTGCCAGTGTGCAAAGAGAGGGGAGTTTGGACAGAGGCTAGTTGTAGGTTACCAAAGCAAGTTCCTCAACACAAAGTATGGGCCCAACACTAGGATGGCTGCCAGAAATTAAATAGCCCTCATAGACCAGCTGTAATGAACAAATTGACCTGAGTGTATTTTGTCTAAAGCAACAAGAAGACTATTATTTAGATAAGATGGTCTTCATAACCTTTTTCTCATCTGACTAATCAATGCCCCAAATTCTCTTTCCTTGCTGATCCTAGAAACTCAGAGGAAGGAAAATATCGTATCTGTGACAGACCTGGACCTTTACAGTGGGGCTGATAACAGGATACTTATTTCAGCACTAGCTTTAGTTTTGGTGACTTGTATAGCTCCCACCAACATCTCAGGAAGACTGCTACTTCTGGGAAGGGCACAAAACATTAAGGGAAAACTAAAAAGACACCAAGTTGTTTCAAGACAATAAAGATGATTCTGTGGCCAGCTGGAATGAGCTCCATCAGCATTTAGATATTAAACTGGAAAAACTGCAAAGGTCTAGTAATCAAAACTCTGTGTCATTTGAAATCCCCCCCCCCTTTTTTTTTTCCATCAAAATAAAATGAGGAGGATTTTAAAAAGTAAAACTCTATATATGTTTGCTTGTGAGTAGGAACAAACAACTATTCCTCCACCTACTGCTCAGCTGCTGCTTTATATAATGAATGACTACTCATTTTTAACATTTTTGGTGTTTTAACAAATTGAAAAAAAAAAATAATGAAAGGACAACATTAATTCAGAAAAACAGCTGCCAATCTTGATACCTGTAATTATGTATTATAACCTAATATTATGGGCAAGACTGCAATGCTCTGGCATTCAGTAGTTCCTTATTACAATTATGAGCAAAGCTAGCTCACTGTCTGTTGTTAAGGTTGACTAACTGGGTTAGTCAAGAGGAACATTGTTTTTAGTTGTTTATAACCTTATCAAGCTCCAACCAACTGAATTGAAAATATCCCTGCCAGACCTCTGTCTCAACCTCTTTTTATGTGTTTCCTTTTGGAAAAATTCAACTAAAATGGTGTTTTAGAAAAACAAACAAACAAAACCAAGGGAGACTATGCTTGGTCTTGTCTGTCATTGATAAACTGTTACAGCTTTGTGCTTAAAAGCAAAAGCTAGAAGAAAAGTCAGGTTTTTCTCTTTGTTTGTTTGTTTTGTCCTACCACCAGAGAAGTGGTCCATCAAATGGCCTTGGCCAAATTGTTAGCCTCTGTAGCATATGCTTATTAGAGATGATACCTGAGTTCAATGAAGAGGCCTCTGTAACGATCGTGTTCTGCCAAGAGCTACCAAGGCTAAGCAGGATTGTCTGAGCATTACAGTGGACGTTCCAGTAATGCCAGACAGGAGCCAGCCCAGGTCATTCTCCCTTCTTGACTGTCCAGTCTACATCATATGATGGATATGAAAACACAGAATAGGTACATAATTTTCTTGTTTTAAAGAAGAGCTCCAGCTACAGAACTGTGGGTCTTCCTCTGCATCTTTCTCATTGTCTTTTAACTTTGGGTTCTTCCAGTGTCCTGGCTTCAAGAGAAGCTGTAGGATGAGCCTGTGCTGTGCATGGCCTAAGAAAGGCACTGTCCTTCACTGTGGACCCTTTGGGTCTGGAGATTCCCCCCTTCCCAAGCACACATTCAGACCAGTAGATTGCTGTGGAAATGACAAAACCCAGCTCCTTTCATATTGCCATGTCCTTGTCTGAAGTAACACCTGAAAGAAGGCTAGATAGATGTGCCTGACGTACCCCAAACTCCAGAACAAAGGTTGAGGTTGGGTGAGAAATTCGGTTGGCTTGCTCTGGGCAGCCTCCTTCCTCATGTGGAGATCTGTGGCTCAGCTTTAGGAAATGCGAAACTCTTCCTATTGCCTCTGTTTACCTGAATCGCTTTGCTGGAGCCTTTAAAGGACTGCATTTATGTGTCTCTGCATCAGTTTCCAGGTGATAGGAATAATTGTTTCACAAAAGACAAGTTCTGTAATGATTATCTGTAGAGAGAGAATCACAAAGAGGTCAAAATGAGATTAGTGTGCGTTTTATACAAAGTAGTATTTTAGGGTGATTTGTTAATAAAACTGGAGTCCTTACTTGGAGTAAAAGGGCTAAATAATCTGTGTAGCTAGCACTCAGTGTACAAAATGGAACTGAGGAGGGAGAAAAAAAGCTAAAAACTGTATTAGGATAAATAATATTTTTTTAATATATATTTATTCTAGAACCCATTACTCTTTAAAAATAGGTTTATCTTTTTTGAGTGTTATTGAGTAGCACAGTTGCTACTTGGGGTGAGTAGACTGTCTCACTGTGAGTAATGTTCAACTTCTTGCTCTTAAAGAAGAGGTCACTGTTTCAGTAACAGGAAAAAAGAAGCCATAGCATGTAATAAATGTTCAAAGTATCGATTGTATTTGCCAGCAGGTAGGAGGAAAATAGTATATGTAGCTGTTAGATCCAAAGCAGCCCCTTCAAATTATAATTACCTCTCTCTCTTAAATTAAAGGGTCAGACACCAGAATACACACTGGGAAAAGTTTGGGTAAAGGATCAAATCTAAGGCAGATTAATCAACAGTAGCAAGGAACTTGCAGTGAAAATTGCAGTGCTTTAGCAGCTCTGAGGGTACTTGGGGCAACAAGGTAAATATTCTGAGAGGGTATTTTTTTAGAAGGGAATAGAAGAGATTTCGAAAGTTAAATCTCTCAGCTTTCTTATTACATCGTGTTTACATAATCATATCCAGATGCTTTAGGCAATAGTCGCTTCCTGTGCTTACAGTTTGCTGTTGTCTCATCATTCCTTTATTAATCTTTGTGAGGATTAGCAAAACAAACAAGATAACTGTGAAGCTGAAAATGATTTCATGCTACTTCCTATGAAAAAATGTTTTCCAAGGAGCAGGTTTTTTTTTTTTTTCTTTCCATATCCTGGATTTCCTTACAAAATGCATTGGGAATTTTGTTGCTATGTTTTCAATGTTAGAGATAGGCACTGCACTCCTCTCTCCTCAGTGTCATGTATACGTAGGGTTCTGTATGCCCAAAACTGCAGTCAGGAGCAAGGTACTGGATTTGCAAGCCCTCAAGTCTGTCACACAGCCTTTGTATGTGAGATCATGCACACCTACAGTGGCCTGTAGACAACATCCCTTTCACCTAATTGCCCAGCTAAAAATACACTATGAACTTACTATAACGTGGCATTTACTATGCAGATATTTCCTCCACATATCAACGGAATAAAAAATATATAAATAAAATATGTCCTATACACTGGAAATAGCATGCTAGAATCATCACAGTACACAGTAGGGAGTTATTGTGCAATGACAGCACACCTTGTTGAGTGATAGTGCGGGGCTGTTGCCCTTTGCTTAGCAACATACCAAAGCATGGGATCAGAGTCTACACCCTGTCTTATTGCTCAATTAGGATCTGGCAAACGTCCTTAGATGTAACCCTGGCCCACATCCACATATTTTACTTGCATATGTAACTTCACATTGATGTTGTGAAGGGTAGACCTGGTTAAGCATCTGCAGGATGTGGGGCCACACATATCTTGGTTCTCTTGCAGAAATCAGACCCATCAAAGCAAAGAAGCTTTCCTGGCTAATGTGGCATGGGTAGTGTTTAACAGAATGTCATGGTCCTTTAATTCTTAATGGCTGGAGGAAACAAACACCTTGAGCTGAATATTGAGCAAAGAAGTTAAAATAACACCTGAAAACTCCTTGTCAAAATATTCCGCATATTGTATAAATAAAATTATACATAAAACGGAAAATATATATTCACAAGCATAATTATTAAATCTTTATAAAATCATCTTTATTTTAGTATTTTAGGTGGTTTTTAGGTGTATGGAAATGAAAAGTAGTTGTTTTAAAGCGTTGTCATCCCAAGACTTATCATTCAAGACTGGGATGGTCACACAGAGTCCAGGGGAGAAGGGATTGCCACCTTTCGTTTTGTCTTTGGAGCCACCATTTAATAAAATTGTTTAATTGTTTAACTTTTTTAAGTAGGAAGAGCCACCACCTTGAAATCAATTTCTGTGTTAGATACACTTCTAGGAACTTCCTCTGCTAAAAGAGCAGTTGAACTGGAAAGTGTGGCTCATTTTTATGAAATAATAGTTACACAGATTGAGAAATGGTGAAATATCTAAAAGCAATATGAGGCCTAAGAATAAGTTTCTACTTTTTCTAACTGTGTCCTTAATTTTCTGTTTTGTATTTCTAGTATTAGCTTGAAATAATTTTAATAGTATCCTGGTAAAATTTGACCAGTAATTAAAGTGAAACATCCTTCATCTGTTAAAAGTACTGTATAGCCACACATTCAAGGTATTGAAGTGAATTGGATAAGATCTAGAAAACCATGACTGTCATCTGTTCCCCACTTTCCTCCAAACTGAAATGTTATTTTTCCTGATCACAGCAGAAGCCCAACATCATGACATCATGAAAATTTTTCGATAAATATTCTCTTGGATTTTAGAAGACTTATTTGGGAAAGACTGATATGTCTCTTTTAAGTTCCTGTTTTATATTTTCCACAGAAGTATTTTATAAGCCGTGGAAATCAAAGAAACAATAAACTGATGTATCAGTTCAGCCTTAATTATCACCTGGATGGAGCTCAAAGCTGGAGTGGTGCCTACCTGACTACCGATTTTATTTTTTTATTGTTAGTACCCAGAATTGTAAGAGGGACACAAATCTGTGGAGCAGTAAGGTCCATCACAGTCACAGGAGAGAAATGCATAATAAATGAATTTGTAGACAATAACATTGGACCTACAGTTAAAATTTTAGAAATATATGAAATAATTTATGACAATAAACAGTAAGCTGAAATAAGATTTTTGAGTTCAACTAAAATTACAGCACAAGTTCAGCCCTTACTACAACTCAGTGAAACTGAGAAGACAATATTGAAGACAATAACTGAGAAATAGATCACCCAATATCAGGTAAGGCACAAGTGCACATTGAAATTTATTTAATGGTTGGCACACTTTGCTTTGTGGATGCTGTGATATATAATTAGGAGTGAGCTCATGTTGCACTCTTACTTCCAGTGAGGACAGCTAATATATTTCTGACCAAGTCGATTCCATATTTTCAAAACACCTTTAGCAATATGATAACTTTGAAATTTCTATTTCTCTGAAATTGTCCAAGAAGTTCTAAATTGTGAAGCCAGACAGATAGAACAGCAGCAAGATTGATGGACAGGTAAATACATCATGGTCAAGTTGTCATCTCTTCCTTAGAAAATTAGATATAAAATAGAAAACTTATGAAATGAATAATAATAAATATTTTTCAGCAGTTTTATAGCTTTAATGAAGTACAGTATTATTCCCATTTTTTTAAATGTTTCACATAGTGATACCTAATTTTTTTTTTCTAAAATAAACCTAAGGTTTTTAAAAACTAATGTTTTTAAAAAATGGATAAAAATGCTGTTTAAGAGCTTGTTGCTACAATAAACAAGCCATGCTCACACCAGTACAGTCATTACCCCTTATATATGTGGATGAAGGTTTTTCTGGCAAACAAGCACCTGGTGTTTCCTTAACAAAAGTAAACATATTAAACACCGGCGGTTTTGAGTGTTTCTGTGGTTATAGTCTACAAGCCCATCACTCATGTAAGTATCTTAGTTCAGCATGTGGAAGATGAAGCTTGTTTATCTTTGTGGATCTAGTCCTTTTTATCTCACAGTCTTATCGAAGTTTCTTCTGGGAGTTGGTGATGGACACAGAAGGAAATTTTAACCAACGGTAATCCAAAAAGCTGGGACTTTAAAAATTACTTTCCTCTGTTGGAATTTTATTAAATAATTAAAATGTTTGTCACTGGAAACCAGAAGAACATTTTTTTCAGGCTTTCACATTCTCTCACTGTAGCTGTACAAAGTCAAAGAGCCTTTCATATTCTCATTTGAGTACAACAGTGAGTGATGAAGCCAAACTTTTCAAAGTAAGGTTTTCAGATACAGACTATCCCACTCATACACAACACTTCCATGAAAACCATGATCCTCATTAGTTCTGAGCACCTCTGGCTCCTATCAAAACATTTTGCCTACTGGATATTAAGACTGTAGGGCTTTACTTATAGGATTTTCCAGCAAATCTATACAATGATTTCAAAGACAGTGTAGGTTATTGTCACTGCCATTACCAATACTGCCACCAATGCAGTGATACTCATATCTCTCACACAGGGAGACATAATATACATATTTGAAAAGAAGACTGAAAAGAAAACCTAACATCTTTTAAGAGAGAATGGGACTTTCAAATAGCAGTATTCCTTTCACTGTGTGCTGGGGAATGTATGGCTGGGCATACCCAGCAAAACCCTAGAAATCAAGCACACCCTAGAAACCAAATGCCTTTAAAAGCTTGTGCTTGCTAGGTAGCAGGGTTGATCTGGCCTCATGTTGAGTGCATAATTCATTGCCAATTCAGGATGCATAAATGTGTATTATCATAATCTTATAGGAAAAAACTATGATGTGATCCCTGGTTTTACAGATCTATATTTAATATCACAAATGTATTAAATATAATTTATAAATATAAATTAATATAAGGTATTAAAAGGTATAAGATCTACATTTAATACCACAAATTCACTGTAGGTAAAATTGTCACCCTCACTGCATGCCTATGCATGCCACATGGGGCCTGACATTTGTCCCTACAAGACCTCTGCCCTATGCGCTGGAGCAATGGCTGGAACCATCATTAATATTAATGATTGAAGGAATTTCACTCAAGCAAATAATACTCCATTTTCATAAAATTTAAGATTATGATTTCTGCAGTTTCAGTACCATCTATTAGACAGGTATGGATTTATCTGAAATATATCTATGTACAGTTAAGCCCTTCATTGGTACTATGTGTTTCTACATCGAGTATTTTGGTGTTTTCACGGTTCCTATTTTCCCTCTTAAAGTCTACACCAGTGTCTTCTTAGAAATAATGAATATCTACAATACCAGTAATTTGTTAAGAAAATATTTGGTCACCTGTATGATTTATAAGGGCTGAAGCCAATTTTTTTAGCTATTTGAACATGCAGATTCCTGCTACTGTAAGTCACACCCACAAATTCAGTGCTACCATTCACTTTTGTGCAAATCCCCCATGTACATGCATTTGCAATATAAAGTTGCAATTAGTTGCAATTTGCAATAAGTGCTTTAAATAGCACTTTTGTCACATATTAAAGAGCGCAAACTCTTTCAGTCTACATACTTACCTCAGTCTTAAAAGAATATAATACTGTAAAGGAAAAATATACTCAACACCAGACATTCAAGACTTCCAGGATTTCTGCATGCTGCTAAACTGCAGAAACGGATAAAAGGGTAAGTATTAGTGTTAGTGTTTTTCTGTTTCATTGTAAGCACAAACTCTTTCTGAAAGCATGTTGTAGCTGTTTGTGCTCTGAAGAGACCAATATTTTTAGCTTTACCACTTACAGTACTGGGATGTATTGCAAACTTTTTGATTAAGCATCATAGGCTACAAGAAAAGCTCAGAGCTGTAATGCCTCTAGCACATTTTTAGGCAGTTACCATGCCAACCATAAAAATGATGAGCAGAATGAATACAAGAAGTTTTTTGGAAAATAAAATACTGCAAAGTTAATGCAGTTCCAAAGTTTTGGAACGCTTTATTCTGCTGTTGGAAGATTTAACATGATCCATATATAAACCTACCGGTTATATCAGGAGTTCATCAGCTGTCACTAGCTTAGTTTGCAGACCTGCAGAGGTTTCACTCAAACACTAAAATGTCTGTCTTAGCATTCAAAGAGTCTGGAATTGCTATAGGACCATGAGCAGCCCTTCAAGCAAAGAATCGCTCCAGACTGTGCTAGAAAACTATATGATAGGTGCATGCATAGTCAATGAAAGAGGCTCATGAGAGTCTATAAAAATCGCTTGATAAGATGTCCATGAAACTACATGAATGTTGAATATATACAGAGAAACACAGATGCAAAGAAATAACAAGTATTTCAAAACCAAACCTTACAAAATTTGAAAATCAGAAGTGAGGATAACATAAAAGACATCTAACCAAGTTAGGACTGGCAGCATGCCCAAATACCCTGGGCTTTGCATTGTGGTAATATAAGGAAATAGCAATGCAATTAGGGTGGGAATGTAGTAATGTCTGTAGTCTCAAAGTTAATGCAACAAATTTTTAAAAACACATTAGATTTTTTTTCCTCATGTGGCAAAGTCCATGATATTCAGATACCATTGCATATTTCTATATATTTACACATTTGGGCTTCCATACTTTCCAAAGGTGAGTTGTTTTTATAAACTGGAGGCAAGGAGGATCAACAACAACAACAACAACAAAAAAAACCTTTTCAGCTCCACAACCTCATTCCCCTGGAGAACAGTGAGAGAAAACAGTTAATTTGAAAGCAGGGAGTTATTTGTGGAATTCTCTGTGAAAGAAGAATCAACTTTGAGTCTGCAAAGAACAGTCATTTAGGAACACAAATATAAAAAACATAGCATCAGTAATAATTGTAATATTAGCAATAGTAATAAGTAATTTTCCTTGTCCCTCTTCCCACATTTGAAATGGAGCTGAGAGAGAAAATCTTAGTGAGTTTTGACTGTTTTAGTGGTTCAGAGCAATGGGTGTCCACCCTTCTGGCCAGTGCAAGCCACGTGTCTTCCTCTGGAGACCAGAAATGCATGTCATGAAATCAAATTAAGATAATAAGAACAGCTGTATTTGGTCACACCAGAGACTGATCTAGAATGGTGTTCTGTCTTAAGCAATGGCCAAGAGTGGAACAGGAAAGAACAACAACAACAACAAAACCATATTGTGATATTTTGCCCAGTTTCTTGTATTTGCTTCTCAGGGACTTGAACAGCTGGAGGTGACACCCTGGTGTTTATTAAGGACCTGTCTCTAAGGGATCCATAGGAAAGGGAGCATCAGAAAACAGAACATATGGGGTGAATGCTGTGGCAGACTAGACCTAATCTGCAGGCTCCGATTTGATACTTAGTTTGACACGTTCTGCATAAGCATTTATAAAAGGTAAGACACAATGTTCTTTAGAAACTGTTTGAAAATTAACTTGAACTTACACATGTACTAATTCACCTATACAGTCTTAGACATTTCACTCTGAGTCAAAGACAAAAATAGAAATACTCTATTTTTTATATATTTTCATGCTATGTTGTTCAACAAATCTTTTATATTAATTCTTGAAGACAAATCTTTACTCCAAACTCCAAATGAAATTCATATGCTATCTCTAGTAATATTTGAATATTAACAAAAAGTATTTTTATTGATTTTTTTCCTCAACATCTTATTCCAATTCTGCATTTTCCTACAAAATTTTCATGATAACCCTCCTTCCCTCCCCCCCCAATGGCAGAAAACAGAAGAACTTCAGGTATTCTGCTGTATTTACTGCAAAACAAAGACTTTAACTCCTATTCAACGAACCAGTTCATTTAATATTAGTTTAACTTTTCAATTTTTGGTATAGGCTATTTGGTGTTGGATCAATGGGATTACTGAGGTTTCCTTCTATGGGAGCAGGTCCAGGCCACTGGCGAGGTGTGGTCTCGGGTGGGTGGGTTTGGAGCTAATTTACACAGTTGCAAAAAATCCAGCTGCCTTTCTTTATTCATAGCTTGAGGTGGAGTAGGAAGAAGAGGAGGCAGTAGTGGTAAGTGGAGGACACCAAATTGTGCAATGCGTGTAGGAAGGCAGCCAACATAAAGTGGAAAAAAATGTGAGCAGCAGCCAGCACACAGGCTACTTTACACAAGTTAGATGAATGTTCATCTGTGTCTTGCACCAGGTCATGTAAAGCAAGGAACAAGGGTGACATTTCCAGCCAATACCCTCATGTGAGAGTAATTGTGGTTTAACAATCCACACGACATGTGTGACAATAATTAATTAACAGTCACCCCTTTGTAGTGCCTGCAGCCCAGTGCTTCTATGTGTGCATTTGGAGCCCTCTGTGCATTCATTTACCAAAGCCTCTGTACTTGAAATTCAAAATAATCAGTTTACCCTTTGATGAGTTAATCCTCCTGCTCCCTTCTACCTCCACTCTGCCAGACCCCACAAAGCCTCAGAAATTTGGTTTGTGGAAAATTGCCAAATGGAATCAATTTAGGTTTGAATTACCAAAGTGATTGTACCCTAGGATTATCCCAGAGTATGGGACACTGCCCTCTTCTCACACCAACTTGCCACTGCTGTGACTCTTCAGCTCCATTGGTCTAAGCTAAATTTTATTCTCTGACATGGGCTGGTAGAAATGAGAGGAGATTCTGGCCCTGGTTTTAAATATTTGAACAGGGTAAAAGCCAAGAAGGGTTGGAAATTATTTAGCCTGCTATTAGGAGATATAATTAGACATACTTGGTTATAATTAGATTTGGATTAAATGAAGGGGAAAAAAAAAGCAGTGTGAAAAAACAGCCTTGCTAACAGTGAGATCCCTTATATGTGGAATAAGGCGAAAATGTGTGAAAACCATGGGGGAAATGAAGTAGGTGACAGGATAGGTCTTTTATCTCTAATACTATGGGACAGTTTATGCCCTTTGTTGGTGAAGTGAGGAAGGGATGTCCATGGAAACCATGAGCACAGTCTGTATTCTGTGATCAAGGAAGCCATCGTACCCGAGGTGTCCCCAGCTGGTCAGGGGATGTTAAACAGGATGTGTCATCTCTCTCCAGATCCTTGTGGGTTTCCTTGTATGAGGCACAGTATTATACTAGGTAGGCTCTAGAATGAGCCTTTTTTACTCCTCTGTTAAAGGTGAGTTTGTTCCTCAGGAGGCACCATTAGTAGAATGGCGTAGGAAAGAATGATACTGCTACATCAGGCAATGACCCAACACAGAAAGTCCTGATGCATTTCAGGTGATACACTGAGAATTAAGGCTTTTTAGCTCCATACAGGAAACAATTCACAAGTTAGGCCACAACTTTTCAGTTGTAGCAACTGAGGCCTACAAAGGTCCATGACGGACTTTTCCTTAGAATGTTAGCAAAAATAAAAGTGAAACTACTGAAGATTATTAAGGTGGAAAATTTGAGGACTCAGAACGTAAGGAATTCAACTAACTTAAATTCAACTTGTATGCAGTCCTAGTTCTACCCTTTTGTGTGTTTTGATACAGTCTTTAATTGCATAATCACATACTATTTGGTGAATAATTCCAGACCCAGGGCTGATTTGGGATTGTGTGAACTAAATAAGACATGAGACCACACACAGTGAATAAACTGGATAAAAAGGAATATTGAACAGCTGCCTTGTTTACCGAGTACCACCCACTAAATGAGGCAGTGATTCTGCAGAATTAAAAAAAAAAAAAAAAAAGAAAAAAGTACATGATCAATATAATTAATCATAATGCAGAAGTCAAATGAAGAGCAGAGAGTTTATATGGGCAAATCAAGCCCTCCCTCCCTAGATCTGCCACTTATTCAAATCACACTTGGTGATCACACACTGTTTTTTTGCAGGTGCCAAGAATGCTTTCTCTAACTCTTCCCTCCCAGTGACTGCAGTGCATTTCTGATTCAGTTAAACTTAATCTAACCTACCCTCTATATAGCAGCTGGAATTGCTTTCTCAGCCTGTTTTCCTTTCATACAGTGTTATAGTGAGTGTGAAGTTCCATGACTGCGTGACTAAGGGCATATATATGCCATCTATAGAACAAAGTACATTGATCTGGCATACAGATAATGAATGTCACTCAGCACAAGTAGTTTTTGTGTTAAATGTCAGCAAGTCGTTGATTGTAAAACCATTTCTTTTTCCATCCTCTGAAATACAGAAATCTTATGACGCATCATCTCCATAGATATCATGATACATCACTCAAAAGTATCACAGGAAAGTTTTGCAGTTCCATTTGCCCAGGAATGTTTAGGGAGGATCTGGAAAAGTCAGCAAGCTTCCTAGCAAAGGTGTGGTCTTTCTGAAAGGCTTACATTAAATATCTGTTTTATAAAGCAAGGAAACATACATACAGAGAAATCACTCCTGAATAATCAAGACAAAATATGTTTGAATCTACATTTTTCATTTTTCATTTTCAAAGTTTCAATGTTTGCCTCTGCCCATATTGTTTTGTTTTGTTTGTTTGTTTGTTTTCTTTGTAAATCCCAGACCAGAGTTTCCAGTATTAAAATCAATGGAGATCTTTGTCTAGATTCTAAAGGGAGTGTATAGATTTCTCAGAAATGTATATGAGAATAAGTACAATCCAATGTGAAAAGTAGGGGGCCAGAAGGCCAGCAGTGGTCCAGTTTGTACCATGTTAGTTTGCTGGCAACCTTTGAAAAGCACATTTTCTGTTTGTGCACAGCTTCCTCATTTGTAAAACAGAGATAATGTGCTTCATAAATTTTATAATCCATATTGAGCTCTGAGATGGAAGTGATTGCAGAACTGCAAAGTATCCCTCTTAAAATTTGTCCACAGCTGAAAGCCTATCCATGCTAACTGGTATTTTCTTTAGGTCTCACTGAGACCTCAGAATCAATTGATCCTGATTTACTTAAAGGCTTGGTTCTTTGAGGTGTAAAAATAAAACATTTAGTCACCTGTGATTTTAAGAATGAGTAGCTCCTACACATCCACTCATCTAATTTAAGTACAACTATAAAGTTGTTTTTTTTTTTTTTGTTTGTTTGTTTGTTTTTTTTGACTATCATTCAGCAGCTTGCAGGGCTGGATCAATATAACATGCAGTTTAAGAGCAATCTTGAGGTACATTGCCTCTCAAGAGAGTTACGACACTCCATTTCAGAAATACATAAGCCTTAACGTATGTGAAAATGTCTCTGGACATCTCTTGCCTTCCTCACAGAGGTGTTGTAAGCCTTAATGCTTCTGCAGTATTCTTTGAGCTGCTTGGATGAAAGATGCTCTGTGAAGTAAAGGTATTTTTATGTCTCATTAAACATGTAAAGAAGGATAAAGTAAGACTAGGAAACAAAGCAAAGCTGGAAGAGAAAAAAATGTGGCTGTAAAGGGGATATGAGTTGGTAGCATGAACCATGCCTATTTGCTGGTGTAACTGAAGGTCTCTTCATGTTCTACAACTTTGCTATGCAGCAAAGAGGTCTTTAAATGGATAGTATACCTGCCAAATAATGTTTGAAATCCCTTGTCTTTGCTCACTGCCCTCACACACAATATATCTTTGAACTGATGCTGAATGGATAATATATATTTCATAATTCAGACTGTCAGTATTTCCTTTACATAATTGTAACAGCAGGAAATATATAAGGCCTTTGTGGAACTTGAAAACTCTATTGCCTTGGGCTATATTTAATATGTAATAAATTATTCAGCAACAAGACACTCTACATTCTATTTACAGTAAGTTAGAGCTAAGTGTGTGAGGTATACATAACTAACATGAAACAGTATTTACTATCGCTGCCAAGGCTGAAGTGTTTTCTGAAGGCATTAGTCTCATATTCAGTTAGCCAGATCCCCATCAGGTGAAAATTGACATAGCCTCATTGACTTTACATTGAGAGAAAGGGAAATGCAAAGGGTCACCTTTCTGGTCTGCAGCTGAGAATCAGAAAGGTCAAGAATTAAGTGTTGTGATATCTCACATTTAACCAGGTTATAAACTACTCCTTACATGTGTTTTTCTGTCCAGCTAAATATAGCACTCTTGAATGGCAGTCTGTCAACAACAATGTTGTGGAAATCTTGTTTTTAAATGGAAAAAATATAGCTTAATAATATTGTCTTTTCTGACTGTATCCAGCAGTGTGCATCAACATATCCCTGAGATCTGTCCATGGACAGGAACCAGGAGAAGTGATGTGGCATGTCTAGTCTTTCCTCCTGACAGAAAGGAACTTTTGTTCCATAGAACATGTTCATTGAGATCTAATTTTCAGACATCCATTTGACCCACATAAGGTTTCAAATAGCAGTTGTTTTTTTCATGTTCAAACTGGGCCCCAAACTTTTATCCTTTTCTGCTAATGACCCAAACCATCCATCACGAGTACCTTAATGTTACTCTGGATGCAGCTAGTACATGCGCTAGTGCTTGTGAGTTAAAAAAAAAAAATCAACAATAATACAATAAAAAAGTTATTTTAAAAAAAATATTTACCTTATCTAACACATGAAAGTTAGTTTTACTGAGTAGTGAGAGTTCAGGGTAAAAATCAGAGAAAGCAGAATTAGAATAGGGCATGTGATGCATTGTTAACAAATTTTAAGAATGGCAAGGTTCATGTGACAAATACAGGAAAGGAAAATAACAGAAAGCAAATGAAAATAAAAAAAATAATAAAGTTGTTATTTGTTTGTCTTAAATATACCAGCTATTTGCTGATTACTCTGTTCCCCGAGACCCAGAAAAGAAGGAAAACAAACTTCTTCATATATATTTTCCTAGACTCACAGATTCCATCCCTTCTCAGTTGAGACCCAATATTCTCTCCTTGTCAGCAGTATCTGAACTTCTGTAGAAGCAAAAAGGGCTTAGTTCACCTCTGGTTGCTGCCAGGTGTAGGGTAAACCTTTCCTAGCGGCAATTACATTTTCTGTACAATTTCAGCATTCAGTACCTGGCCATCATTGTACTGGGCACATCATTGTACTGGGCACAAGAAGAGCTCAGCCTTGCCAGAAGAGTACCCACAGGCATTTCACCCAAAACCTCATGCTATATGAGGTAATTTGATGTGCCTGATAGTTAAAAAGATCTGAGTTACAGGCAAAAATGTTGGCTTACAAAAAGGGTAGGGTGCAATTATGATGTCTGAAATTATCAATTCTTAACAGTTTCAATGGACAAAGAGGTAAATTGGTCACCACCTGACCATGAAATAGATGTGGAAGACAGTTTAGGGGGGAAAAGACTTTCTCATGTTCTGTGGGGTCAGGTTCTCCAAATGTATGGTCAACAGCCTGGGTTCCTGAGAAAATGGAGGCAGCCTTGGCTATACTTCTTACTCCAAGAACTGTTTATTTAATAGTTTTGGAATAAGAACTAAGTTCATGTCTTCAGAATAGAAAGTAACTCTCTAATGTGAACTTATGAAAAGTACTCAGTTTTCTAGATACAGGCTCACTGGAGCACCAAACTGAAGAGGAGAGAGGTAGGTGTCTGATATGCACCCACACTACTGCAGTCTACAGTTTGGTGGTGTGTCCTCTCCAAGTAAGCAAAGGTATAAGTTTTAATTCCTTCCTGTGAGCAAAGGATGTCTGTTTAGTTGCACACTAAGCCTCTAAGGAGAAGTGAAGCCTCTTCCTTTGCTAGAAGGCAAAGAGCAATCCCTTAGAAGATAGTAAAGAGTTTGTCTATGTTGTCTATCTTAGTAGGCTGAGTCATGTACCAGCTCGCTTAGCACTGAAATAGAGAAATGTGGGAGCATGGGTAGGAAAAGAACAGCCCACAGCTGAACTGGTCACTAGCTCATACCTCAGTGAGCCCAGTCTTGGGTTTTCAGCTGAAATTAAACTCCTGGATCTTTTTCTCCAATGCAGCCTAAAGCAGTTTTCCAAAATTATCCTCATTAGCCCTTTTCTCAGACAGACCATCTGATTTCTCAGAGCTTATGTGGCGTGAAGTGGAGAGTCTTGGGCCATTTTCTCTCCTTAAATTTAACTTGTAAAATTCCGAGTTAAACACTTTCTGTTTTCAGTGGAATGCTGATGATATGCTATTTGACTGTCAGTAGAAAGGAACCATTCAGTGCACACTTAACCCTAATTCTGTCACTCAAATTCTTGCAAAACTTCTGTTATTTAAGAAGAATTTGCTAGTGTGATGGGTATAAGAGCAGACCCACTAAAATTAAAAAAAATAAAGGGGGGGGGGGCATATATTCTGCATTTATTTGCTCTGAGGGATATGAGTAAATTTTGTGAAATCAACAAGTTTGAAATGTACATATGGAAAGAAAAGTTTCTGCTTACCAAGTTAATGGTGGAAACTGAGAATCCTTTGCAGCTGCTGCTGTGTTATTTACAACACAAATTTGGATCAAAAGATGGGTTTTAAAGAATTCCTAATGCTTTACTCCACTGCCAAATATGTTCAGCTTCTAACAATGTTGAAATAGCCATTTCTACAGTGGCAGTTCCTCTAGGGTGATAAATCCCAGTTTATGTTCCACAGACTGAAGGTCTCCATGATCATTCAGTCTGTGTTCATAAGCCAGGATTCAAAGAATCACACAAAAGGAAAGTCTAAAGTCAGTATTTACCCTGATTCCCTTCCATTTCCTCTAATTAAAGAACAGGCACTCTTCCATTAAATGTCTTATGTTAAGCATTTCATATTCATTACTAAATAGTCCTTTCTATTCACATGCTTGACATTACTGATAGCTGTAGCAACCCCATATGATCTTTGTTTCTTGTGATTTACTACATACTGTATCCTTTTTTTGCACGTCTAAATTTCTCAGTTTACTTCTGTCTGATTTAGACAGTTCTTTGCAAGAAGTTCAAGTGCTGGACAGCGTGATTGCTAAGCTAAGATTTAATAAGCAGCTCTCTGAGCTGTTGAAGTGACACTGTTCAATTCAAATAAAAATATATCAAAGAACTGTGTGCAGTATTGTTTTTCTTCTCCACATATAATCCCTGTGTCTCAGTGGTACCATTCTATTACACTGATTACAAAACACAGTTTTAAGTCAAACAAGATTAAATTTAAAAAAAAAAAAAAAAAAGAAAGAAAAAGAAAAGAAAAAAAACAACACACCATAGTGCTGTGGCTCCCAACCTAATTCCTGACAAATCTGTGATGCACCAGATGCTCTTTCCCTCGGGATGAAATGATACATGGCTCTCTTTGTATTGTCACTGCACAGACATGTTTACTCCACCTAACTTGCTCACATGAGGTAGAAGAAAAAAGAAGGCATGTTTTCAAATGCAGTTGGGAATGGAAAGGGCAGCAAGCAGATTTCTTGCCTTTTCACCTTTCAGTGTTCTTGTTCACATTTATTTTATTTCAGTAGTATTTCAGAGAAAATAAGTGACTGGGTATGTTGAATCTTTAGCTATTGAACTGTGGGAGCTAACACTCATTCTGTGAGGCAGTCAGTAGATAATTCCCTGTACATATAAGAAGGAAAAGAGCTGTCACATTTGATTTAAAAACACAATAAAAATTTCAACTTTTTAATAACACAATAAAAATTTCAACTTTTTCACTGTGATGTTCTTAAAGAAGGTAGGCAAAAAGTAAGTATAACTAAAAATATCCTTTCTAAGTCACCTTTTCAATTTGAAATGCAAGAAATAATACTTTTTAAAAACTTTATTCAGTTAAAGTCTTTCAAGTCCCTTCACCACTGATAAGTCAAAGCAGATCAGGAGCACCAGGCTGATTTCTTTGCCACATAAGCAGGTCCTGGAGGAACAGGGATTGGCAGGGATGCTGTGTGGCATTCTGCAACTAATGGGCTAGCTAATATTTCAGGAAACATGATGCATGCTTGCTACAGGCCCAGTCCTGCACCTATCAATGTTAGTGGCAACACTTCTAATGATTTCATTAGGAGCAGGACCAAGCCTGCTTTCAGAATTAGGTACTCTCAGCCTTTCAAAGGTGTGGAGAGGTACTGCCAGGAAAATTATGAATCAAGAGGTAAATCTATGCCAACAGAGAGATCCAGCTTGGGTTTCTGCCCCTATTTGTATGGAGAGCTGGGAAAGGGTTGTCCTTTCTTTCCAGGTATGCAGACAGGTAGACCCAGACAGACCCTTTAAATGCCAGCAGGGATTGCACATTCAGTGTGAGCAACCTTTGTTCAGGCTCCAGCCCCGTCTGTTGAGCCTGTGACAGTGTGGGTACAGCTGCTCTGCGGGATGGTTACCGACAATTGCAAAAAGAACAAATCCCCACTGCAGATAAGACCAGAGGCTGTTTGTGTGACCTGACAGGAAGATGTTTAATATTTATTGCTGACTGTAAACTAAGTAGGCACCAGAAGCCAAGCAGAGGTCTGTTCACCTAATCTACCTGTTACAGCTCTGCAGCCTGGGGCTTTTTCAATAAAAGCCTGGACCTGAACATCTCTAACTACGTGAATTCATCCTACAGAGGAGATTCCTTGACCCCTCAAAAACAACAAAATAAGTTACAGCAAAATTTTCTTCTGTGCAGGTTCACCCACAACCTAGGGCTTTATTCAATCAACACCAGTCATCAGGAAAAAAAAATAACAGTGGGAAAATGTTTGCTAAGACTTTAAGCTCCATTATGGTTTCCTTGGCAAAATCATATTTAAGACAAAGTATTCTAGATATAGAAGCCCCTGTATTATATAATATATATTATATATAGTACATATATCATATGATATGTATATATATTATATTATAATATATATTGTTAAAACCTAAGTACTATCAGTGCAAGTCAAAATGCTGTTATTGAACTCTCCTCCTCCTTGGGTAGCTCTTTACCTTTTGCTTTTTTGATTATGCATGGCTATTCTACATGCTTTAAATTACAGCTGAAAGAATCCCTTAACTTAAAAGCAGTGTTTATTTTACACTTGAGTGGGAAGAAAAATCACTAAAATTGTATACTTTGTGCTAAGTGCCTTTTCTGAATATAATTTTAGGTCCCAATCTCAATCTAGGAAGTATTTCCTGAGCCTAGGCTAAAAAGTGGCTGAAAATTCAAGATCCCCTGAGTCAGCAGCTGTACTAAGACTGTCCATTTAATTTAGCTGACAAAACTGCTTCAACACAGGTCATGAAATTACCTGAAATGTTAGACTGAGTCTGAACCTAAATGTTTTCATGTAAATGAATACGTGTGTACTAGTGAAAGAGAAAAAACAAAAAACAAACCAAAAAAAAACTTAGTTATGCTTTACAGAAAGAAAAGTTAAAATTTAATATAACCGTGTTGTGTGGCACACAATAATATGGTGACAGCAAGATAGAAAAGGAGAGAAACTGAACAAAAGCAATGCTTTTACACTACTGTTCTGTATTCCTGGTATATCCTTCCTTAACATAAGTGTTAGCATTAAATATAATGCTGCATGGTGCCAAATGCTTCAGAGTTGATACGGACTGTGAGTAGGTTCTGTATGTAAATGTATCATTGCAAGGGTATGTGACAACAAACCACACCGCCTACATAGAGAGGTGTCAATAGATGCACATACTCCTCACAGGACTTGATGATAGCATGATTCTCATCTATAATCATTAAACTCTCCCAGACCTGATTTCAAATGGATTTGTCCATCCCTTCTGATTTTTTTTGGTAGAGATATTGAAGATGCCTCTATAGATTGTTTAAGACAGTTCTGCAGAATGCTAACACATGCTTTAAAGCTTCCATGTATGAGATGGTCGGGGGAGTATAACACAGTGCATGAATAAACCCTCAGATTCACTGATGACACATCAGTGCAGGAAGGGATATATTGCATTATAGGTTAAACAAGTGTATTTCAATTGGAGAAAAACAGCAATTAGAAAACACTTTCCTTCACATTATTGAAAATGTGTGTATGCCCGCCTTTTAATTATAGTGTGGGGAGACACTGTACTGAATCACCCAACTTGTTATGTCCTAGAGAGCTTATTGTCATCATCTCCCTCCATAGACTCCATCTCTCACCTGGTAAGAGAGAAAAAAAACAAGAGCTATGATCTGGGGCTGATTCATTACAAATTACACAGGCAGACTATGCATTATAAATTTTCAGATCATTAATCTAAGCAAATATTATACTGCATATCAAAACAAATAAAAAAGGCCTACCATCAGATGATTTGTCTCAGCTTTAAGCCAAGCACTTGGAAATCACAGTCAACTAAAACTCTGTTCCCACAGTGGAAGAGCCATAATTTTGTCCCCTCATGTACGAGGCTAAGATAGGATTACATTTGCTAAGAATTTGCCTGTTATACATGCAAAATTAAGAGCATTTGGAATTTAATATTCTGTGGACAAACTTTCCTGTTCCTGAAAGATAGCAAGTGTGATGTTAAACTAGGCTAATAGCAAAGATTTGGAAAGCATAATGTGACTGTGTTGTGTCTATGCTAGAAGACGAATGGTGCTTTACATATGGAAAAATTATTCTGGTATTTTACCAAAAAGAGTAACTGAGTAGCAGTGATGGTGACTTAGTTTGTCTGTAGAGTTCTGTCTGTTTAAGATCTGTTCTCCATCTGTTTTTTACATTTCTTCCCATGCTCACGTTTGTTCATGGCCATCTCTAACATTTCAACGGAAATGAATGAGTGAATTCTAACTAGTAACTAGAACCCTAGAACTCGTAGAAAGAAATGAAGTCTCTCTAATGTGCTTTATTTCTTAATACTGCAAAACTTTTACATAGGTAAATACCAGTAAAACCTAAAAAGTCAGAAAAGCATGTGCCAAAATTAAGGTGAACTGAAACTAAATTTGCAGATATGTAGCAATATGTCACTTAAACCAATGGGTATCTCCTTTACATAAGCCAATGTATATTTTCCCCTCTGAAAGTTTAAGCGACGTGGGATCGATACGCTGAAAGATCTGGGAAATTACCTACATCCTGATATGTCTACTTTTAGGTGAAGATTCTTAATTCATATAGGGCATTATTGCTTGCAAATTTTCTTTTTGAAATTGTATCATTTGCCTACAGAATTTCAGAGTTTCTAGTGCCTCTTGGGAGCTTCTATGCTGACTTTTCACTGTTCTTTTTCTAAAAAAAAAAAAAAATCTAGTCAACTTTTTATTTTTAATCTTTTTTTTTTTTTAATAAATTGGGCATCCTGGAACTTATACTATGGAAGTGGTCTCTACAATATATAAGAGGTATACACTTGTACTACCTTGTTACAATTACTTTTGCTTGGATATGATCTAATACTTCATTCAGACACATTTTTGAGGGTTGAAAGAGCATGACAATGCCTGTTGACTGTGTTGGATTTCCTAGCAACCATTGTTCCTTGTTTTTTCCCTTGTAATTTTTTTTTTTATTATTATTTTTTTTTTAATAGCCTAGTTCTCCAGTTTCCAGTAATCTGAAAAAAAAAAAAAACACATTCCTTTCTTGGGAACTAATGTCATCTCAAAGCATTTACTCTGAGTTGTGGTACAATCACATCTCTTCTGGCTTGTAACAGTATGATACAAGTCATTGGACAATTACAGATAGGAAGTGAAGAGAAATTAGTCAGCTACATCACGTGGGCTCACCAGCCCAAAGGACATTAGTTTGTTATGTTGCCCCTTCACATGATATAATCCCGATTTTGACGTTATGTTACACTGACCTTTAAGTTTACTAACTAAAAGAACAGTTATGTAACTGGGATCTGCTAAACCAAACAGCACAAAAATATGATGAGATGGAATCCAGACCCAGGGAAGTACTATTACAGAAATATAAACTGCTTCTCACAAATTTTGCTTACTGACCAGTTTTATTACAGTGTCTAAATGTTTTATTTTAAAAGAGAGCCTTCAAGTATTATACAGATCCCTTTAGTCTTTTGTCCTAACAAGGTAACTTCTTATTTGTTATGTCAGGAAGAGATACTAAATGGTCCATGAGCACATGGAGGTGAGAACAGATGGGCAAAGGCATGTATTAGTGTTTTGTTTCCTTTTTTAAAGTTACTTTAAATACCAGCAGGTGTAATATGTCTTAAAGTAGAGCAGGCCCTGATTAGCTGAAAATAGTTAATGCTATTTAAAAACATGGCTCTCCTAAGAGCAGGTAGTTCTGGAAGGACTCCCAGAATACAGTGGGAAGGAGGGCTAGGTACAGCTCAGTAACTTAAAAGGTTTTTGAAAACAGCTAAGATTATCCTGTGTTCAGTCCTGGATTTGCTGAGTTGAGTATGTTCCTAAAAAGTTTGATATGTAGTGAGCATAAAAGGAACAGGAATGAGGATAGTGAAGATTTTGAAAGAAGTTTGGAGGTGGTTATAAGAGCTAAGTCCTCCTTTTAATCAAAGCTGAGAGTCCATCTCACCTACAAGCAGCCTATCTTATCACTGAGGGTAGGTTCTGTGGTCATGCTCTGTTGATCGACCTTGTTTCATCTTCCAGAGGCTCAGTATCTCTGACTGGTACCTTGAACTAGGACTTCCCTTTCCTTCCTCTTCTTTTACCTTACTTTCAACTACTGACTGCTTTTATTTTTGTGAGGTGTTTTCACCTCACAGTGAAGCCTCAAGTGAAGAGTGACTTGAACATTAGTGGGCTGAATAACCCCTATCTGTTAGGCCATAGGGGGGAGTACAAGCTGAACAACTCAGAGGAAGTAGCTACCATGGAGGTAGCTGTACACGTGCTGCACACTTTGCTCCAGGCCACCACCCTGGAAAGCTGCTACCAGGCTAGCTGTGTTTAGCTTAGCTCTTCCTGCTAGAAATTGGCCTTTGGACTCCCACTTTTGTTGTAGGAATGGTCAGGCTGCAGGGCTGTAGGGACCCAGGACTACTCTGCTGCAGTTTAAGCTTGGATCAGTCTCCTACCAAGAGGATGAGGATCAAAGTCTGATTGCAGTGGGTCTAGGATTTCACCTAGGAGGACTGTTACTATCCAGTAAGTGGATTTTATTATTATTATTATTATTATTATTATTATTATTATTATTATTATTATTATTATTATTATTATTATTATTATTATTATTTATTAATAATAATTATTATTATTTATTGCAGAGGAACTTCAGGTGCTTGATGCTAGAGAGCCTCAAGCTGTGACAGATAAGCTTCTCGGAGAAGCTTCATGAACAATCAAGACTGGGAAGAACTCTTAGGCTTTTGTTTTGTTGTCTGAGTTATCACAAAGGTCAAGCCACAGGAAGGTGGGAAATCTGGAATGAACACACTATGTATGTTCTGCCCAGAGAAGGGTGGGAATACATTTGTTTACATCCTCTTCCCAGCTTCCTTTTTGAACAGTAAGCAGCATACCTCAGAGACCATCTCTTGGACTTCTTAATTACAGAATTTGTTCTCTGGTGAGAGGGCAATCATTTAAAAGCCATTTGTGTTTGTTTGCTTTTTAATATATACATAATTCAGATCTGTCACTGGACTATGCATGAGAATTGGATAAGTAAGCAGGATTTAAAACTAAGTAGCAATAGTAATAAGGAAAATCACATTGTTCTGCATTAACCTTATTGAAACAAAATTCTGCTGTTCAGCAGCAATACAAGTAATGCACATTGCAGGTGTTAATTACACCTTCTGCTCAAAATCCATTCATCCCCAGCAGTGCCATTCTCCCCCACTCCCTATTTGTGGTGCAGTTTGTGTTTTAAATATGGTAGTACTCTTAGAATGGGCAGAAAAAACACTCTGAAGTTGTACCTACCTTATTATGGTGGCATACCACTTATACATGGTATTTTGAGCTATCTTCATTTTTCTGCTGTTGCTATTCTATTGATTGCCTTGACTTGCAATATGCTTCACTACCCATTGATTGTATCTAATGTTTTCCCTGTTCTTTTCCAATGTTGATATTTTTCTACTTCATACTCCTCTCCAGTTACTTGATTCTTGTCTTCAGACCTTATGTCCTCCCTGATATCATCAGACTACATTTCTACTGAAGGATAGGAGCTGTCAGGGCCTAATAGATTATCTCACTACCTTTTTTTTCTTTATTCTTTTTTTTTTTTTTTTAAATATATATATATATTTAAAAAAAAAGAGAGAGAGAGAAAGAGGGAAAGAAAAGAAAATGGGATTTACTTTTAGTTCTAGCTAAGTCTTATGTCATGGATCAACATGATGATCTGATATTTTATTTATTTTATTTTTTTTAAGACCAAACCCTTCAGTCCATTTTCTCCACAGTTTCCATCTCTAACATCATCTCGAGACCCATCGCTTATTATGACTCCTTCTGTAGGCATTTGCAGCAGTTAAAACACAGCATTTTTTCCTGAAACAAAAACTTGCTTACCTGCCAAGGAAAATAACCTTTAAGACTATGTGTAACAATGCCATCTGGTGACTCCTGCCATAACAAGCTTTTTCCTCTGCCTTTGTGTCCCACTGCTTTCCCCTCCCTTTCCCATCTATGTCATCACTCATACCTTTTCCTTGCCTTTCCTCCTGCTTCTTAATATTTGTCAGAGCTGTACTGCCTCCTTTTGATTCATTGTTGTCTTTCTTTGCTGATGCCCTTCCACCACCACAGTATAGCATCGATGCTAGATCCTCCATCTCAGTTTAGTCTAGAGTAGTTTTTCCATTGGAGCTTCCCCAAGGTTTTGTACTATTGAATCTCTAATGCAAATGTGGTGTTCATCACTTTTCCACCCTGCCTGCCAATAGGACAAAGCAATATATTGGCTTTACTTTCTGTATGTAACAGTAACTACTTTCTACTACTTCTCCTCTCCCATCATTCAAATCCTATGGAGTCCAATGAAGATAATCATAACTCCTTCCTTCTTGTTATGTAAATCTACTCAATAGCATGCTTTTCTTCTTTTAGTTCCTTCTAATTTATTTTCTCTTATTGGGTTAAAATTAAAATTTTTTCTGGTTTATTCTATCTTTTTTATTTTTTTTTTTTTTTTTTTTTTTTTTTTTTTTCCCTCCATCATACTGACAAAAGCTTTTTTCCTAGGAATGCTAGTAGGTTATTTCTCCACAATGGGAGGTGGAATCCTGGTAGACAGGGAGGTGGAATCCTGGTAGACAGCAAAGCTCAAACAACTTTAGTGATCAGATATGAACCTCTCAATATATGCTGACAGCTTTTTTTGGTGTAAAAATTGAAGGAGTTAGCACAGGAGCAAGGAAACTTTATAGGTGTGATACTGCAGACAGTGCTTCATCACCTCTCAAAAATTGAGAATGTACGTTGAGAATGTACTGCTGACAGAAGTCAAACATAATGACCTACACAGTCCAGGTTAGCCGTCTACAGTTGTCCTGGAACTATGGTCATCGCATGTGTCAATAGAAGCTGCAACTCAATGGAAACTCAATTTCAGAAGTGGATCTTGCAAGCAGCATTTTAAGAGAAATCTGAATGTGAGACTGAGTGAAGTCTTTGAAACATCTGGATGTGAGACAGCTCACTTCCCAGGATTTCTCTGTACTCTGTGGTGTTCTTTCTACCTCAGTAACTGATTTGCCCCAATGACTTCCAGAGTGAATCTGCCTGAATCCGTCTTCTAAGAACTGTGCCTGATACCACTTCTACCTCAGCACCTTTGTTCCTCCCCAATCTTTCCTATTCATGTGGCTTCAACTCCATAGTGATGCCTTTGAAACAGGCTTCTCTATGTCCTTGCTATCTTCTATTTTTCCTTTCATTCGGACTCTCTACGTGAAATACCATCCCAGCGATCACTGCAACAGGATGAAATGGGTGGGCTCCAAAGTTAGTATCTTAGCGGCCTTCTTCAAAAGCTTTTTGGATGAGATCCTCAGCTGGTGAAAGTCATTGTAGTTTCAAAGCTGTAATTGTGGAGTTGAATGATGATAGCACTAAAGATTTAGATTCCTTCACCCTTTCCTCTGCTTCCCCTCTTTTTGCCTCCAAGCCTGAGAACACTGCCATTACTCAGTGTTTAGCTCCCCTTTCCCTTGTTGGAAGGCAAATGCAATGGGGAAAAAATAAAATTAAAAGAAAAGAAAAAAGAGAAGAGAAAAGAGAAGAGAAGAGAAGAGAAGAGAAGAGAAGAGAAGAGAAGAGAAGAGAAGAGAAGAGAAAAGAAAAGAAAAGAAAAGAAAAGAAAAGAAAAGAAAAGAAAAGAAAAGAAAAAGGAAAAGAAAAGAAGTGTTAAGGAGGGGAAAGTGAATCTATCAAAAAAGAAAAAGGAAAAAATACAAGTTAACTCAGAAGATCTATAAAACAGAGGAGCTAGTCAACTACATATGAAATAAATGTGGCGGAGTCAGATGAATGGACAGCAGCAGTTATTCAAAGGTGTTGTATACTTGCATTATCAAAACCTCTCTTAAAAGAGCTTCCTCAAAACTATAATTTATTTCTTACACAGGTCAGCACATTTATGATATTGGGGATAATGTTAGTCCACATATTCTTGTGGACAACCCATAGCGCTCCTTAGTACATACAACACGTTACTGAAAGTCTACACAAGTGTCTCAAAATCTCACAACTTCCTAGAAACGAGTGTTTTCTTTTCCACCACTGTAGCTGAATGCCTTACCTGGCAGCAGATTGCCAATAAGATTAAATATTTTTGTGATGCGCAGGGTAGACCAGCTTTTTTTCCATTTTTCATGAAGATTCCTTTTTGTACTTTAGATGGGATCCTCTGATCACAGCACATTCAGAACATGCAGCTCTGGCCATGCAAGGATTTTTTATTTTGTTTTCCAAAACTGTTGCAGATCAGCACAATGGTGGTGAAATAAAGCTCCTTCTGAAGGATGACCACCCACCCGCCTTGCAGAATGATAACAATTTGGTGTGCTTGGCTTTGTTTTGCAATTTGACTCAATTGCTCTGCATTGTAAGTGCTTAAAAAGCATAAAAGACAAGAGGACATTACAAGTATCTAATGTTATACATTACATTTGTATGCATACCAGGATATAAATATGCAGGACATGTGCCTGGACTATTAATCAAATTCTTTATTAAGCTTTTGAAACAGTATGAATCTATGAATAATGCATTATTTCATAGCACACTATTCACCTTATTTAAAAACACGGAGATCCATGATTAAACATCTACATTTTTTATCCCCTATATGTAGAATTTTGGGGGTGGTTTTCACAGGAGATTTATTGGAGCATCTGAAACAATTCTAATAAGCAGAGCTCTGTTGAATCTGCCACTTCATGAATAGTGCTGGTAGTAAAGCATCCGCACAGCTGCAGGATCTATCTACAGCAATAATTTTAGATCAAGTGTTTTGTATTTGCTTACAAAGCACCCTCTGCTGTTTGAGCTGCTACATGCGTTGTAGATAAAACTGCTTTTTGGAAAGATCTAAAATCTTTTTGAGGGTCCCTGTAAGAATCACAAACATATCCATAGACAATATTATAAATCTTGCACGTATAATACATGTTGTATGACTTGCATTTAGAAATGTCATGGTGTTAGGGCACTACAATAGCTTGTTTTCTAATCCAAGTAAGAACAAAGCTGAAACACAACTAATGCTAAGAGTAAATTCAGTAGGTAGAACAAAAGTTTCCATGTTTGATTGTGACAGCAGAACAGCAATGGCTTCTTCCTCAGTGCAAATGTATTTCCTTTCTTGAAACTTGCATTTCATATGATAGGACTCTACTGAGTAGGCATGCTTAAAAGCTGCTTAACACATAAGTTATTTCATGGTTATGACTTAAGGAGTTAACTTTTGGATGGATCTTTTATTGAATTGAAAGGATGGAGACTAAAAGAGGTTTTTGTACTTTGTAAAGACGCATAAATGCTGCTGTGAATGGCTTTCTTTCTTTTAATAAGTTATTTAATTGTTTGTTTGTTTGTTTGTTTGTTTGTTTTTAATATTTAAAAGCCCCTATGACATATCGTGCATTGTCCCTTGCTTAGTTTGTATTATCTATTCCCGTGACAGCCAGAAGTCAGTGGGACTCTGCACTAGTGCACCAATTCCAAATGAGAATAAACAAGTTATTTTACACATAAGAGGTCATGGTTTGATTATTATGTTTGCATTGGCTGAGAATGCAGAGCAATGTCAAACATTTTTTTTGTTTGGTTGGTTTGTTTTGTTGGTTTTTTTTTGAAAAGTGAAAGGGAAAGTCTTAAGAAATGGGGATAGGGAGATCCGCAATGGCTGAATAACATGTGAAAAAGGATTTTTTTCTGCCCCTGATGTTTGTGACTAGCTGGCTTGTATTGAATGTCACTGCAATGAAAGGAACAAAACATTTATTTTCTTTAAAAAAATAACTTACTCTGCATATTGACTTCAAGGGCACTTGTAATACACGTTGATATTCCTTGGTGTGATTGAGTATGTCTAATTAATAGAGCTGCTTGGGAATTTTGCTGAGAAAAATCACTTCAAAAGAAAAAGCAGTTTCTGCAGAAATTGTAATTTTCCATGAGAGAAATGAAAGAATCTAAACAAAGTACATTGTTGCAGGCTATTGAAAATCAAAACACTTCAGTTCCTTAAACTGAACACAAATATAATTTCAGTTTATCTCAGATACTTGGAGACACTATAGCAACTACTTTGTTAAAGCCCTAAATATTTAAATGTGACTGGTGGTTTTTGGCTACCAGAATTGTAATAAACCAGGGGTTGTTAGTGCTGAACACCAGTTTCAGGAGGGCTTTATTATTGTTCTTCATGTTGGACACACAAACCCACAAATGATTCTTGACAATTTGGGCCAATATATATTACAGATTGGATTGTCAAAAATACTCAGTACTGATCTAGCTCTGCTCCCATTGACGTCACTGGGAACAAGTCAATTTGACTCCAGTCAGAACAAAGTCAGGCTGATGTGGAGCTGTTTTGAGATCTCCACCCTACGTCTTCCGCATTGCATTAATTAATTATTGCTCAAGTTGCAGCTTAATTTAATAATGTATCCCAAAACATGATGAGCTTTGCTGTATTTCCTTCTTTACCAACCCCCTGTCAGTTTACCAGCAATGTAGAAATATAATGATCTCATATTATTTTCCATATTTTCTTCCTGGAATTCACTGTTGCACATTACAGTGTCAGCTCTGTATGTATGAGAAACCTTGAGATAACCTTTTGTATATCTCACTTAGTCTACAGGTGTCTTCCTGTAGGACACTTCCTATGTATTTTGAGCAACCTGAAAAATCACATAATTTGGATGTTAACAATGCTGTGTTCCTAATTCAAGCAATATTTTATGCATAGGGTAAATCAACAAGGGGGAACAAGATGAAGAAAAAATCTGAAAAGACAATATTTACAGAGACTCTCACCAAGGCACATCCAGTTTTCTTAAAACAAACAAAAAAGCACACACACACACAGAGTTACCAGGGATCTGTTTTGTGGGGGTGAACATGTTTTGTATGTATATATACATATATTATTTTTACTTTACATTATTTACAGTAGATTTCTCTCTTTTTCAAGTGGTAGAATGGGCTCACTCTCCCTTGCACAACCACCTTGGGATGTCTTTTTTTTTTTTGTTACTGAGCTGAACCATGCCAGAGATGAAGCACAGGTGCTGGGACTTGGTCGTCTGCACTGTTGTTAACTTGAAGATCTTTCAGCTTTGATCCAGCCCAACTTGCAATCCGCCAAACTCCTAGGTGTGACTCAAGAGCCAGAACAGACCAAAAACTAGACCAAAAGGTAGTTTAGGTGTCATCAGCCTGTTCTGGAGGCTAAGAGAGCAGCATAGGAACTGGCTGGGAATCAAATGCAGCAGCTGGACATGGGGACAGAGCATGGCCTGCAGCCTAATGCAGATGTAGCCTAAGATATGGAAATTGCTGTAAGGATGGAAAGTATAATGTAGTCTGAGTGGGAGTTGGTGTTACAGAGCCTTGTGAAAGGATCTAAGTTATAATAAACTGTTACAGTGAAAAAGGAATATATCATCACAGCAGCAAAACAGAATGACATGTGTGATAATCACATCATTGTGTAGGTTGGAAGGGACCCTGGAGGGATCCCCAGTCTTACCTCCTGTTCAGAGCAAGTCCAGCACAGCAGGACTTGCCTACTTGTGTAGGCAAGGTATCAATATCTCCAAGGATGGAGTTCCCACAGCCTCTTTGGTCAGTGTGCACCAGTATTTGACCATTATCTTTGTAATTTTCCCCTGTATCAGGATGGAGTTTCCTGTGTTCCAGCCAATGACTGCTGCCTCTCATTCTTCCTGTTCACGCCTCTGTCTTTGTCTGTCTACATTTTCCCAATGCATAGTCGCAGACAGCAACAAGATCCTCCTAAGCCACCTCTTCATAAGGCTGAGCAAACCCAGTTCCTTTGGTCATTTCTAGGTTGGCAGTCTTTCTCAGGACCTGCTCCAGTATGACAACACCTTTGCTGATGAGTTGTAAACAGGACACTGTATCCAGAGGTGGTCTCAGAAGTGCTATTTAGGGGGCAGGACCACTGCCCTGGAGTTACTGATTACTCTTTTACATCTACTGCCCTGGAGTTACTGATTACTCTTTTACATCTACATCCTGGGCTGCATCAGCCTTCTTTACTGCAAGGACCCCCTGATGACTGCTGCTTGGCTCGCTGATGATCAGGACCCCAGGCCTTTTTCTGCAAAGCTCCTTTGTAGCTTTCCTTGGTTTTCCCAGATACAGAAGTGAAGGTGATATAAAACAACAATAAAAATGCCTTGGAAATAAGAATAACAGCCTGTAGTGATGACACTAAAATCCACGTTTCCCAGTACTATTGGTCATGTCATATCCCATCCAGTCCTGTTCCCCCAGTCCTACCCTAACACACGAACACACACACACCACATACATCTGAGTATCAAATCATTTTGTTTCATTGGGATACCTGGTACACAGAGGTACTATCCCTGTGAGCCTGCGAATTGTAATAAACAAAAATCTCTCTGATATATGACCAACCACCTTCCCATTCTTTCCCTTCACTCAAGCAGTCCTTGAATGAATGAGGTGAATCATCCCTGTGCTACAACATATGGAGCAATTCTCAGAGTAAGCATTCATTGATGTGGTCCATCATTCATAAAGCTTCCCAGTAGGGAAGACGCTTGGTCAGTGAAATCAAAATTGATGATCTGGGTTCTGCAGCAGGGTTTAGATTGATCTCAGCCTCAGCATAATCAAATTACCATTGCACTGAGTTTAAAATGGGTAGAATAGAGCCTAGTATAATAAGGCTTTTCTTGTATGCTTCAGGCTATTGATCATATTAGAGCAAAGTGAGGAGACAATTGGTTTAAAATGGTAGTAAATCAGAATAGCAGCATTTTCCATGAGTTTTGTTCTGATGTAAGTGATAGCACAGGATCCTGAAGAACTAAGGCAGGACTCCTTAGATTTTATTTATTAAGAAGGAAACATAAACAATTACGAGAGAAGCAAATCTTCCAGTTTCTCATAAAACTAAATGATTAAATCCTTACTGAAAGGTTTTCAGTAAAAAGAGATGACTGTGTTTATGGGAGAGAGAAGTCTTGAAATTGTGTCAGTGTACAAGTCTTGAAATTGTATTGTATTAGGTATACTATAGCCTAAACATCTAAACACAAACAAACAAACAAAGTAGAACAACAACAACAAAAAAAAACCACTTCCATATAACTTGACTCTTGAAAATGTTTTATTTGCTTCCTATCTCCTTGGGAACAGCTGGTTTCTCTGAGACACCCAACTAAAAATAATGCTGAGAAGACTTTTTATTTCAGAGATAATAGTATGTAGGCTTCTTGAATTTTACACGGCAGTCTTATGAAAGGATGAATTAAATTCCTCAGGACTGTGGATATTTGGACTATGCCTAGCTAGAAAATAACAAACCTTAATCACAACCCACAACCTTAACCACAATCCACAAAAAGCAGCTTCTCTGCCATAAGACCAAAATTTAAGGACCTTATTTAGATCACAGTTGGCCAAAGTCCTGTTTTCTTTACTGAATTTTACCAGCTTAAGGACATCAGGATTTATACTCTTGATTTGAAGGAGATATTCTCAGTAAAATGAACAAGAAAAACCTTAAAAGTTTCTCTAGGTTCAATTGCCCATAGCTGGAAAAATGAATGTTATTTTCAAATCAGTATAAGAAAAATGTACAGATTTTTGTTGTTGTTGTTTTGTTTTGTTTTGCTTAATTGCTGTAAGCAATTCTGTTTGATACCGAAGATAAAGGGCAGGGTGGTGCATATGTTGAATTTGAGGGAAATCTTTTTGTTCTTGAGCCAGAAATAACTTCAGGCTGGTTACCATCAGGTGATGGGGTGGCAGCACAGTTGCCAAATGAGGACAGATATGCCTAAAACTGCTGATCGCTGATGTTGCTCTGAGAAAGGAGGCTTTAGATCTGCAATGGTGCTTTTAAGGAGCTTTAAAGGCAAAGACACTGGAGGGACCCAAGTAGCTTTTTGCAGTTCTCAGGCACCTTAGAGAAAAAGAGAATGTGGAGGTCTCTTTCCCAGCCAGGGTCAGCACCAGTGCCTCCACCCAAAAGGCCATGTCTTGTTGGGCTATTACACTTCTTCTATTAATCTGTGGTGCAAAAAGAAGGCTCTTCTGAAGTATTTCTACTTCTATTTCCATTATTGGCTATCTGACAGCTTAGAGAGGGAGAGGGAGAGATTCTGGTCTTAAGCATGCTACAGTATAAAAAGCTGCCAAAAGACATCGTGGTTACACTGAATTTGATTGAACAATCCAAAATATTTGCAGTTCAGCCTTGCCAATTAAAATACTTGCCAATTATGAACTGCTTGTAGCAGGGAAAACGTTCATTAGCTTACAAATCAAATTGTGTGTTACATCCAAATAAGTTTGTAGGAACAGCTTAGATGCAAGTGATTATCCTCTCTACCTCTGGGATAGTTTTCTTAAAAAAAAGCTATTAATGACAATAAGAAATCATAATGATCTTCAAATACTAGTCCTGCAGTAAGCAGAAATCCTGTTGTGCTCTCCTACTTTTTCACACTTGCCAAAACCTTCAGGGTGAGTGCTCACAAACAAACAAAAGAATACATTTATAGACAAGGTGGAATGATTTAATTTCGTTAGTTGGGGCTCAGTGGGATTTGTTACAGTGATAAAAACTGCAGTGAGATGGTGTTGTATTCCTGTTACTCTATATTTAAACAGATACCGAGTGGGATTTTTTAACCATTCTGTTTTTTTAAATGATTTTTAAAAAATCTACAGATTCCTGTTGACATTGAAACAGGAAGAAATACAGCAAAAGTATCAAACAGAACAACAAGCCATTATCACCACAGATAGATCATTTTAGTTGCCATGGGTAACTAGTGCCAGTAAGGTATTCAGGCACGGCAACAGCCAGTGCTGATACTCTGCTTTGAAAGTGCTGACTGTGCGTCACATTACAAACTTCAATAATTATTATGTGTACGAGGGTGGTGGCACCAACAGGATATATACTTGTAATGAGTCATTCTTTAAATAGCTTAATTTATCATCCTAAAATAAAGGGGGAGGTATTTATCCAGTACGAGGAAGTTTGAAAAACCTGAATTGTTAATAAGCTGAAGTAGCACTGAGGTAGAAAAACCTTGAAAATGGATACACACAGAAATATATATATAAATGTTTTATATATATAAAAGCTTAATGACCTTAAGACTGAAGGAAGGTGCTTCTGCAAAATTATAAAGTGTAAAACAAGAAACATACAGGAGTAACCTCACAAGTCTCCAGCCACACTCCATTTATTCATGCTGATGCATGAATGTAAATAGCTAACAGATAAGATGTCTATAAATGTGACTCAAGGACATCCAGGCTTTCACAGACCACTGACACTGGATGTGATCTGCACAGTAGTTTCAATTAAGCAGTACTCTCTCTCTCTCTCTCTCTCTCTCTCCCTTCCTTCCTTCCTTCCTTCCTTCCTTCCTTCCTTCCTTCCTTCCTTCCTTCCTTCCTTCCTTCCTTCCTTCCTTCCTTCCTTCCTTCCTTCCTTCCTTCCTTCCTTTCTTCTTTCTTTAATAAACAAACAAACAAAAAATCACAAGGACTAACCAGGTTCATTGCTTGAAGAGAAAGAATTCTAAAGAAACTTTTATCCTTTGACAGGAAATATAGTACTCACAATACAGCACTCATAAAATAACACTATTTCTGAGGGAAAACTGAATAGTAACTGTAAGCCTACTCTTGTCCCCCAATGTGTAAGTACATGCAGTAGCATGAAGGTGGTGTGTGCTTGTAGACATGGTCAATCATTAATTGAGGTGACTATACAGTTCTTGTTACTTTGGTTTCAAAGCAGAATTATTATAAGAAAGGCAATGTGTGTAAGGGGTAACGGCGTTAAACTAAAATATGGTAGATTTAGATTAGATATCTATAAGGAAGAAATTATTTTTTATTAGAGAGATTAGGCACTGGAACATGTTGCCCATAGAAGTTGTGGATGTCCCCTGCCTGGAAGTGTTCAAGTCATAGAATCACAGATATTTGGATTGAAAGGCTGCTTGCAAACTGGGAACCCAAGTAAGGAGAGAAAGCAAGTGACCAAGAGCCCCAGCCTCTGTTTGAGTGCAGGAGAGGAGGATCAGTGGCACAAGTAGAAGGGAACAGAAGAGTCCTTTCTCCACAATCCCACCTGAAGCAGTCAAGGACTGAAGGCCTTGGGTGCAGTGTCTTTCATGTGACTATCTACGATTAGATGTGGATACCTATATCTCAAAATAAACGAATAAATAAATTGGGGCAGGAGGACATAAGAGGACAAACCAGCATAAATGAATTCTGATAGATGTCTGTCTCCTGTGATGGAGAGTCTATAGACCTGCTTGTTTGTTGGGGCCTCTTTTTTACCTACTTAGAAGCAGACTTTTTTTTTTTCCATCAGTATAATTCCTGCATCTTCTCTGCCAAGCAATTTTCCTCAAGCTTCCCCTATAGCTATGGCTGTGCACAATGAGATTGCCACCCCCTTGCCAGCCCACTTTATAGTTGAAGTCTTCCCTGCCATGTCACACATAAGGCTTCTCTTGAGATTCATCTCCCTCTTCCACCAGTCTTGCCTTGTGTGTTATGTTTACTAAGCTTTGTGTTAGCTGCTGTTCGTTCAGAGCTCTCTGCTCTGCACTTTCATGCATTTATGATAGCCCAGTGCTGGATGTGCTATTTTAGCTGCTGCATCCCTGGCTGCATCAAATAGAGCAGTCTCTCACATCTGACATTCAGTATTTCTCTTAACACATTCAAGTAGGAGGCTCACTTACTTTTACAATGAAATTGCATTGACTCGTGTTTTGTTTGTGAGCTGTTGCAAGTCTCAGATCTTTTTGATATAAAGCTAACTGTAAAAATCCATGTACAATTCTTAAACATTTTAACTGAATTTTAGATTGCTATTTGTCAAGGTCTTTTTTGTTTGTTTGTTTGTTTTCTGAATACTTTTGTCCCCTCACTTTTTTTTTTTTTGGGGGGGGGGGGGGGGGTTGGGGGAAAGAGAAAGGGGGGTGTCATTTTACATGTGAATTATGTTTTCCAAAATCTTTCTGACAACATTGACTAGAATTTGCCTAAAGTAGATCATCTGGTGACTTCCTCCTAACACACCCCCAACACACACACCATACCAAGATATTTTATGGTCAATTGTAAATACATCTGATAGAGATTAAGAGTAGAACATAATTCTTTAGCTTGAATATGGGGAAGACACATGAAAATGTCAAAAGCCTTCTGAAACTGAGATGCACCCCAACTGCGGCTTCCATCATACAAGTTAGGCCAGTTACCACACCAAAAAAAAATAATAAAAAAATAATCTACTTATATAATCCACTTTTGCCTCTTGCCAAATCTTAATTGGCTGCATTAATCCATTTTCTACCCTCTAAGTAACTTACAAATAGTCTCCAACAATTTGTTCCAAAATTCCCAGGAGATTTAAGTTATACCATTCTGTACTTCCTCAGGCCTCCCACGATACCTTTTTTAAAGACAGATATATTGTTTGTCTTCCTCCTGTCCTCTGGGACTTTATCTACCTTTTCCTCTCATTAAAAGATACTGGTCAATGTCTTGGAGACGGCTCCAAGTGGTCCATTAGGGCCTACTGAGTTTAACACAACTATCTTATCTAAAATCCTTTCATTCTGGTTGTCTCTAGCCCATGGTACCTTTCTTCAGGAAAAAAAAAAAAAAAAAAAGGTAAAAAAGTACAGTGGTAACACAATCATTTGTTCTCACTGGCCTAAGTTTTTTTTTCAACATCACCATGTAACAGAAGATATTGAAGTTAAAAAAAAATAGCACAAGCCATTCTGTAGAAAGCAGTGATTTGTGATTTCACCTTTTCTTTTTGAACTCTTGATTGAAGTCCTCTCTGCTGGGATGACAGTACATTTTTTACCTATCTAATTAAGATATAGTTTTTTTCTTTTATTTTTTTGTTCATCCCCCGCCCCTTTTTTTTTTTTATTATTAAAGTGATACTAATAAGGAATGGAGTACTATGAATTTATTTGTATCACCCAGTTGTTATCAGTTTCCAAATGGGTTACAGATGTTATTTTCCTCTTACTTCTGTCGTGGTTCCGCTTGAGTGGGCAGCCAAGCTCCACCACAGCCGCTCTCTCACTCCCCCTCCTCAAAGAGGAATGGGGAGAAAATATGTGAAAAGGGCTCAAGGGTTGAGACAAGGATGAGAAAATCACTCAGTAATTATTGTAACGGGCAAAACAGACTCGGCATAAGGAGATAGTAAGATTTATTGCCTATTACTAACAAGCAAGAGAAGTGAGAAAACAAAGGAAAAAAAAAAAAAAAAAAAAAAATACCTTCCCCCCCATCCACCCTCTTCCACCTCCTCCCCCCGAGCGGCGCAGGGGAACGGGGGAATGGGGGTTATGGTCAGTCTACAGCACTTCTCTGCCGCTCCTTCTCAATCACTCTCGTCTCCTGTGCTGTGGGGACCCACCCATGGGATGCAGTCCTAGATGAACTGATCCAGAGTGGGCTTCCCACAGCTCTTAAAGAACTGCTCCAGATATGGGTCCGTACCACGGGGTCCATCCCTCAGGAGAAAACTGCTCCAACCTGGCTCCCCTATGGGCAGCAGCTCCTGCCAGGTCACCTGCTCCTGCGTGGGCTCCTCTCCACGGGCTACAGGTCCGGCCCGGAATCTGCTCCGGCAGGGGTCTTCCACAGGCGGCAGCCTCCGTCGGTGCAGGGCCACCTGCTCCACCGTGGTCTCCTCCACGGGCTGCAGCATGGAACCCTGCTCCACCGTGGTACTCCATGGGCTGCAGGGGGACATCCTGCTTCACCATGGTCCTCACCACAGGCCGCAGGGGACTTCTGCTCCGGCGCCTGGAGCACCTCTCCCCCTCCCTCTACACTGACCTTGGCACCTGCAAGGCTGTTCTCCCACTCCCTTGACTCTCCCGGCTGCTGTGTGGTGCAGCGTTTTTTTTCCCTGTCTTAAATATGCTCTCACAGAGGCACAAAACAACATCGCTTATTGGCTCAGATCTGGAAAACAATGGGGCCCTTCCCAAACATGGGGCAGCTTCTAGATCTTTCTCACAGAAACCACCCCTATGGCTCCCTGCTACCAAAACCTTGCCACGTAAACCCACTACAACTTCTGGTACAGTTGTACTCCGACTCTTAAAAAATGCTGTTTCTAATTTTCTTCTTTCTGTTTTTTAACTTGACATATTTCCTTCATTTTACGTTTATTCCTCATTAGATTTGTTTCTAATGTTTAAATGATGCTTTAAAAATGTTCCCATCAGCAAAGAGTCACTAATACTGTTATATAAGTCTGCTAGTGTGATTACTCTCTTATTTGCTTATTTTGTGGCAGTTCCCCATTGTACAGCAATAGCCTGATCTTATATGCTGCACTAATTTTCAGGTTTCCTTATATATATATGTGTGTGTGTGTGTGTATATATATATATATATATATATATATATATAGTCATATATGTATATATATATGACTATATATATATATAGTCATATTTACAAGTCTTTATTTATTTATTTAAATATCATTAGTTTCCTATTCTTCTGGTACTTTTTTTTTTTTTTTTTCCACTGATAATAATGACTTTATTTCTCCTTGGTTATTTTCTCCAAATCCATTTTTCCCAACTTGGAATTTCTGACCAATCATCCCACCACAAGCTTGTATTGAGGCTTTCACAGTTAAGTGAAGGGGAACTCTGCAAGCTTTTGAGTGCCCCCTGAGAGATGAACCATATAGCTGTCAGGATAGTTTTAGAGTTAGAATCTAATCACTTAAAACAGTAACATTATCCAGGCATCCTTTTCCCTGAAAAAAAAAAAAAAATTGAACTGAAATTATATATGCATATATATATATATGTATATACATACCTGCTTTCACAGTGGGGACCACACAGAGTATAAAAATACCACAGAAGATTTCCTGTTTAAACACAGTAATTACTTTACTGAAGATATTGATTGACTCTTACTCTTCTCTGTTACATTACTTAACTTTGATATCTACAGATGCTTTTGAGATGCAGCCTATAGATAGACAGACGTTGAATGTCAGTACATTTTCAATATAATTTGAGAACAACATATTGTATGTACACATAAGCAAGAACAATGTAGCTTATTCCTAGCTCTGGACAGGGTTTGAATGGGAATGCAGCCTGACAAAATAAATAAATTAATAAAAATGGGGCAAGGAGGTATTTCTGCCTGCTCTGCCAGCCAGTGCTTCCAATTTTTCTGCATAAAGATTATCAAAACCCTCCTCCCTATTTTTCAGGGTTTTACTATGACCCTAAGGAGGTCTTACAACTTTGAAATAGAAATCTTCTCTATTTTCCTTCTAAGAGTTTGAAGAATGGTTTATCTCGTTCCATGCTGACTTTCCTATAGACCACAACTGACACTGACTTTCCCATTACTTCCAGCTACTACCCTTAATAGGCTTTCCATTGTTGCTTAAAAATAAAAGTTTTTTTTTTTATTATGTGATCCATGGTGGATTACCTTGATAACTCTCTTCCTTTCACTGATTGTTTTTACTCAAAGATGTTCAGCAACTCTGCTTCTTGTATCTTCTTGAACTCCATAATGCCCATAAATGATCTTGATTAGATGACACAGTGTTTCCTCCCATTTCTTCTATCTCTGTTTATTAAACAAGCCATACTTCCCAGTAACTGTTCTGGTGATCTGTATAACCAAGTCCTGGTGTCATGTGCATCACAGTTTAATAAAAACTTGTAATTCTGTTAACTTTCATACCCTGACATTTGTACATAAAACATGTTTGTTTTCTCCATTTTTCTTCCTCTTGTCTCAGTTATGGCTACTGTAATTTACCACTTCCTATCTTTCCCATTCCATGTCTGTGTGTAGCAATCTACTTTTTGGTACTCTGTGCATATTTCTGTTCAGTCAAATTTAGAGCTTTCATTCATTTGATTACAAAGTGCCAGCAACATTTATTTGGATTTTCCTTCTGGGTCACAACGACTTATGTGTACCCTTCCTTCTTCTGGACCTTTGAACTTACAGTTTAAGTTATGGCATCCTTAGATATATGCCTACTTTTTACTGAATCCTCAGCAGACCAAAGCTCCTATTGACCGACATACTTTTGCTTATCGTATGAGAGCTTTGAAGTCATTCATGGAGGTGCAAAGGCTTCATAATTTTGAGACCTCCAAATATGAACAACCATGTCTTTTATGAAAGACACTTTGCCTTTGAAGAACTTCATGGGTATCCACCTCTCTACAAGGAAGCAGAAACCTTAGAATATTGGTTCTGAGTATATTAACATTTAAACTCAGGCTAGGCAATCTTCTAAAATTGCTGAGTCCCACCTTATCTTTGATAAAGTTGATATATACATAAAAGTTCTTAAGGACCAAAGCTTTAGTTATTTCAGTAAAGTGTTCAGGAATTGCTCTATGTTGAACTGTTGAACTTCTACCTGTTTTTTTGTTTGTTTGTTTGTTTTTGTTTTGTTTTGTTTTTGTGTTTATTTTTTTTTGTTGTTGTTGTTGTAGTTGTTTTTTTTCCTACTCTCTTTATGTTAATAACTTACTTTCTTTCTGCATGTATTCAAACATTCAAATCACAGTCAGTGTTTGCGTGATTGCCTTTATAATTGAGGAAGATTGTTTGGAAACTTTTTGAGACTGTGTGGGAAAGTAGACTTTAAAGACCACAGAAGAAAAGTATTTTAATATAAATGGCAGTTGCCATTTAACACATAACAGAACAAATGCACAATACCAAGGATGGAAGAAATATATATCAGCTTTATAACTGACAACTGAAACAATAATAATTGTTTGAATTCATTTAACAAGTGAAAAAAGAAAAAGAAGTTTTTGGACTGGTAAATTATGTCAGCTAGCTATTGAGGTAAAATAGTAAATAGCTTCATAGACTCTTGGGAAATAATTTGTTTTAATTGTGTGCAGTCATATTCAAATCAATATCTGTAAAATCCATTGGGATGCAGAGAACTGGAATAAATCAGAATTTCAGATAATAGATTATTGTTTAAGGCTGACAGGAGATAAGACTTACATTTACATACCTTTTTGGTTCTTCTATTATAAAATTTGCTGGTATTAAATCATTTTGGTTTACTATCAGGATGAAAAGGCATTTAAAATTTAAAACAGGTACAAGGAAAGGCTACTGTTGGTGATGCTAATGCTTTGTCCAGGTGATCATTAGTATTACCATAGGTAATAGTCCATCAGAATTTCATTATACTCCACTCTTTATAATTCATTCATTGAAATTCCCTGTAAACAATATTGGCCAGGCAATTACAGTCAGCCTAGAAAACAGCAGCAAGAACACTGGAAAAAAAAATCTTGAACAGATACATCCGTTAGATAGAGATTTGGTAAACATATCCCAAATAATTTTCTAAAGAAAAGTGTGCACACCTTACCAGCATCACAAGGAAGAATTTTAGTATCATATTTGCACTTAATGTCAAGCATGTAAAAGTCAGAAACTAAATGCAGCAACCTTAACTTTGTATGGAGATCCATATGTGCAGTATATGTCTGAAAAATAGCCAAATTTTCTTTTCATGGCTCTTCAACTTGTAGAGCTTACTCATGAAATACATTTGTCAAACTTCTCTTTAAGCAATTTATTCAGATAATGATACAAATACAAAGCTTTACAAAACTGACAGTATTAATTATGAAATATTTTCCTGAAATGTATTTCCAGTATTTTGGGAACAAATATCACATCTGACAAGAAAGATGTTCTTGGCAATCACAATTTCATTCTCTGATTTCATGGTTAAGTTGCTTGTGTTACTTTAGATACCTATCTCCTGGAGGAAATATGTCCTGTCATGTAGGACTATTTCTATTCTTAATTAAATGTTTATGAAGTAATCTATAATTAGCAGGTATCATCAAAGCCAGACAGAAGATGGGGGAATGACATTCAATCTATTGGGTTTTCAGCAAGGAGGAGTAATGTTCTAACTTGATAAAATGCCTCTATAAATATTATGAGAAAGACAATCTGTTTGTAGATGGACAAATGTTGTCAGACATTTTACTCAGTTCCAGTAACCATTATAATTAAATTCACATGTAAGTAATTCAGTTATTCTTATGTACACAACACCTACTTGTTTAGAAAACAAGCATTTTTAGCATAGTAGAGAAAGGAGCTCGAAATGTTTTTTTTTTTTCTTGTTTTTTTTTTTCCTTTTTTTTTTTTTTCTATTCTGCCAAGTTTGACCACAAGACTGCTTTTGCCCTGGCAGAGCAATGTGGAGAGAGCTTGGTGTAGTGTTAGGACCTTGGTGAATAAAAATCAGCTGAGAACTCCTTAAATATGAATGCTTTTCCTAGCAGGGCTGAAGTTGTCTTGCTCCAGCTGCCTTCAGATCACTGTGCTGGACCTTTCCAATATCATGTCTGTGCAGAACTTCTAGTTATGTCAGTATAGCCCCAAACCTCTTGCCTACTTCGAATATTAGGGGGTCAGGCTAATGAAAGCCTTATGCTAATGGCTGACATATGGCGTATGGCAGATGTGAAAGACTGTGTCCTAAAACACATTCCAGCACTCTTAAATTATGGGGAAAAAAATGGGATGGGGAGGCTTATCTTTTTCTCTCTATTGTGTATTGCTCTATTGTATGGAGTGACTGAGTGTATAACTTAGCATGGCCCAGCTTCCCAGTTGCTCTTCATTAGAGATGAGTTATTTTTTCAAGTTTCTATCAAAGAAATCACTGTATTGTCAATTAAAAAATGCACAAAACCTACATACATAAATTCTAGCAAGCCATTTGCCATTCAGTTGGAACTGAAACAATGGCATGATAATAAAAAGACATTTCATTATAGAGAAGCATTTGAAGTCTCCACAGACCACCAAATGATGAGTGCAATATCATGAATACAAACGCTTTTCTGCTGCTGATTTCATTACTTGTCTTCACTTGGGTATTATAAGTCCAAATGAAGATCAGGCCCAACATTCACAGAATCCCAAAAGCTCCTTCAAAATATTTTCTCACTGTCTTACTGAAGGAAGCAAACCTTCCACAGGATCAGTGTGAGGTGTTTAAGGGCAAGCACGTGTCAAATAGCTTTTAAAAATCTGTCTTTTATTGCTTCCCAGATTTCAATTAATAAATGCCTTTTAAACCAATGCTGTGACACTCACTAGTTAGGAATGTTGATTTGTTAGGTTTTCTTTTCATTTGGATTTTTTTATTTTAAGTAGCGGTTACAAATCATAAGCAGAAATATGGGTCCAAGAGATAGCTGAACATCCTATTAGTCTCCAGCGACTAATTATAAAATGTTTATCCTAGTCTGTTAATGAAAGTATGCTAATTTGCATATCAATACCTTTGTGTTTTCAGGGATATTTTTTTAAGTCCTTATATTTTGCCTGATTATAATGTGACTCTATTTTCTCTTTTTGACATTTAATTACTTTCAATAATATTTCAGTAAAACAAACGTAGGTGTCTTACTCCAGTCTTTGCAGGGTGTGTTCCTTAGCTGGCCAAGTATTATTCAGCATATACTGGAGTCAGTCAGTTTTATCATTATTCATTCAATGGATGGTTTGGAGGAGAGTCTTTTGCCCTCCCTCCTTTACACTGTTCTGAATCAAACTCAAGTACAGCCAACTTTCCAGAAAAATCAGTTGCACAAAGATTTCTTTGTTATAATTTAAAAGGGCATAGAGATCTCATTTTGCTTCTAGGGGAATCTTCTGTGACAGTCACACTTAGACAATATGCTTACCTTTATTTTTTAAACCATTTGTATCACCACTGTGGCAACATAAAAATCTGGCTATCAAAGTTGTATATGTTGAAGTAATTAATTCCTGGTCTTTCACAGCTTCTTGCACTGCTAGATTTCTGAAACATTCATTTTGTCTCTGGCTCCCCATTGTGTGTGTCTGTCTATGTGGGTATTTACATCATGGCCATCATTATTATGATATCTCAGCATCTGCATCCCACATTGGGCCATGAGCTGTAGGTCAAACATTGTAATTCATGCTTTCAATAGGACAAGGGAGTAATGTTTTCTTAAGAAAGCGAGAGCAAAATATACATTCCTTTTAGATGATTTTTATTTTCGATTACAGAAACTAACCAGCAAGGAGAGAAGACAAAACACATGGTATTTGATCTGTGGATAAATGACTACCACCTGTCTCTTGTGCAGTAATTTCAGCACTCCTCAAGATCTCTAGATTGTATCTATGGCTTATGTTCTTTCCACTTAACTTTGTTAACATACATTACTTTTTCTGAGACCTGTGGATAGACATTTTGGACCACAGTTGCATTATTATAGTGTAAGAAAACCTAAGAAATCATGGGAAGTTTGAAAAGGTCACAGAGTTATATTTGGTGTCACTATGGTTGGTTTTATCTTGTTAATTGACAATGCTGAAAAAAAAAAATAAAGCTGCTGGAAAAAAAATTCCTTCTGTCTGTAAAGTCCTTCACTGTTGTTTTTGGGGATCAGTGCCATATACAGCTTGGCAATATTGTTCCCCTGGTGACTGAGGGGAGCTGTCTGCTGCCTTGCATTTCCCTGTGAGCAACTCATGTATTCTCCATGAATTTTTTTCTCTTGCGTCTTTAGAGCATTTGTCAGGTACAGGTATCCCCTGGGTGGAACTGGCTTCTGTCTGCCATATCACTGAACACTTCTGTGCTAAAAGGGTTTGGGGACTGCTAAGTGCTAAAGTCTGGACTGATCAGCACTTTTGCATTCAGTAAAGATCATGCAATTCTTCTAGGTGATGTCAACCAAACCACCAGAATAAGGCAAGGTTGAGCAAATGCTTAACTGGGCAGACCAGGTGGTTTCTGTGAGGTTCAAGAGGGCAAGTCTGAGAAGTGTAAATACAAGATAGGGAGACACACTGGTGGTACAGCCCCAAGGAAAGCTGAGTGAGAGAGTGGTGAGTGAAGGACTATCCGAGCAATGAGCTCCCTAGTCTGCCTGGCTCTGAGCTAGAGATCCTTGCCTTTTCTCTGAGAGTAGAGCACATCAGAGATATAATGTTTCATCACCTCTTTTTCTTTCTAGAGAAGAAAAGTCTATTGCACCCAGATTCTGTTTAACCAAGTGGTTCAAGAAAGGGTAGCAGTGTTTTAGGGGCTCTTTAGACAACAGCAAGTTAGAATGCTGCTGCCTTATTTGAAGCTCTGCATTGTATCTATTGTGAAACAAAAACTAACATATAAATCCCTTTAGAATACATTTGTTTGCTTTTTCCACAAAGCAAGAGTGGAGACTCAGGAACAACGAGTTCCTTTATAGGGCTTTGACAAACAAAATTATTGAAGTTAAATAGGAAAAAAACAGTATCTGGAAAAGAATACTGTATTATTCCTTCTTATTTGTGTAAGATCACTCATGCTTTTCCAAAATTGTCTAATAAATGCATACAAATAAATGTCTTTTAGTGTTTAGGTTTGCTACAGATTTGTTCAAATGTCACTTTCAACTCATGAGCAATTTCAAGGCTGTAATGGAAAAGCTGAATCAGCTGTGAAATGTAACTTTTGACTTGATTATATTAATTGACATACCTATGTATAATTTTTTTTTTGAGTGTTTGGTATAATTGCTTCAAATGACATTTAATTTGTCACTTGAAGTACAATAATTAGAAACAGTTCATGAAAGAAAGTCATTGCAACTTCAAATGAAATATTTCAAAGGTATAATTATTTTGAATGTTATAATACTGAATAGCTACACTCATGGGGCTGGGAAGCTGACACTGCCAATGTTGAAGTCTATGGACCGGAGGGTCCCTATTGCTACACAAGTCACATACTTATATATTTGTAAGATTTGGGGAACAGTGCTATGTGAAAAGGGAAAACTGCATGATAGTTCATTCTCCCCATAGGCTAGTGAAAAGCCTTCTGCACAGAAATGTTTGTCATCCAAATCTCATTAGAAATCAATGGAAAGCATGCCATCAAACTCAGTGGGAGCTGAATTGATCCACAAGTATATTTTTGGCTCTGTTGGAGATGTTTGAGAGGTGTGTTGCTGGCTAATGGAGCAGCTGCTTGATCTGAATAGTCCCCACTGAAATACTAACATGGTTCATGTGGCTCTGCACAGCAACAACCCTTGCTTCTTGGAGAAAGCCTCCACCCCTACCTCACTTCTGAAAGTGGCAGGAATGCGTAACAGAAGGAAGAAATTAACAGCAGCCTTAATAATGTTAACTGACAAGAATGGTGACATAGCTAGGAAAGTATTGCCTCACATTGCACAATATCTCTCATATAAAAATAAATAAATGGAAAACACAGAAAATTAAAACAAGTAAAAAGAAGGTGAAATTCCACTCCAGCCAAAAGGACATGCAGCCATTCAAAAGTTGGAGGCACTGATCATTGCCCCCATCACAAGTAGGACATCGGACTATTAAAACGAGTCCAGAAGAGGGCCAGAAAGTTGATGGAGGGCTGGAGCACCTCTCCTATGAAGAAAGGTTGAGAGAGTTGGGGTTGTTCAGCCTGGAGAAGAGAAGGCTCTGGGGAGACCTCATTGCAGCCTTCCAGTACCTAAAAGAGACCTACAAGAAAGCTGGGGAGGGACTCTTTGCCAGGGAGTGTAGAGATAGGACAAGGGGGAATGGCTCTAAACTAAAAAGGGTAGATTTAGATTACGTATCAGGAAGAAATTTTTTACTCAGAGAGTGGTAAGACACTGGCACAGGCTGTCCAGAGAAAATGTGGATGCCCCATCCCTGGAAGTCTTCAAGGCCAGGTTGGATGGAGCTTTGAGCAATCTCATCAAGTGGTAGGTTGGGGAGTTGGAACTAGATGGTCTTTAAGGTCCCTTCCAACCCAAACCATTCTATGATTCTTGATTTGCAAGAAAAGCCACCATAGCCCATGTCATGGCCAGTCCAGAATGAGTTCATGAGGCAATGGCAAAGTACTTTCTTCATAAAAAGCTTAGGCCTGATCAGTGAGTGAAGCTTGTCTCTTATTGGAAAACTGAGCAAGGATTGACTTTCACAGCTTCTCAGCCTCAAGTGTCTAGAAACTCAATGTTTGAAATACAAAAGGAAGGTTGTGATGCAGAGCAGTGGGTTCTCCTTGTTCCAGATCTTTCCAAGTTGCCAGAGAACTTAACCTGTAACAACAGCAGTGAATGCCAAAGTCAAAACTGGAGGAAGGGAGGGTTTCCAGCATTGGGAACAGACAAACATTACACTGATTAATTAATTAATTAATTAATTTATACAGTTTAATTGTTGACCACAGCCTTTTGTGGACTTTAGCCTTGTGTACTAGCTAGTACACATCTTAAAAATAAGTAAATAAATTATAAAAAAAAAAAAAAAAGGAAAAAAAAAAAAGAAAAAAGAAGAAAATTTAGCTGTGTTTTAACATTATAAATCTGAATAAATCTAAGTATAGCTATAGCCCACTTTGGAGAGGGATTTTCCCACTGATGACAAAGTCAGAAGCTTTGCTGGAAGCCACAGAGTTGAGTTTTAGGACCTGGAAACACAGCTCTTGCGCCTCTCCTAGCTGCCCCATTTAATATTATATCTCCTCTCCATCACTTAGCCATTGCCTTCTTCAGTTCTTTACACTTAGGATGTATTGGCATGGAGGAGGAGGACTGAAGGGGTTTTCTGAACCTACTGTGAATGCTGGTCTTAATGGGATGTGTTAGTTATTGACAGCTCTGGCTATTGCCACGGATATATCAATGCATCAGTGCACTATACCTGGTCCAGACTAACATATCAGTTCAGTGATCATGCACACCTATAATATGTTTCGTTTCCTTCCACAAATTTATAATAACAAGTATCTAAGCTAACGTTATGTAAGTCACTTGTAGTCTGTTACATACCTTTTACACGGTAAATATTTGACAGTAACATTTTGGTTTTAGCATCCACACTACACTTTCCATATTAACCTTGATTTGAGAGGAACAAGCTCCTGTTGGGTCAGGAATTAGGGACAGCAACAGGAAATTTTGGGATTTTTCTCCTCTAGAAAGCCTAGTAATTGAGCCTTCATCAGAAGTGCTTACATAAAAGCCAGCATTGGTCTGGAAACGCAAAGTGCAGTTCAGTTATATCTAAGGGCCAAAGTAACCAGGCAAGCTCAGATTTACATCACTACATTGCGCCAGGAGCACAGCTGCATCAAATTACTGTCTTCAAAACAGGAAGGACTGGAAGCTTGATTACAAGTACTACAGAGACAATGAAACACAATCTCAACTTTACATCGTGTATGAGACATGGTTGGTAGAAGGAGCTAGTCCATAGGGGAGAGGTTCTAGTTTTCTGCAAACAGGTCTACAAAACAAACTTCTTCTTCTTTTCTTCTCCTTCTCCTTCTCCTTCTTCTCCTTCTTCTTCTTCTTCTTCTTCTTCTTCTTCTTCTTTCTTCTTCTTCTTATTTTATTTTGTAAAAAATAAGTCTATCACTCATCTTTTGGAAAAATAGGCAATGCGTATGGATTTTGTTCCACCTGTCTCAGTATGTGACCTGCTGATTTCTTTATTTGCATGCTGATGCTGTAATTTTAATTGCTCCTTGTGCAGGTAGGTGTCCCAACCGGCAAGACAACAGGTCCAGGGCCTTTGTGCTTTATTTTTCTTATAAATACAAAAATATATATAAATATATAAATATATAAAATTTTTCTTATAAATAAACTGCTCCTGAGCCCTCACATACAAGTTATTTTTTCTTTTTAAGAATGTATCCCAAATGACTTTCAAAAGTGTTAAACCAATTATTGTTTAGCTATGCTAGTTTGAGTACATCAAAAATTAGACTCTTCTAAGCAAACTGAATTTGGCCAGTTGAATCTGACTTCATTTTTATCTGCCATTGTTTGTTTGCGTTGTTATTATGTTTTTGTTAGACTTTTGAGTGGTTGCCTAAGATTTCATTGTTTGTGCAGCATCTGAGATTGAATAAGGACGGAAGGCTAAAAATGAACTTTGGAAAATAAAAAATAATAGGAACACTTTAAAACAGTCAATCTCAGAAATGCTTTTTCCTCTGTATACCTCCAGATACCTTACCATTTCGAAGGTGTTTTCTTTCTTTCTTTCTTTCTTTCTTTCTTTCTTTCTTTCTTTCTTTCTTTCTTTCTTTCTTTCTTTCTTTCTTTCTTTCTTTCTTTCTTTCTTTCTTTCTTTCTTTCTTTCTTTCTCTCTCTCTCTCTCTCTCTCTCTCTCTCTCTCTCTCTCTCTTTCTTTCTCTTTCTTTCGTCCTTCCTTCCTTCCTTCCTTCCTTCCTTCCTTCCTTCCTTCCTTCCTTCCTTCCTTCCTTCCTTCCTTCCTTCCTTCCTTCCTTCCTTCCTTCCTTCCTTCCTTCCTTCCTTCCTTCTTCTTTCTTTCCTTCATTTCTTCTTTCTCTAAGGGGAAGGGGGAGGGGAGGAGGGCAGGGGGGAGGCTGTTGTGTGCTGGAAGGGTTGATGGTACTATTTCTGGTTTTCCCTGCTCTGAAACAGGAATCAGCTGCAGCTGGGTGGAACCATAGGCTTGTACCATGCAACTTCCTTTGCCCTATGGGAGCTGTGCAACTCGAAAAACTGCTTGCATCTTTCTACTCATTCTGTTTAAGCCTCCTGATTTTCTTCCTGGGCTTCTATTTCTCATTTAGCCTTGTATCCCTCATGGCTTTGTGATAATACTACACCAGTATCATCATCCGCTGCTGGTATGCCTATGCTTACTAGTTAACCATTTTACAAAGTAGGATATACCAAGGACTTGTTACTAACTGTGCAGCCTATGGGGCTTTCCTTCCTGGCACAGACACTGCTGCAAAGCCTGCTAGAGAGAAGGCAGCTTCAGTTAATAGAAGCTGATGCTGCTCCAGCTACATCTTAACTATGCACAAAAGCCAGAACAAAGCCATCTCTGATATCACCAGATAGTCAACACTGAGACTGGAGTGTGGACACTGGAAAATTGCCATGAATGAGCACTGTGAGTAGTGTCTCATCTCACTCAATGTTAACTGCAATATCTACTCCTATATTATTGATTACATACAGTAAAATATTTAAATTACCTTCTGTCTTTGTAACACTTCAGGTTACATGTATTTTGTTAGCATTCAACACTCAGGTGTTTTTTTTTTGTTTGTTTGTTTGTTTTTAATCCAGTGACTCTTTACTAGGCCCTGGTAATATTTCTCCTACGAAGATGCAGAATTTGCCAAAGCCAAGGAGTTTATTGCTGTGAGCTGGCTATGCTCAGCAAAGGTCTGTACAGTACACTACTGAACTTCATGTACTATAAGCCGTTTAAAGTGGAAATTTACTGTGGTGTCTCACCTTGAGGAGCAAACCAAAACAAACTCACTAGAACGGTAATTTAAAGACTGAACTTTAAAAGGAAGGGAGAGAAATAAACCTACCATTCCTTCTCCTAAATGGTTGGGATCATGTGAAAATCAATAAGCTGACCTCTTTCTACTTTTTTTTTTTCTCCTTTTTTTTCCTTTTAACACTGTAAATAGTCCAGCTAAAATGTTGTGCAACTGCTTTTAACCAGAACCTTCTGCAGGAAAAGTGAGCACGGAGGTGAGATGGGGTCTTGGCCACAGCCCATCCCAGACAGAAAGGAGCTGCCACCTGCCCCCTGAGCACAGCAGATGTGGAGCAGCTTCAACGTGCATGGCTGTGGTCAATACAGAGTGGCTGAGGTCAAGAGCTCCGTTCTGCTCCCTCAGCCTGAATATTTGGCTTCATGCTCCCTGTTTACGTGAAACATGTAGTAGGAGCTCCTTGGCTGTCTCCATGGAGCAGCTCTGACCAAGGAAATGTGATCAGCAAGACAGACATCCCTGACTGCTGCACAAATTTACACTTCTTTTAAAGGTATATATATATAATGAGTTCATTATATCCAACAAGTCCAGCTCAAAGTTTTGTAGCTGTTCTGTGTTACAACAAGAAGCAGCACTCTATCCAAAACCCACAATGTGGAGCTGCATGCCTCATAAAGTCCAGAGGACTTGTCTTAGGAAACTATCAAAGAACAGATCTGGCCCAGCTGCAGAGGTAAAGGAAATGTGTTCTTCTTACAAGAGATGTTGAAACAGGGGGAAAAAGCAGAGGCTCAGGGCTTGAGCAGGAAACCTCAGAGGCCAAGAATTGCTTGACTGGCAGGGAGGACCTAGAGTCATCCTGCCAGCTGGGAGAGGGACTGTATTGCATTGGAATGTCCCTGTTTGGAAAAAGAGGTTTTCCTGAACTTGGATGATCTTGAACAGGGTTATTCATTCATGTTTGAGTGTGTATGATGGGATCAGCAAATTTGCCAACGTTTTAAAACCAATTTTCTTAATAAATCATCCACTGACATTCAAGCTCTTCTCAAGAACATAGCAAAGGTGTTGCGAGTCATCAGGAGATGTGTCCCAGTTTCAGGATAGAATTTCTGGTTGAAATTTTAAGAATTTAGAGTCCAAAATTGACTGATTAGTGTATAGAACATTTCCTGAGATAAGTAAAAACAAGATTTATGACTCCAAAGGAAATCTGAAGTGGTATCCCTGTGTTTCAGCAAACGCTTTACTTATTGGAACATTTGTCAGTCTGGGAACTCCTCCTTTGAGGAAAAACTGTTCAGATCTGGTTTTGGTTAAGTATAAAATGTATTTATTTATTTATTTATTTATTTTAATAACACTTTAAAAGTTTGGGATGGGTAGGGAGTTCTTTTTCTGCTCAGTTCCACTGATATGCTTGCTCCCAGTGTATCCCACAGAGGCTGCAGATGAGAAGCGTCCTTCTACCAGTCTTTCTAAATGAACAGAAGCAATTTTTGAGACTTTGTGTTTTAGAAGAATCACATGGGCTCTTTCCTTATTCTGTTCTTCCATCCTCGACACAAGCAATTAAAATCTAAAGCAGTAAATCTGGACAGAGCACCAGTGCTCACTCCAGCAAGTACCTTCTCAATATGCTCTGACCTGTATGAAAGGCTGGCAGAAGTACTTCTGGAATCACTTTGTAGCTTGTTTTACACCCAAGTGCCTCGTTTTTCACTGAAAGCCTAGTATAAACTCTTTTGATCATGTAAATACACATGTGAGAAACTGGAAAGCTGCTATTTAAGAGGAAAATGACTGTCTTATGAAGATTTATATCAAACTATTTGTTGCTATAGTTCTCTGTGATACTTTTTTAAAGGGAAAGGTAATACAAAATTTTAAACATATTTTTAGTTACCCCCTCATGTCTAAGTGTAAGGTAACGGTGTTAACAGCTGAAAAAGGGGAGAGCTGTTCACAGTTTTGGGTAACTGATGTGCCTTATGGAGCTTTCACAAGAACAATACCTTTTTGTGTGTGTGTGTTTTAAATGCTTTCATTCAAAAAAAAAAGTAAATGCACCTTTAAAAGAAAACCACTGAGCAAACTAACTTTCCTCCCAGGGCAATGGAAAATGGCTATTTTAATAAGAAGCAAACATAAATCACTTGTGTTCATTCATGTCTGTATATTGTTTCTGAATGCCAAAAATTACTTAAGAACTATTTCCTGAAGTTAAAAAAAAAAAGGAAAAGAAAAAAGAAAAACATCATCAGAGGCATCATTCTCATTTCTGTGAAATGTAGCTGTTTCTGTCATGCTATTGACAAATTTATGTTGATAGCACTGAGGAAAAGGATGTATTTTCAAATAGTGAGGGAGGAAATACTACTGCTACTGTTGTTTATGAGTCACACAGACAGTGGTTAGGGGAAGTAAAGTGTGTACTGTCCTGGCTTGTTATTGCCACTGGGAAGCTGTGGTATAGCTGTATGTTGGGAGAAGGATTACCCCAAGCCATAATGGATCCCTGGTGGTAAATCGAACGTTGTGTAAGGGATGAGAATTGGGCTCCAAAGATGTAACAAAGAGAGCTTAGGTCATAAAGACTGTATAGCCACTGCAAACACTGGAAGTGTAAGAATCTGAATAAAAAATAATTGATGATTCAGTTTATGTAGAGCTGAGCCCAATAATAACAATAATGAAATGGCGTTCTTTATCAGAGCATATTATACACTGGCCATACAAATGATTTACTTGGCCATTTTCTGGTCCTTTCCTCTGGAGGTTTGTTTTGTTTGTGTTAACTTTTAGGACAGGGATTATGCGGTTTATTGCCCCAGAATGGAGATTCCTTGGAGCTGAAGGATGAGGCACACTAAAACTTCACCTTAAGAGCTGGAAGGATTATTAATATTGTTTACTTCCTATAGAAACAGCTTCTTCCTTCAAAGTGGAGGGTGCTTCTCTAATTCATGCCTTTGGACAAGGCAACAAAAATAGAGTGAGAAATAAAAGTGTCCTTCTGCAAGCAAGTTTTGCAGCTGGGTTCATCCCTGTGCCACTGTGCTCCCGGCGGATTGGCCATGGAGCAGAGCTGCTGTGTGAGGGATGCTCAGTTCCAAGCCATTAGGATTTGCTTTTTCCTCAGCTTATTTCCTTAGTAAATTAAACTGTAATTGCAGTACACAGATGGATAGCATCATGTTTATTTGCCTGCTTACATTCATTCCTATCTGTCAGCCAGGCAGCAGGCAGGAAGGCTGCCTTCTTGCTGTGACCTGGATGTTTATTCTGGCCTGGTGAGACCTCTCCAAGACAGACTGGGTAACCAAAAGGGTCTGAACACACTGAGCAGGGAGAAACCTGAACTGATCAGGAATGTACCTGCCTGCAGCACAAGAAGAGATTCCTGAGAAGGGCAGGAAAGCAATGTCTGCACTGAGGAGGTGAGAGAGACATCTGTTTCCCATGGACCAGGAAGGGATGAGGTAGTTTATTGCAGCTTTGGAAGCTACTGGAAACTGTTGGATAGTGTAAAGACTGGAGAGGAGTCCTCCTACCTCCAAGGTAGGGAGAGAGGGCACTTAAGATTTCTGAGTAATTTTTTTGCATTGGGCAGATGAATTTCTCATTTTTAAAAGGTTGTTTGGGGTCACATAAAATATATCTGTAGTGACTGGATGTCTTTTTAGGTGCTTTCTGGAAGGCAAACCTTCTGGCATGTTAAGCCAGAGCTGCCTCCACAGAATCATGAACACAGGGACTGCTTCCAGCAGGTCAGATGCTAGAGCAAGACATCATCTGTTAACCACATGTAGGAGAAGTAATGGAAGACTATGCTTTGTTTTCAGCATCAACAAGCCTCCTCTGATGTCCCTTTAAATGTAGGTGTAGAGCAAGTCTGAGCAGATTAACACACAACCACAAGGATGTCAGATGACTGTAAGAATCTGCTGCTCATCTGGCAAAAGCTGAAAGATCATGGGGAAAAGATCTGAGGGAAGGGAGCTGTTAGATGTGAGGTAATATTTCTCTTACTTAATAAAACCGTGCCTAGAAAAAGTGGGAAGGAACTACTAGAAACAGGGAGATTTGGTGGAGAATGAAGCCACCTGTCCCTTTGGTGAGGGAGTGGTTGGTTTATGGATTGTGTTTTATTTTGGACTTTGTTGCTACAACTCCTATGCAGTGTTTGGATGAGAGATCTTGATAGCATTTGAGCAGTGATTTTTAACCATTCCAGGGGGATTTAGAGATGCCAGCAGTCTTCAGAGATCCCTCCTGCAGTAACTGGAACTGTGTTACCATTTCAAAATCAAATTTATGCCCAGAGAGACATGAAAATTGTGACGTGATGGGATCAATAGAAAATCAGGTCACAGCTGAATAAAGTTCTCAAAAAGTTTCAATTATTACTTGCTCGAACCCCTCTCTAGCCTGAGGCCAACTCTATCAGCATTTTCTCAGGATGGTGAAGCTATAAGCAGCATACTGTAAGACAGTTCTGCTGTGATTAGATGTAAGGAAATAAAGGGCTGTCGGTTGTCAGGGCACTGCTGGTATTTTAATTTGAAGTGTCACTCAGTCTCCTTGAGTTGCTTTGTGTTGGTACTGAGTAAAATAAGATATGAATGAATTTTGAGAAAAGAGACACGTTGATCAGTGTGTTGGGATCAGCTTGGAAAGAGTCACTGAATTTAGGGAACCCAGTCTGACTTCTCTAGCCTGACCAACTGTGTCCATGTGATGTCCCTTCATCCTCACCTCCCTGAGACACTTATTGTTGCACCAAGCAGTTGTCTGTGCAAGGACTGGCATAGTTTGATTCACACTGACTCACATAAAAACTGATTTAATGAAGTGTCCCTAGATCTTCTGTGTATTACTGAGGCAGGTTTTTTTCCACTTGCCTGGGGCTTTCTGAAAAGGCTCAATTGCTTTTTCACCTGAATTCTTTTCTAGCTTATTCTCCTAGTATTACTTCCTAATGAACCTGTGACATTTATTCCCATATCTTTCCACCCGCTCTTCCCTAACTTCCTCTCTTTCCCGAGCTGAAATTTGAACATTTTCTTTACTAGGTAAAAGAGAAAAAAATATAGAAAGACTTAACACTTCCCAGAGCTAGCAACTGCAAGTTCTTTTAATTTTTTTTTATTATGACAATATGTCAGATTCTTGTACTTCCCTGGCTCCCAGTGGAAATACTAGGCTCCAAGGAGACGGAAAGAGGGGTATAAAGAAGGAAGGCATTTACTTTTAGCAATGATTTTTCTAATGAGAGTTTTTAGTGGTGACATTAACAAACTGTTCTCTTGAAGAATTTCCTGGGGGCTTCGATGTCACTACACATAACATCAGCTAGGTGACAAGCACTCCCCATCACCTCTGTCACGGCAGGAATGGCAGGAGTGGGATTGCACTCTGGTCTTTGGCAGAGGGATGCTGAATGCTGAGTGAGGGGAGAAGCATGGAAACTTTCTTCTAGGTGATTGTTTACATCTTGTAATTCTTATTTTTGGTACAAGGGATATCAGAAAACTTAAACAAGAGACTCATATTCAGGGACTTAAAGATTTTTGCAAAGCTTAATTAAACTTCTAAATCTTAGCTCTAGACAGTTAAGCATTACAATAGGTAAGATGAAGCATGGAGAAGTCAAGGGACTAATTCAAGGTCAGTGACAGAGTCATGAGTAGCCCCTGGGGGTTTCACTTTGCTCTGCTTCTAGCGTAAATCATTGACAGTAATTCCAGTCTGGCCAGCAGATTTCCCCCCAGTCTGAGGCTGGTGAGAGCAGGGAACTTGCTTTGAATATGAGCCGTCCTTGTCTGGCCAGCAGACAGCCTTTATGTCCTGATGGTAATTGTTTTATGCATTTAATTATCATATAGCCCTATGTCATCACAACAAATAGGATAACCTATAGTTTGGCTGAGAAAAGATAAAGACAAGCTGGAAAAGCTGATGCTGAAAAAGAATACCCAAATTTGCAAGTGGGCCAACAAGGTGTCAATTTACCTGTCTGCATACTCTTTCTAGGGAACACATCAGGAAAACAAATGGTTAAATAAAAAGACACCAAATTCAAAAACTTGGAAAAAAATGTTTATAAAAACCAAACACCCAGTGAGGTTGTCAGCAATCCTCTGACCAGTCTATCATCAGTCTTCTAGCAAAAAAAATAAAACTGCCTGCATCCTTCTGTAGATCGGGTGTGGGTCCTCTAAAGGAGGAACTCCTCAGACAGCCTCCCAGCTTGCCCAGGGGACCGGGCACGGACACAAGTGTGCAGTCCTGCAGGGGCTCATATCATAGAATCATAGAATCATAGAATCATAGAATATCCTGAGTTGGAAGGGACCCTTAAGGATCATCAAGTCCAACTCTCGACACCGCACAGGTCTACCCAAAAGTTCAGACCATGTGCCTAAGTTCACAGTCCAATCTCTTCTTAAATTCAGACAGGCTCGGTGCAGTGACCACTTCCCTGGGGAGCCTGTTCCAGTGTGCAACCACCCTCTCTGTGAAGAACCCCCTCCTGACGTCCAGCCTAAATTTCCCCTGCCTCAGCTTAACCCCGTTCCCGCGGGTCCTGTCACTAGTGTTAATGGAGAAAAGGTCTCCTGCCTCTTGACAACCCCTTACGAGGAAGTTGTAGACTGCGATGAGGTCTCCCCTCAGCCTCCTCTTCTCCAGGCTGAACAGGCCCAGTGACCTCAGCCGTTCCTCGTACGTCTTCCCCTCAAGGCCTTTCACCATCTTCGTAGCCCTCCTCTGGACACTTTCCAACAGTTTCATGTCCTTTTTATACTGTGGTGCCCAGAACTGCACACAGTACTCGAGGTGAGGCCGCACCAGCGCAGAGTAGAGCGGGACAATCACCTCCCTTGACCTACTAGCGATGCCGTGCTTGATGCACCCCAGGATACGATTGGCCCTCCTGGCTGCCAGGGCACACTGCTGGCTCATATTCAACTTGCTGTCTATCACGACCCCCAGATCCCTCTCTTCTAGGCTGCTCTCCAGCGTCTCATCGCCCAGTCTGTACGTGCAGCCAGGGTTTCCCCGTCCCAGGTGCAGGACCCGGCACTTGCTCTTATTGAACTTCATGCGGTTGGTGATCGCCCAGCTCTCCAACCTGTCCAGATCCCTCTGTAAGGCCTTTACGCCCTCACTTGAGTCCACAACTCCTCCAAGTTTGGTGTCATCAGCAAACTTGCTCAAAATACCCTCTATTCCTACATCCAGATCATTTATAAAAATATTGAAAAGTACCGGCCCTAAAATGGAGCCTTGAGGGACCCCACTGGTGACCGCCCGCCAGCCTGACGCAGCTCCATTTACCATAACCCTTTGGGCCCTGCCCGTTAGCCAATTGCTCACCCATCGTATGATGTTTTTATTTAGCTCTATGGTGGACATTTTGTCCAGTAGGATCCTATGGGAAACCGTGTCAAAAGCCTTGCTGAAGTCCAAAAAAATCACATCAGCTGGTTTCCCTTGGTCCACCATACGGGTGATCTTATCATAAAAGGAAATCAGGTTAGTTAGGCAGGACCTACCCTTCACAAACCCATGCTGGCTGGGACCAATAACTGCTTTGTCCCCCAGGTGCGCCTCAATGAGTCCAAGAACCAACTTCTCCATGATTTTACCAGGCACTGACGTGAGACTGACAGGCCTGTAATTGCTAGGGTCTTCTTTCTGACCCTTCTTGAAAATTGGCACAACATTTGCCAGCTTCCAGTCTACCGGGACCTCTCCAAATTCCCAGGATCGTTGAAAAATAATTGATAGAGGTTCCGCAATGACATCCGCCAGCTCTTTCAGCACCCGGGGATGAATCCCATCCGGACCCATGGACTTGTAGGGATCCAGGTGGAGTAGCAAATCCCGCACACGTTCAGGGTCAGTTGGGAGTTTGTCATCCCCACCGTCCCGGTCCTCCAGCTCAGGGCACCCTGGGTCCCGAAGCCCATCATCGGCATTGAAGACAGAGGCAAAGAAGGCGTTAAGCGTCTCTGCTTTGCCTACGTCATCGTCTGTGAGGAGACCTTCCCTATCAAGGAGCGGCCCTATGTTTTCTTTAGTTCTCCTTTTTCCATTTACATATCTAAAAAAACCCTTTTTATTTTCTCTCACAGACACAGCCAGCTTCAACTCTAGCTGTGCTTTGGCCACTCGAACTTTCTCCCTACAAACACGAACAGCATCCCTGTATTCTTTCCATGACGCCTGGCCCTCCTTCCAGTAGCGAAACACTCTCTGTTTCCGCCTAATCTCCATTAGAATGTTCCTGGTCAGCCACGCCGGCCTCCTGCCCCGCCTGCCTGACTTGCGATATTTTGGAATTGCCTTATCTTGTGCTTCTAGGAGGCATCGCTTAAAGAGTGACCAGCACTGGTGGACATCGAGGCCTTCAAGAGCAGTTTCCCAGGGGACCTTACTGACTAGTTCCCTGAGCAGCCTGAAGTCCGCTTTCCCCATATCTAGGGATGAGGTTTTGGTGGCACTTTTCCTTCTGTCACCATAAATTTTGAACTCAACCACTTCATGGTCGCTATGACCGAGGCGGCCACCAATCACCACATCTCCCACCAGACCCTCTCTGTTTTCTAGCAACAGGTCTAGGAGGGCACCTTTCCTAGTTGGCTCCGTTAGCACCTGTACCAAGAAGTTATCATCTAGGTGCTTCATGAACCTCCTGGACTTGCTCGTGTCAGCCGTGTGGCACTCCCAGTTAACGTCCGGCAAGTTGAAGTCCCCCATAAGGACAAGGGGAGTTAATCTCGAGGCCTCTCTTAGTTCTGTAAAGAATAATTTATCGGCGCTATCGTCCTGGCCAGGCGGTCTGTAATAGACTCCCACAACGACATCCCCTTTATTCGTTCGTCCCTTGATCCTTACCCAGAGGCTCTCAACTTTGCCATCGCCGACCTGAAGTTCCACACAGTCCAGCCCCTGCTTCACATACATCGCCACCCCACCACCTCGCCTACCCTGCCTGTCTCTCCTGAAGAGCCTGTAACCATCTATCGCAACACCCCAGTCACAGGACTCATCCCACCAGGTTTCGCTTATGCCGATGATGTCATAGTTGCGGGACTGGGCCAGGACTTCTAGCTCATCTATTTTATTCCTCATACTGCGTGCGTTTGTGTAAAAGCACTTCAGGTGCGTCTCCTTACACTCAGCACCTTGTGGATCTGACCAAAGGACCCCACTGGCACACAGCCCCTCTGATTCTAGCATACCATCCCTTAGGTCCTCACCGGCTCGCCTGGTTTTAGCCCCTTCCCCCTTCGACTCTAGTTTAAAGCCCTATCTATCAGCCCTGCCAACTCCTGACCTAAGATCCTTACCCCTCTCCGAGAGAGGCGCATCCCATCCGGTGCCATCAGGCCCGGTGTAGCATAGACCTTCCCATGATCAAAGAAACCGAAATTCTGCCGGTCACACCAGTCTCGAAGCCACGAGTTTATGCGAACAGTACGTCTTTCAGCTTCGATCCCCCCTATCGGAAGGACAGAGGCAAACACCACCTGCGCCCCTGATCCTCTAAGTAGTCGCCCCAAATCCCTAAAGTCTCTTTTGATCGCCTTCGGACTTCTCGTTGCTACTTCATCGCTACCAGCCTGAAAGACCAGTAGCGGGTAGTAGTCAGTGGGCCGTACCAGGCGCTTGACTTTCTTGGCAAAGTCTCTCACCCGAGCCCCAGGGAGGCAACAGACTTCTCTGCGGGTTGGGTCCGGTCGGCATATCGGTCCCTCTGTCCCTTTCAGGAGGGAGCCCCCCATAACAATAGCCCTTCTTTCTTTTTTGAAGGATGATGTGGCAATGCGACGTGTAGGTCGCATTGTCTTAGGCGCCCCCTCCAACTGGGACGGGTGTTTGTCTACTTTGTCATTTAGATTGTCTTGCTCTAGTCCTTCATATCGATTATTTAAGGGTAGATGAGAAGGTGAGGTGGGCAGAGAGAGGGCTCGCCTACCACCCCGAATAGGCACCTGCCTCCATTCCCCCCCTTGATCTAGGTCTCCTCCCGCTGCCTGGCTGGAGGAGTGAACCTCCGTCTTCTGCGTAACAGGAGACGCCTGTGCCGTGGCAGTCTCGTGAACCTGCCTCAGAGAGGGTAGAGCGCACCTCCACCAGTCAATTTCCCTCTCTGATTCCCTGATGCTCCTGAGCCTGTTCACCTCCTCCCGGAGCTCCGCTACCTGGCCGAGCAGTTCTTCAACCTGGGCACATCTCCCACAGGCATACCCACCACTGCTGTCAGAGACCGACAGAAGGCTGGGGCACACTCTGCAGCCCAGGACCTGGACGGCTGCGTGTTTCCCCGAGCCCTCCGTCTGAGTAGCCACACTGGTGACCGTGGCTGGAGATGCCTCACGAGATGCGGAGGCCACGGTTTTCTGCCTGGTCGATACCATGGCCAGGTTCTACGCAAGCAGGTTACAAGCACCGAAGGGAGAGGCAGCTGCAACAGAGCGACGATGGGCCCCCCGCTCGCCCTGCCCGCGCGAACTGCCACGCAAACTGCCACGCCCTTCGACGTGCCACGCCCTGTTTGCCCGTCCTGTTCGCCGCGCTCCTGGTCGCTCGCGCTCCCTAGGGGCAGCTTTTAGCAGCCTGGGAGGGGGCGCTGCTGGCTCCGCCCTCGCCTCGTCAGCCTCCCTCGCGAGGACAGCCGGGTTCCGGCGGCTCCCCCGAGTGGCCTCGATGCCGGACAAAAAGCCCTGCCCGCCTCGGTCCCCTGCTCCGCTGCAGAACACGTCTGCCCCGGAGCCGATCGCCTCAGCAAATGGCTCCATGATTATCCCTTGGCATTTTGGGGGCTGCCTGTCATTTTGATTGAGGCATATTTCTCAAAAGAGCTTCCAAGATCTATTTTGCTTTCTATCCTAATTGTATAATCCTCAGAGTATCAGACCTTTACAGTCTGAGAAACCCAATTTCCATCTAGCTTTACTCGTGATACTTATCATGAACCATAGATTAACAAGTGATTAAAATTGCACTACAGCAGGCATGTAAGTGTAAATCTGAATGATGCATGATTACTCTGAGCCAGCAGACATGTACAAATAATTGGCCTTTAAAGTTCATTAGTCAGTTTTATTACAAATAGTGCATTTGCATGATGTTTGTAAATTTATGCACCAGTGGGCATAAGTGATGACAGCATTCCTCTGAATAGGCAAAGCAATTACAAAAAGCACATCCGCTATTTGAAATGCCAACGCAGAACACTTGTTTCAATAATTGGTCATAGGGTTTTAGTCCTGGAAGCGAGAGCCGTTACACTCTTTAGTTATAGCAAGTGGCATACACAGGCAGAGTATCCCAGCATGCTGAACAAATTGTTTTTGCCATTGATTCACCCCCACTCAGTATGTCTGAATTAGAAGTAGAAAGCTTTTGAATGGGATGCTGTTAGATTTACCTTCTCCTTTGGATGCTGAAGAGCCTCTCTCAGGCTGTCACAGGGGATTTAGTTATATAGTGCTATTCTCTATATGTGAATCCAATAAGAACTGAAAGATAATTGGGGAGATAGTAGAGGTTATAGTGTCATTAGTACTGATCTGCTCCTCTCTCGGCTTGATGAGAAGATTAGTAGTGAAGGTAAAGATGAAAACCATTTGGAGAAGGATGTGGACTAAGCTGTTAGGTACTGAGAGAAGACACACCCCATCACCCCCATCACCCTGCTATTTTGTTAAGCTTTAATGGTATTTTTAATCTATGCACATCTGCTTTTACACCTCAAGGAAATGACCAGAAATGTCTTTGTCGATTAAAAATTAAATAGGAGATAAGATCCATGTGTAATTACACTGAAGTGTTGCATGCCTGTGCTGCCTCCAGATAAGGACTGCTGCAACATGCTTTCCATTTACAGATTATCCATGATTCCCAGCTAAGAAGCTGTGTACTTTGGGATACCAGAACCAATACAGCACTGTGAACTTGAATCTGTTTCCCCATTGTTTGCTCCTCTCTACTCCAATATGAGACAATTAACACACCATATGTTGCTTTCTTCATTAGCCAGTACAGTTGCAGCACACCATAACACTGTGCATAACATCTTTTTTTATGCACTCACACATAGCTGCATTAATAAAACCTGAGGAGGCAGGTGTGTGTATGCGCATATATATTTATATATAGATGTATGCAGGCATGCATGGCAGTTCAGTTATAGGAATGGTAAACACTCACAGCAGGAACAAACCAATGATGAGTGAACCGTAAAAGCTTCAGCTGAGAGAAACTTATAAAGACTTGAAGGGTGCTTTGAAAGCAAATGATATGTTCCTAAAATTTCCATTATTTCACTATAATGACAAAAAGGTCTTCTATTAGGTTAAAGATCTAGTAGCATTCTGCAGTGTGTAGAGAATTTCTCACATTACCAAACCAAATACATCCTGTTCCAGTTAAATTGCTTCACTGTTTATATTCATTAAATTTTGAACTCTAATACAGAAAATTTCCAACAACAGGAAACATATGAGCTTCGAGTGCAAATTCTTTAACTCATTATAACACAAAAACCTGAGAAACACTAGCCTGTGCTAGATTTTGTTCTCTTCTTACCACATGCTCCCCCTGGTCTAACTGTCAGATAGCCAATAACAAGTAATAGTGGCACAAGGCATCACACCAAAAAACACTCATGAAAGTTGGTAATTTGGTGTTGGTCACATGGTATCCCAGACAGTTACCTGTGACAGTTAAAGTGATCATTTTAGGACAGCTTCTTGTCCACTGATGCCTTCACTAATAAAGTTCTGTGGCGGCTGTCCTGGTATAACTTGCACTTTGTTCCCATGTGGTCTATAATGAAATAGTAGGAGTTTGCCCTTTCTGAGCAAATAAGACATATATATATATATATATATATATATATATATATATACACACAATTAAACAGAAGCTCCTGTCAGGGTAACCCATGGGAAATCACCATTCAGTACAAGGGTGAATTTTTCAGTCTAAGTCTCCATCTGATCAAACCCCAGTCTCCACCTCATCAAACTACTGCACAGTTGAACGCGCTCCAAGTAGAAAATGGAGGCTAGGTGCCCCAAGTACAGAAATGATGTAAGCATCCTGTGCAAAGTGATGCAGCAGTGAAGGATCACAGTTCAAATGCTTGCACAGCATTGCCTGAAGTGTGTTCTGGATAAGAAAGGTTGATAAATTGATGCTTAAGCCTGTTGATGTTCAACTGCAATACCAAATCTGGGTATAGAAAATGAATGTCGTCTCTTTTACAAAAGAAAATGCTTTACTTGAGCATGAATCATGGCTGTTGTGGCTAAAGGGTGACATTACATATTACTGTACATTTTGTGTTTTCACCACAAGGGAACAGATAAGTATTGGAACAGATACAAACACAGCTGAAAAATGCAGGCTCTCATTTCAGATACTTTGAGTGGTATCACACTGGGTGATCATCACCAGCAAGGAAAATCTTCTGTCTTTATTACCTTTCAAGGTTTTTTCAAAAGGATGGACTTTTTTTAATTGCATGGTAGCTCTTATAGTAACAAAACTAAAAGGTATATATATATATTTATTATTTTTTATTTTTATTTTTAAGCCAGGCTTTTATAAACACCAGTCTTTGCAAAGAATCTGATGTAGGTTGTCAAAATACATATGGAAAACATATTCAGTGAATCATTTCAAGCTGACATTGAAGTTATATCTTAAGATATTAACAAAATCTCTCTTGTAAAGTTGCTATAACAGTTTGTGTTTTTACTTATTTTACTGTAGGCTGCTCTTAGTTTATTCTCTCATGTGGTAGTTGTTTTCTAATCCTAACTTTTCATCAGAGAGAAAGGCTCTTTTCTTCTGCTCAAGTGAAGGATTTTGTCTTGTGAAAGCACAATGAGCATCATAGTCTCACCTGTCACATAGATAAATTTTTATCCAGGTAGAACTGAATTTCAGCAGTGTAGATGGGCATTCAGAAGTATTTTATTTTTTAATTTATTTGTTTTTAAGGAGAACATTCTCTAAAAGGCTTCTTCAAGGAAAACAGCAGCTATAGGAAGACCAAAAAAAAAAAAAAAAAGGAGATTAAAGAGACGTGCTTTGAGTATCCAAAAGCTTGACTGCATTTAGGTCAGTTTGTGAAGGTTGCATTTCATCATGAAAACCTTCTGCTATACACAGCTGTCTGTTTAAGAAGTTTTTTCATGAAACAGATCATACACCGTGGCTGTATATAGCTTACCAAATTTTGGTAGGATGTGTGGAAGGCAAAGCCAGTATTTGTTAGTAGAAATATGAACAATGAAGTAACCCATCAAATACTTTTCTCTGTGAAATACATTAACCATGAGTTGTGGCATTCCTGATAGGTTTGGATGCTGCATTTGTTGCTTAGGAAAAAATCTTTTTCTCCTTTTTCGAAGTGCACCACACTTTATTTCCTGCTATTTAGTAACACCCTAAAATATGCTGTTAATCTCAATGAATAGTTATCATTCTCAAGGAACTAACTCTTTTCCAGATAGCTCTCTTAAAACAGACAGTGCTAGCAAAGAAAAGAGCTTAATTTACTGCTATCATCCTCATTTAAAGGGTCTTTTAATGTCTTCAGAGTTGCCCTGTCAGGAATTTTCAAAGCCTTAAGCTGCTTTACCTTTACCTGTCAAAATGAAAACAAACACACAAATCGTTTTTTAGTGACTTTACCAGCTCTTTCTTTTTCAAACAAAACCCTGCCGTGTGCTACATTTCCAACTGCCTAAACAAAAACTGTTGGACAGAGGGTGACTGTGTGGCGTTTGCCCTCCAGACCTTCCAGAGTATCAGACTGTGGGTCTGCTCACTGTGCCCTGGCCAATGGCAACCGACAGGACTGCCAGACCCAAAATAAAATAACCGCACAGCAACTTGGATTTCTGACAGAAAACCAAAACAAAGGCAATTTGATTTTCAGTGCCTTAAAGCCTTTAACTTGAAATGGGAAGCTGGGGAGAAGAGATAGGGATGATGGGAGGAACTGAGGAACTACACATCTAAACATGTTACCTGGACCTTAGATGCATCCTCCACCAGTGATAGGATGCTCTTCTCAGCAAATCCACCCTTGGTCTTGCTACAGCCAAAGTCAAACAGTATTATAAGATCACATCATACCACTTAGTTCTAATGTTATGCAGATTTTTTTTTTTTAATTGTAAATGAGCTTTATTTAGAGTGTTTGCACATATACAAAAAAATGCAGTATTGTTTCATATCTATCTATCGATCTCTCTCTCTACGTTTTATTTTATTTTACTTTATTTTATTTTATTTTGTTTTATTTTATTTTGTTTTATTTTATTTTATTTTATTTTATTATTTTATTTTATTTTATTTTATTTTATTTTATTTTATTTTATTTTATTTTATTTTATTTTAATTTATTTTAATTTTATTTATTATTTTTATAACTGCCCACAATGTTTTTCAGATAAACCTGTAGGGATAGAATGGGAGCCAATGGGCCTGGCTCCAGACTTAGGCAGTCTGGTTATTAAGGGGTGAAGGGAAGTTTTTTTGCAAACTTCAGTAAACAGCTACTTTAGCTAATAGTCCAGAGTCTTGATTATTCACCCCATTGTGACTTACACTGATTTCAGGGAGGGATGTATTATATCCAGACTGAAGGCAGGAGGTTATGTTTCTGCTGAACTCAACAAAAGGTGGATTGTGCCCTTGTAGTATAGTTGCTTTGAATAGAATCTGGACCCATATGTTGAAACTGTTCTGGTCTCTAATTAAAGACTAGTATCTCTGCACTGCACACTGAGTTATTTCGAGGCAGTGAGAATGCCACAGCAGGGAGTGTACTTGGAGAGTTGGTACTGAAGGCCTTGTTACACCCTGCATTAAAGACATGTGAGTTACTTGGAAAGCTTCAACTTCACCTGAAACTGTTCTTTTTTATTATTACTAAAAATAAAATAAAATAAAATAAAATAAAATAAAATAAAATAAAATAAAATAAAATAAAATAAAATAAAATAAAATAAAATAAAATAAGAGAGCTTTTCAATAATAAAATCTTTTATTGGGATCAGGTGGTTTTGAAGCAGATTTAAATCATCTTTGAAATAAAGCAAATAAAATGTAGGAACATGGTAAGAGTCTCAAGGGGATTTAGGTGCTGCTAACATAAAAGCAACTAATTATACTGATTCTTTTTTCTAGATCAGCAAGAGTCATAGGTCCAAATTCTCCATTCTTGCAGAAAAATTCTGTTATCCTTCCTTCTTTCTCTATCCCTGCAATCACATGCACAGTCTTTCATGTGGGCCACTTGTAAATAGAGCCAATGTCATGGCTTCTGTCCATTCATAGAGCCTGAAAGGTGTCAAGATCTTCTAGTCTGACTTCCTGACTGTCACAAGCTCCTTCAAGACATTAGGAATCTACAGGTCCCAGTAAAGCAAGGCTTTCATAGGTACACCCTCTGGAATACATTTAGCATGTATTTAAAGATATAATGGGTAAACTCATACTGTCTATATCTAGTGACCAAAGGGAATTCCAGTCAGAGCTGCAGTCAAATGCAAAAGGTGCAGAGAATACTTCATCTCATGTGCAAACTTTTTCTAGCCTACCCTTACATGATCTCAGTATCAAATGGCTAATGATACTTGAGGTAAATCCCAAGGGAATCAAGGGAATAAATTGTTTGCTTCAACAGTTATTTTATTTTTCTTTTTTCTTTTCTTACAGATTAAAGGAGATTTCAGTATTTAGCTTTAGGTAAAATATTATTTTCAACCTATCTTCAGCCTTCTTTCAGTCATTTTGGGAAATGAAGTGGACATCTTTGTGTCAGCACAAGATAAGTTGCTCAATCCTTGAAACATTTGAGCTGTGTGGGTTAGATTGGTGTGGAGTAATCTGTCATTTTGAAGATAGCTTCCTGATCAGCCTTACTTGCTACATAGGTTCACAGAATGGTAGAGGTGTGTGTAAACTAGATTACTTATGGAGAAATTAATGTTGGAGGTTCACTCCAGTTGCATGTGAAGTATTCTCTAGCTCATTTTGGGGACATCAGGTTCAAAATTCTCCTTCAGACAGCTTCAAAACACATGCATATTTGGATATTTGATCCAGAAAATCTTAAATCTAGTCAAAAGAAAAATGCTGGAACACTGTATCATAGAGGTATTGGCATCAGCAAGAACTACTTTGATATAATGAGCCAATATGGTTGTCCCACATTACCCATGATCGCATTTGTGGGTCTTTTATAAATCTTCTTCATCTTTCAGGATCCTTTTTGATCCTAGAATGCAAGGCCAAGGACAAAATACAGACATACTCTGTATGTCAAACCAGGATCAGTTACACTTGTACAAAATTTTTTAATTTATTATTATTATTTATTTCTTATGTTGTTTTGATTTTATTTATGTATTTATTTTTCAAATTTAACAATGAGAAATTATTCCATAATTTCATATAGAAAAAAGCAAGAACATCAGAATTGTATTGCACATTCTTGTACTCATCTTCCTAAACCTAGTTCTTTCTCTTTCTTTCATACATAACACAGTCCTATTAATTATACTTGTATTCCAGAAGAAGAATATTTATCCCTGGAAGGCTACTAAAATTTACTTCTGTTTAAAAATATCACACATTGAGAAAGTTAACATCATCAGACAGCCCGAGTGACCTGCTTATGTATGGACTAAAACCTACATAAGGAATAAATTGCATTTAAAATTAAAAATGCCCAAAGAGCATTATCATTCTTGTTTGCAGCACCAGAACATAATCATCAATCTTTGTCAGGAAATCATAGCACACTGATCTTAATATTGTCCTTGTAAAACAGAAATCTGAACTCTGCAGTGCTAAAAGTGCTGGGTCTCTCATCTTCATTGTCTTTCTACACACTCTAGTCTGTGTTTTGTAATTTTATTATTATTATTATTTATTTTAGATTTTTATTTACCTGAGATCTGCACTTCATTCTTTTTCCTGGGCAACCCCTGTGTGCCTCAGTTTGGCTGATGGCAAGAAGTGAAGAAAATTCTATATTCAGGGACATGAGATTATTTTCTTCCCTGTATGATCACAAGAACAATTATGCTTTAAATTCTTTGTTTCTTGGATACTTGCAAGATGAATTTAAATGGATAAAATATAACTGGAATCCATGAGCTTGTTCGATTTTGCTTTATCCTTCTTTCTCTTGTCACTTGAATCAAAATTCCTGAAAATAATCAATCTTATGGAATACCTAGGTTAGGTTGTGTTTGGATTTGCTTTTTCATGGAAGTCTTCTGGTTTTCCATGTCCTTACTAACAACAATAACTGAAAGTGACACTGGATCATTTCTTTCCAAGTCTATAATATAGCAATGACTTTTAATTACAGTCAGCCATTCCTAAATACGTGGCTTCCTTACTGTGTGCTTTCCCACAAAAGCAAATTGTGTCTTTCATGACAATGCATTCTTTTATATGACTCTATTTTCACTTGGCTTGTAAATATTACTTGCAGCACAAAAGATCCTATGGTCCTATTTCAGCAAGATGCTTGTATTAGGTGTGTGGTAGTTATCAAATAAATTGATGGTATTTCACAGAACAAGGCTGCATGCTCATGCATACTTAAATGTGTTACTGAATTAGGGCCTCAGGAGACAAGGTCATGCTTAAAAGATTTTCCATTGTAACCTAAATTGTTGATAAACACAATGGTGAAGGTGGAATGTGACTCAGTGAACAGCCATTTGGGCAGATAACTTGAATGCTTAGAAAGAGGAAACATGGATCTAATAAGTTTGTTTATTTAAAGCTCTTCTTATGTCTCTTCTGTTTGTGATTCATGTGGAGGAATATGAGCTTTGAACAAATAGCTCAGAGGTGATGGTATTCTTGGTATACACCATGAACTCCATGGACACAAGTGAAGTCTCTGTACCTGTATTCCTCTAGTTTGTGGGTCTGTGTGAGAAGAGCACATGGCTAAGCGGTAGCCTGACACCTATTGTAATGAGATTTGTTGAAGGAATAATGCAAATGTACCAACTAAACATGCCGACATATAAGTTATAAGCAGAAAGCTTATGGAGTAAAACTGTGGAATCTTTTCCCACACATTTTTCTTAAGTATTAAGAAGACTCGGTAGCTGACGGTAAGGCAATTGGTCATTAGTCTAAAGGCAAAGTTTATTTTGAAAAAAAAGGAGAAAATGTTGTTTTTTTTAGAAAACTGTTTTGCTTATTTTAAACTTGTTACTTGACAATTGCATTTGTTTTTTGGATATTTTCTTCTTGTTCCTTATCAAGTCTTAACTAATCCCTGCAGTTTTATCTCTTGACTAGAGTCTATAAGACATAATGATGCTAACATGTGCTGAGTATTTACTAAGTATATTTATTTACCTATGAACAGAAAAGAAAACAATATTGTATTCCTATGCTTTACTCTGAGCAGAGTATTCTGATTTTGCCCATATTAGTTTGTAGGGTATAATTATATTAAATATTCAAATATTCCTGCATTAGCCTGACTAGGAAATGCAATATTTATTGCGCTGTAAGAAGAAACAAGTATTACTATCTGTAACACACAAAGTGGTTCTAATCCTTGTGCTCTACTCAAGACACAATTTATTGCACTCCTGGCACTCTTGATAAAACTGTATACATGTTACAGTCCTGCTTAGAAACAGATTACTATGACTAAGGCTGATTACTTTAGGAAACTTATTTTTTTGCTATTTCTTTGGTGCAAATGAAGTCTCAAATGTGCTGTCATTGTTGGTGTGAATCTAGAGGAGTTTAGTTTGTTTAGCTTTGGTGGTAAATACAGCTTTATGAACTCTCTTTTTCTCTCTTGAAAAGAGAAGTTGGGTCATGAGTAGAATTATAGGCCCACTGTGGTATTTCTACATGGACCCAAACTGAAATACATGGACAGTATCATTGATATTGATGGAGAATTTCTGTTCTTAAAGATAAGCAACTGTTTGAGTTTCACTGACCTTGGCTACTTTTGATAAATCATGAGGAGCTGTGCTTATCCATGCCTCCAGAATAAAAGGGTATTTCCATATTCCACATATAAAGATGATATGGGGTGTAGCACCATTGTTTGAATGAGAATATGAACTGCTGGCAGGTGTCATGTTGGTGTGTTTCCTCCTTTCACTGCTGGTCCTTCTCTGGCTGCCCAAAGCAGGGCCTTCCTGTAGAGCAAGAAGGGAGCACAGTCCTGCTCTTGTGCTGGCCACTCTTACCCCTGGAAAGGAGGGCAGTAGGGATTTGGAGCTACAGATGGCCAAATGGACAGTCAAGATCAATAAAGCAAAAAATGTTGAGATAAAGGAACCAAATGTTGAATCATAGGAAACCAGGAGGCAACCCTGAGCAGAGCACCATCCTGAAGGCATCTCATGAACCAGTAGATAATGCCCATCAGGGCTCAACCAGGGCAGCACAGGGCAAAGCAACAAAAATGAGCTATGCAGTGGCTGGAAAACTTCCTCTTCCCAGCGCTGCCCCAACCAGCTCAGCTGCAGCCATGGGCAGGTCAAGCAGGAGCCTCCACTATGAGGTACCAGATGCTGGGCCAGAGGACACTTTGGTCTGATCCAGGGTAAGTGTCCCTCTTTCTGTACCACGTGCAGTCCTGTAAGACCACCATCTAAGCTACCAAGAGTGCAGTGTGCAGTGCATAGTTAGCTGCTTTCAAACACCCTCCACAAAATTCTCGCTGGTGCTATTAAGGAGAGTAGAACCTATAACTTTGTAGGACCCAGAGAGTTATTTTCAATGTATATCCTGAATGGAAGATTAAAGTCTTTGCTTTGAGCTGCAGAAACACGAGTTTGTATCTCATTCTGAACATCTGTGAAAAGCCAACGAAGCCACAGATGGGATACTTGCACACAAGGCAACAAAGTGAAGGCAGGTGGATATCAGCTCTATACAATACCCTTTTGTGTGCTGTTTGGCACAGACATTGCTATGATAGCTTCAAGAAATGGAGGTGGCCAAGTCTAAACTTACAGGAGGCATCTAAATGTGGGGAAGTTGTGAATTGACATCACAATTATTAGCAATAGTAACAAGCTCTTTGTGGAAAAAAAAAAAATATATATATATATATAATCATAAAAAAATATTCTAGCCTTTTTTACCTCTATCCTGTCACATCTAATCTGCACCAAAGGTTAGTTATCCAAAAGGAAAGCTAAAAATGGCAGAAGTTTTGCAAGCATTAGCAATACAGAACACCATAACTTTTAAGGATGATCAGTTCCAGCAATGCTTCTCTGAAGGCAAAGTACTAGTGGCTGTTTGTTGTTTTTGTTTCATTTTGTTTTCCTTAACTATGCTAATAAAATTATGATTCAGATATACATTATATATATATATGTAATTTTAAATGAAGGTAAAATACATATACATTTACCTGGGGAAAAAAAAAAAAAATGAGGTTCTAAATGTTAAGTAGGAGAGACAAAGTTTAAATGCAGGTTGCCTTCTATAGCTTTTGCTGGAATAGCTGAGACCTCCCAGAGTGAAAGAGTTAGTTAAATATTAGCCATTCAGGTATTAAGGACAGTTTAAAAATATCCTGACTGTAATAACCAATGAAGCAAGAGCACGTTTCATCTATATCAGTTGACAAGTTGCGTAACATATGTTAAAGCTGAATATAAAGCCAGTGCTTCACTTTCATAAGTATATGGAATCACCACTTTTTAATTAAAGGCTTATCTGTTAAACGACTTGCTCTGAATACTTTTCTCAGTTTCAGGGTATTTTGTTTCTCACATGGTAAAGATATACATAATTTCCCTCTTTTTCTATACCAGTTCTATTTGAAAATGTTAAGTTCTTGTTAAAAGACTAGACTGTTCTCTTTATAGAGCTACAGATTCCTCTCCTATCTTGTTCTGTCAAGTGTGGAGAGGAGAGGAGAGGAGAGGAGAGGAGAGGAGAGGAGAGGAGAGGAGAGGAGAGGAGAGGAGAGGAGAGGAGAGGAGAGGAGAGGAGAGGAGAGGAGAGGAGAGGAGAGGAGAGGAGAGGAGAGGAGAGGAAAGGGAAGGGAAGGGAAGGGAAGGGAAGGGAAGGGAAGGGAAGGGAAGGGAAGGAAAGGGAAGGAAAGGAAAGGAAAGGAAAGGAAAGGAAAGGAAAGGAAAGGAAAGGAAAGGAAAGGAAAGGAAAGGAAAGGAAAGGAAAGGAAAGGAAAGGAAAGGAAAGGAAAGGAAAGGAAAGGAAAGGAAAGGAAAGGAAAGGAAAGGAAAGGAAAGGAAAGGAAAGGAAAGGAAAGGAAAGGAAAGGAAAGGAAAGGAAAGGAAAGGAAAGGAAAGGAAAGGAAAACTACTTGGTATAATTTTTGTCTTCCTTTCCTATGACATAATGTTCCTCAACTTTGTTCTTTCTTTGAACAAAAATTCACTGTCCACACAGTCACAAAGAAGAAAGGTGATCTCTGAAAACTTGTCATAAATTTGTAGGTGGGGAAATGAAATTTAACTTTTTGAGAATTAACTTCACAGAAAAATAAGCAAGTGGGAAACGTATGGGCCAGAGGTATATTGATTTAAGGAAGAGAAAAATTATGTCCCTGAACACGTACACTGACTCATAAAGACTCTGGTCAGTTGTCAGCTTCCTTGTCATTTTCTTTCAATGGAAAATGTCTCTGAACGAAGCTTATACACCCTGTTATGCTGTGAAGATTTGAATGAGCTAAACCTGATAAAATAAATTGTTCTACAGGACTTCATATACTATTTAACCTGAGCAGTTGGATTTTAGAGGTGGAAAGAGAGATTACATAATATAAGGCTCTTGGGAAAGGACCCATCCCTTCTGGATCAAATGTGTTTTAGATTTGTATGAATATCATGAGAATTCGTTTCCTATGTGAATTATTAGAAAAACAAACACACATCCACACAAAGGTTTTTCAGAGGATCAACAGTAAAAATAAGGAATAAGTTACTTTTTGTATGTTTAAACCACTTTTATGCTTGAAGTCTACTTTTCTTCTTTCTTTTTTATTTTTTTATTTTTTATTTTTATTTTCAATTTATTTTTTATTTTTATTGTTTTAGAACAAATGGTCCCAAGAATGCTTCTTCTCTCTTTATTCTCTTTATGCTAATGCTAGTTCCACACAAATAACTTACTGTCTTTCTGCTTTACTTTTGATCTGAAGAAAGGGTTGTTTTACACCAAAAGCTGCTGACTTCCTTTCTCAGTAATCACAGTGGAGCAGGTGTTCCGTCTTCCCACAGATTGCAGGTGTTCTCCTGGGTAGCTTTCTAAAACCATTTTGATGTGTCCCTGATTGATGTTCAGACAGCCAAAGTGAGTAATTTTGCAGTAGATTGTTTTTAACTGGTCTGTTACTATGTTGAGCTTATGTGGATAAAATTTTCAATACTGTTACTGGGCTTTACATTTTAGTAAGATTGCCAAAGGGCCTTATTTAAGGTATGGGCTCCAAACAATGTCAGTTGGAGCTTTTTCAGTAGCTTTAATGTGGCAGTACTTTATTCTGTCCACCTCTACAAAGAGAATTAAAGGAGTTTGAAGGTGTTAGTGATAAGTGGTATAGATTTAGTCTTTTCTGTTGAAGGTCCAGCAAGCTTGAAGGTGAAGCTGAGCAGAAAATATCCCTTTAACTGGTATTATTAGGAAACACTGTGAAGACAGTAATCTTATTTCTCATTTCTCATCTCTCATCTCTATTGTTCCACATATCTATAAAAGGGTATACACTTACCATGCACTGATTACAGTTGCATAGGGGCCAGTATGAAGCATACATCTCAACACACAAGAAAAGATTAAAGCTTTTACAAAAGAACAATTTAACAGCGCTCGTGAAGACCTGGCCTGGGTAGTAAATCTTTATGAGAACAGAGGCACCTCCATGATAATAATAAAGTGATGATATTTACATGGCAACATAGATTAAAGAAATAATATATGACAGTATATGATGCAATGGGGTAGAGAGATGCGTTTTGGGGGGATTGACATAAGTAGTTATAAATTCTGAACCTGTGAAGAAGGTTAAGAAAATCATAGAATTATAGAATGGTTTGGGTTGGAAGGGACATTCAAGACCATCAAATTCCACCCACCATGCTGTGGGCAGGGACACCTTCCACTAGACCTCAAAAGCCCCATCCAACCTGGCCTTAAACCAGAAGTTTAAGGTATGGGGCATCCACAACTTCTCTGAGCAACCTGTTCCAGTACCTTGCCACCTCCATTATGAAGAATTTCTTCCTTACATCTAATCTAAATGTACCTTTTTTTAGTTTAAAGCCATTCCCCCTTGTCTTATCACTATACTCCCTGACAAATATTCCCTCCCCAGCTTTCTTGTAGGCCCTCTTTAAGTACTGCAAGGTTGTTATAAGGTCTCCATGGATCCTACTCTTCTTCAGGCTGAACAAAGTCAACTCCTTGTGTTATGCAGTCTGGCCAACTGACTTCTCTGTTCCTCTTCTCTCTTCTCCCTAGCAGTTCAAACTGCAGAAGATGTAGTCTCAACTCCACTCAAAGAATTTTAACCTGTTTCTCACTTCCCCCCAAATTCTCATACCTTTAAGGTTAACTGCAACTGAAACCTACTGGAGATCCACAACGTAGGGTGTCTGTAGCTTATTTTGCTTCCTGACCTATTTGGGTAGGTGTTCTCTGATGAAACTAGTCTCTATGAACACACAAGGAAGAGCTAGCAGTGTCAACTTCTCATTAACTGTAAGGTGAGAAAAAAGTAGAACAGTCATCTGAAATGCTGGATGTGCAGAACAGGATGCAGTGGCTTTCTAGAGATCAGTTTACTGTCTCAGATTGTATTGTAGACAGCAGAGTTTAAAGGGCTTTTCAGCTGACCAGGACAGATGTCTGCTTTAGTGTGAGTGAAATTTCTCACAACACATTGTTAATTGTAAAGGAAGTTTAGAAACCCATTCATGTGCAGATAACTTGGCCCCCAGAATTTGGAACTGAATTACCCTCCCAGCACTTGTATGTTTTATAGGGTCCAATGTAGAGCAAAACCACAGCCTTAGTTCTACTATAGCTGTTATAACAAGGTAATTTTAGAGTCCTCTTTATTACTACCTAGTCTCTTTTGCTGAAGTGAATATTTGGCTATTCAACCTGGGGTGAAAGAACTTCAAATGGAGATCCTGAGAGAAGCTGACCTCTCAACCATCTTCCATATTCTTCTTGAACAAACATGAAGCCTTCTATGATAGCCTGATGTTAAGAGAATTATGCCTACAACAGAGAAAGAAACTTAAGCTAGAGCCTTAGCATAACAGAAACAAGTGAGGTGGTTGTCCTTCCTTTGGGAAATGTTCTAAGAGGAGTTTGATCTACTTGGCATGATATAAATTTGCTTGTTGGGCTGGGCCTGGCAGGACCAATATGTGGAAAGTAGGTATTATACTGCTAAGCACTGGAGCAAGAAAGAGAGTTTAGGGTATCTTGGATAGAACAGAACAAATGTGCTCCTTATCCTCCATATTTTTTCAGCTGGAAAAACCATCATTTGGACAGATTGAAAGGGAGCTGGGATGATGAAAAAGGGCTAGTTCTTCATTGTTTTTGTGGACTTTCTTAGTCTAAATTAAGTAGCTAATAGAGTAGAATTTTGTGCATGTGTTTTTCATGTTTGTGTGTTTTTGTTTGTTTTTGTTTGCTTTTTGTTTAGTTGGTTAATGGAGGGTTTTTTTTGGCAAGTGGTGTTTGTTTTCTTAATTAGTCAAAGAAAGTGCAATATTGTCAAAAGCTGCCAAATCACAGAGATATATGACTATTAAAATGGAAGAATCTACTATCAATCTAGGTAATGCTTTTCACAGTGCACTGAGCAGAAGCAGACTTGATACATATGAGAAACACGCAGACTTTCCTCTCACTCATAAAGTTAAATCCATCTTTCCAGTGCTGAGCTTCACAGCAGGCTGGATGAAGGTCAATGGTAATGCCAACATGTCTGCCACATGTTGGAACAAATTTTTTCTCGTCAGACCATCAGGTTCTATAAATAGCAGTTTGCCATCACTGACTTTCTTAAATTAAACCAACATACCTACAAGGCTGGGGGCTAGCTGTCTATGTTCAAGTTATTAATGAATCTTCAGTGGAAAAAGAGATATATACATATATTTTAAATATCTCTTTTGTATATAAATGGTATTGGGAGGCAGAGCTGATTATCTGTAAGCTAAGTATCTCACTCCTGCTATCAGCATTTTTACCTCCATTGCCCTCTGCAATGAGATTGTGTGTAGTGTAGGAAGCTATGTTTCCTCCAGAGTTTGTAAGAGACATGCATAAGTAATAGTGAAGTACAGAAATCCCAGCCTGTGACTCTTAACTGCTAGTTCTGTTACAGCTGAAGTACCAGTCATTTTTATCTTTCTGTACTCCAAAGGGTTATTTTGGGTTTCCACTGGTGTAGAGAGAATCTGGGTCACAGCTCAACCATCTGTCTGTACATGACTTTTCCTCAGAAATGCTTTCAGTCCCATTTTAGTCTCTACCTGTGATCTGAAAAGAAACTAGAGCTGGCTAGGATATTTTCCACAAAGCATGTTTTCATTCAAAAATGGTTATGAGTTGAAACTGAAACCTTTTGTGGCAGTTTGTTTTGACAAATTGTTTATTGAGATTATATATGAGGTTTCTTTCCAAAACTGGCTAGTCCGCAGTAGCCTAGTGGTTAGAGTACTTCCTTGAGACCAGGGAGACTTAATGTCAGATCTCTGCCTTATGTGATTTGAAGCCAAGACAAGACCTCAAGTTAGATGAGGAGGCTTGATAAGCTATTTTCATTCACATGGAAAAGTTATGTCTTGGTGGAAAGGGTTACGTTCCATGACTGTGACATTTTGTACAACCAGTCCCCAGTACAGCCTTGTAGTACAGCAATAAATTCCCACTGTTGAGAATTTGGCAGCAAGAAAATGGAGCAAAATAAAATAAAATAAAATCTAGTTCCTTCTGCTCTTCCCCTGGGACAGAGTAGCCTATGGGTGTTGCTTCATGCTTATTGCAAGTTAAGGCTAAAGGTTAAATATCTTGGTTTCTTCTAGCAAGATAAAGGTCAAACAACAGGTTACAGAATTTGGAAACAGGTTTACATAGTAAAATCAATAGACCCTTAACTCTATTCCAAGCCATTGGTTCCTGAGCTCTCTCAGGGGTGCTGTTCACATCTAAAATTGGGGTGGGCTGTGCTCTCATTATTCTCTCCAGGTGGACAGGGCTTCTCAGAAACAAACTTTGCTTTGGTTCAAGGCTCCATGTTATTATTCTGTTTTGACAGCACAATACTGACAGAAGTTGTCTGTGAGGGCTTTTTGTTTGTTTGTTTGTTTGTTTGAAATGTTTTAAAATGTCTTGTTTACCTACTGATAAACAGATCTCCTGTTCTAATGGATGTGGCTTTGTTCATTTGGAATCTGCAGCTGCTACTGGAATGTTCATAAATTTGTTTGAAAAGGGATGTCCAAATTCCCAAATACTCCGAAGTATTATTTCAAAACTTCTGTTAACTCTGTTTCCTAGTAGACTCAAACACAGTAATAAATTTGCCCTACAGCCTTTGTCAAACTAAAGATTTCTTTTGTATTTCCGCAGCAGTTTATATTCTAGTTCACCCCTCCATAACTGCATGATTTGTAACATGAATCTTGTCATACTTTGATAATAACATGTAATTTGCCAGATAATAGAAACTCAATTCTCAGATGAGCATCTCCAACTTGCTTCACAATTGAAATTACATTAAAGACTTCCACAGGACCTCCACATAGCTTGTCAAGGTGAGATAGATGACTGCCTTTACAGTTAGAATGTCATTGTTTTCCTTTTTTACAGAAATAATATCAGCACTAGCATTCAGTTAACCTCAGTAATGGACAGACATTCCTCCAATATTTCCTTAGGCTTGTCTGCCTGAGGTGAGTTAGTGCTCCTTTCCGAGCAAGTCTGAAGATCACAATTGCCTGGCAGTTTTGCAAAAGCGGTATTGACTTTGCATTGCCTGTCTTAAAATTACATCCCATTTTATATAGCGGGATTTTATCTTCTATTTCAGTCTCTTGAGACATTTGGCAAGCTTATCTTTTAATCCTTGGAAAAGCAGGATTTTGCAGTATTTCCTTTCTGATGTTAATTCCTGGTGCTTTGGAAGGAAGTGTCAAAATCCCTGCAAAGGGACAACTCTATTGTAACTTGCCCAAAGGAAATTTTCTTTCTAACATGAGGCAGTAAATCCCTGGCATGTGTCCCAAAACATGAGGATTATATCTCTTACAAGCATGGCATTATCTAAAATCACTATAGATATAAGCGTTGGGTCATATGAACATGTAATCCTCTGTGTAAGACTTTGCGTTTGGGTAAGGCCACCGAAAGACGACTGTGATGGCCTGAAACCAAAGACCAAAATCATGCTGAGACCAAGAGGATTCCGGAACTGTGGGAAACAGGGGTTTTAAGGTGATTATGAACTGAAATAAACTTTGAAGTAGAAGGAACTTAGATATAATTTTTTATGTACTATAAGGGCAGTCATAGTTCCCTTAGAGCTGCTGCCGTTAACCTAGCAAAAGAATGGCTGTGGGCAGACCATGGGTTCACCCAAGTCAGTTCCCGGGTTCAGTTCCCTTGACTGTGGTCAGGTCTGGGAGACTGAGAGGTAAGTATATAAGAACAGGAAAATAATGTAGTCATGCTCCCCTAATTTTCTTTTTCCTTGTGCAGCAAGAAATTTCCACAACATAACCATGAGTTTGATGGGAGGCCTCCACTTAAGAATGTTATCTGAAATATGAAATTCTAAAGGAAACTTCAGAATTCTGTGTGTATATGTGTTTTGAGATGGTGAGGGTTTTTGTTTAGTTTCTATTTAAAATTTCCACTCCTAATGGCAGAATAAATATTTTATTTTGCTTTTATTTGACCAACCTGTGAAGTAGTTGGCTGTTAATGAAAAGCCCTGGTATATCATGCTTTTAGACAAATGGTCAGTTTAAATTTGGCTTAGTGTGACATTTTGCTTTAGATTTGACTTTAGCCTACATATATTACTGGCACTCTGGAGAAGCAGCATCAGGTAATGGAAGAAAAGGCAATCATATTTTTGTCTTTCTCCTCACAATTTCTATTTAAAAATATTCTAGTTTCAACCAATGACAGAAAGAGTAATAACTTTCTCAGCAAGTGTTAGCATCCTTAAGAAATATTAGCTACAGAACATACAGGAGATTTTTGTTACGTAGAAAATTGTGAGCTTTTTGTTTTTATTATGATATTTATGTAGCTTAGCAGGTAAGTCGTGGACTATTTGATTATTGCAGTTATATCTGAACATATCCATTCTATTTACCAGCAAGGGTTAAAAATGTCCCACCAAGACAATTTTGCTGCAAAAACAGAGCTTGAAGTAGAATAAACACCTGTCTAGCTTGTGGGGATGTTTTCTTCCTTCTTTGTAATTTGTGTTGGGGTCACAATACCTAAGCTATCTTGAAATAACCTGTGCTTGCTGTGCTGTGCTGAGGTGGTGGCCACAAGTGCAATGTGTGCCTATGTAAATCCTAGGTGGCCCTTTAGAGGACAAAACGTTAGCAGCTTCACCTTATAGTCTTGGACCCTATAAATCTGTAGATCTAACTTTTGCGACAGGAATATATATATATATATATATATATATATATATATATATATATACACACACACACATAGATGCATATATGAAGTATATAAATATATATGAAGTATATAATATATATAGTATAAAAAATATATAAGCACAAAGTCCTGATTTGGCCTTACTTTCAGTATAAACCTGTTTATATGAATTAGAGCAGTCTGTAGTTTGGGATAACCTGAAAAGATTCCAGGCAAGACTGCAAAATGGTGCTAAAAAACTGTAAGACTCAGCAGAGGGTGGGGAAAGCTGTTCATATCATGCTGCTGATTTTTGCTTGATTGTCTTCCCACTGCTGCGATTTGAGGGTGAGAGTGTTACGTTGTGCCCATGCTTTGTGCATGCCCTAGCTGCTGTCAGCTCTGGACACGGTGCCCTGCGAGTACGCGGTCCCGTGTCCGGATGAGCGCAGCCATAACCTCATCCAAGAGGAAGGGGTGCAGTCGGATGTACGCGTCCCCTTGCCTGCAAATGGCTCTGCCTCCCTATTGTTCCCAGTGTCTCGGTGGAAGTGGATCAGGAAGCTTATCTAAGGCCATCCCCACCCTTTCATTGGAAGCAGTTTGAAAGAAATGTACCACGTTTCCCTCCGTCTTCCCTCCTCCCCTCCACTCTGATTTAGAGCTCGCAGCCCCAGTTGTTCCTACGGCACTCCACCTATGGCATTAGCCATTTGATGTCAAGAAATCTCATTTTAATTCCTCAAGCACTATGTCTTTCCTTCACTCGTGGCTCATGACAGGTGCCCCTTTGTTCTTTGATTTGATATTATCTCAAATAGCCTTGGAACTTCAGCCAGGCTAAAAAACTTGCACTTGCAGCAAACTGCCAAAATTAGCATTTTTGCTAATTCCAGAGAAACGCAAAATTGCTGAAGCCCTGCCAGAAACCTGTCAAATTAATTTGCAGTGGGAGAAGTGGATTTGGGGTGAGGAAAAGGTTCAATTGAATATGGCACAGAAAATGGCCTTTATAGGCTTTCCTATTCCTCCTTTTAAAGATAGAATCATGAATTTGAAAGTCAGGTGAAATAATTTAAGATAGACTTTTTTTCTGACATGCTTGAAAATCTTGCATTGTTCCTGAGATCACCTTCAAGTGACATTTCCCTTCTGTAAGGTACTAGGACATTTTTATTTTTATTTTTATTTTTATTTTTATTTTTATTTTTATTTTTATTTTTATTTTTATTTTTATTTTTTTCTATAAAGCACTTAAATTGCTCAATGCTGTTTTTTGCTATTTATTTATTTATTTAACTCAGTAATTTCATAGTGTTTCCTACAGCTTTATATTTTACGACTTTTCAACTGCATGGTTCTTCTGTATTCATTTGCCTGTGCTCTGAAGCTCAGTTTGTCTTTTTTTTTTTTTTTTTTTTTTTCTGTCTGCCTTGTTAAATATGTAGTTAAACAAGATTTCTTCCTCCTCTTAGTTTGAGTTTCTTGCCTCATCTGAAAAATGTATGCCCAGCTCTCATCTAGTTAACTCCCAGGCTATTGCTCAAGGCAGATATAAAAGTGTGTGAAGCCCTTGGTTTTACTTTCCTGTCCTCTGTCTTTGCAACATATCTGGAAACCACAAAAAAAGCATAGGGTTATATAAACAGTAGATGAGCCATTATAGGGTGGGTCAAATTTTACAACTGGAGTAGCTCAGGAGTGAACTCTTATGTGCTAGGAGCAAGGAAGAATTGAGGAGAGAATTGTATATCTGAGTCACAGCGTCACTCCCAGGGTAGTGTGATTCGTGCCCTACCTTTGCTGCAGGCATGAAGTTTCAACCCAATCCTTTATAATTTTAACTAGCAATATCATTCAATGTTCATTACTCATTTTGAGCAGATATATTATGTAAGTTTTAATTACCAATACCTTGCCATGGTATTCAAGAAGGCAGAAGTAAATTGTCATGCAAATACATGCACTAAACATGAATTAAACATTGATTAAACATTTTTAATGAGGGAAAAATAATATATATATTTTCTTAATAAAACTGCTTCCTTTTTTGTACATTGCTAGACTTCTGCAGTTCCCTATTACAATGCATGTCTTCCTGTGCTGTGTGTGAAGGTTAAGCTAGCAAATCACTGTATTGTAGACAAGGCAAATGTTTAAAGTACAGGAGAGGAGTGGTGGGTAGAACTTCAAGCTGATGCTTGGGGAATAGAGGGGTTTGTGTTTTGGATAGGGCTTGCTTCTAACTGCAGTGGACTGCTAGGACCATTCAGTGAACTGTGGTAAAATCAGCTCTGGGTTCCAGGTTCCAGTTCCCAATTTTCCTCTCACTTCATTGATTAGCTGCACTGCCAGAAGAAAAGTTGCAGAAACCAAGGATGAAGCTATAGACAACATACTGTCTGTCACAGGGTGGACTTCTCTCATACTTTGTGAATCAATCTTGAAATTAAAAAGGAAATAAATAAGAACCTTAACTTCAAGTATGTATTTTAGCTGAATATGTAACTATTGCCTGACATTTTTTTTTTATTTCAGAGTACAAAGGCTGGACAGCCACTCCCTCTCTGATGTTAGTGTGCAAACAACCCGATCTAATTTTGAAGGCAACCATGCTTTGAGCAGGAGGTTGGATTAGGTGACCTCCAGAGGCCTCTTCCAACCTATTTTTTTTTCATGACTTTACCAGCCTTTACAGAAATTCTTTCATCTGACACCCTGACACAGTAATGTGAACATCCCCCACCACCCTGCAGAAACCTTTTTTTTTTTTTTTTTTTTCTTTTAACCCACTCAGGCTTCAGTTCTGGCTCCACACAGGCTGGAGTCCAGGTGATGTACCTTTGTGGCAGAGTCACAGAGACTGCTGTGGTTCCCCAGCATCCTGTGCTTGCTATAGACTCCGATTTCTCAGCTCAGGATGGCCTTTGCTTGGCCCTGGCAGAGAGCTTAGTAATATGATTTTTGCTGTATTACCTGAATACTCAAAAACAGTGCTCATTTGAACTGGGATCTGGCATAGAGGATAAATAAGCTATGTCCCTCTTTGCTAGTGCATCAGTGAAGATGATCTTGGTGTAAATGCAAGCAGGATGAAAAGTCAGGTTATGGGCATTTTGAGACTTTTGATAGGCATTGAGAATATCTTATTTATATAGAATTAAGTCCTTGCTCCAGAGACTTCTCTGTTAAGTGAATGTAAACTTAAATATGAGGCTTCAATTTTATCAGGTTAATATTTTTGGTGTTTCCCCAGATCCCTGATATGTTCCTCTGCTTGTTTCCTAAAAGGACTGTATTTATGAGCCGAATTTCCCAAAATATGGCAATGGAACCACTAACACTCACATTAGCTGGTGTGCCCCAAGCCATATTTTGGCCCATAAGCCCTCTGTGATATCACCTTCTTTCTTTATTGGAGACATACATAAGTTGAAACAGTACACTAAATAAGTTTGTCCAGAAGAAATTCTAGAGAAGATGAAGGGGGAGAAAGAAACTTGCTTCAGCAAGACCTAAAGTCTGATTTTTTTATTTTTTATTTTTTAAAGAGTAGCTAAACTTAAAGTATAATTTTGTGTCTGAGTAGTTCTCAGCTAGAATTTATTTGCTGTGCAATGGATGCAGTGCTCCCAGAATGACCCTGCTTAGTTGGGTAAATTCCTCAGGGCTGGTTTCGATGCTGGCCTGGGGAGCTGGCAGCCCAGCCCTTGCTGTTCCTGTTAGTTATTGACTTCAGCCACCTGCTTCTGGGCTTTCTTCCCCCTTGCAAAGGCTTTGGGCAGCTTCTACCTTTCATTCACTCATTTACCTGCCTTTACCCGTAAGCTGACTCCCTGCTTCTCACTCAGTATCTATGCAGCTTGGAGGAGTCTCATGTCCAGCATCCTGCACCCTACCTTTTGGCCACAAATGCATATAGAGTTTGTAGGATCTCTCATTTATAAATGATGAATTCCTATTTTTTTTCCTTTTTTTATTATTTTTATTTTTATTTTTTTCCCTCATAGGTTAAATAACCTTCATAGTTTTTATATGATATAACACCAATTTTTACAACATTGACAGGACTAAGGGTTGTGATTAGTAATTTACACTGCTGCAGCCTTTAGTGTGTTCTTGGCATTTTTTGGCAACTGCATGTGATTTTTTTAGACTCGTTGGTCTAGGTGACAGACTCCGGAAGAAAAAAACATACTTTGCTTGGATGGCCTCCGAAGATGCAATGTTTTCACTTCTCTAAACAGCTGTTGCCTTTGGGGAATTCTTTTATCATAGGGATGTTACAAATTGTAAATCAGCATCTTCCCATCTACACCCCCTGCCCTCTGCTAAAAAATAAATACAAAATAAAAATCAGTTAGAGGAGAAGCAATTATTTAGCACTCAATCTGTTGCATTGCTGTAATAATAATAATGGTGTTTGGTTTGGCACATAAGAAATACCTTATCTTGTGCAGTTATTGAAGTTTTAATTTTACTGTTTTCACTCTCTTTACTTTTGCATGAAAAGGAAATCCAGAAAGCTAACAAAGCTTGGAGAATTCTTGCAGCCTAATAATAAATGTATGTGTCTGTGGTAAAGTACTGTTTGAATTTCTGTAGACTGAAAAATATTCAGAACATTTGTTACTCAAAAGCAGCAATGAAACTTTTCCTTTGTTGACTTAATAAGAATTCTTTGCAGAATTTTATTAGCAAAATTTAATTAGCATCACTTACTGGTAAGGAAATTGTCTTTCTCTTCTTCTCCAAAGTAGATTTCCCAAGACATCCAAACAATATGATCTGGATAGAGTCAAAATGGTCAGACTAGCTGCTATGAATTGGCTGATTCAGGTCACAGCAGAGAAAAGGGGAATCCAAGACTCCTAAAATTAATACGATTTTTAATGAATTGCTTGATACTGAGAAAAAAAAAAAAAAAAAAGGAAAAAAAGGTTGATTCATTTGAGCATCAATCAGCACAGTGTTCAAACTCAAAATAATGACATATACTGACTGGAATAATAGTTGGAAAAATACCTGAGATAATCCATGTTTTTTTTTTTTTTTTTTCAGGAGTGTACCAGTGGTGGTAAACTTACTGAAATGTCAAAACTAAACCAAGCAAAACTTTCCACTTCAAGAACTTGAGTCATGACCTTCCTTACTGAAGTATAAAGTTTAAAAGTGAAGAGTGACTTCCGTTTGTAACTCACTGCTATGATGCCACTGCTGCTTTTATTTTCAGTGTAGTCAGATTCCAAAGACTGGAGTTCTTTTGCTTTTGTACAGTACAGTTAATTTCTTTCTTGAAACAGGCATAGAAGAAACCAGAGATTTAAATCTCCTCTTTCCTGCTGAAGCTAAATCACTCAGATGAATCTAAATGGGAGTACCATGTGTAAATAAGGAGAATAAAATCCTATACTGGATTATTAATGTAACTGGGTCATCACCTGTTGAGGCGATCCAGGGGCATGTTTTTTTCATGGCCATTAACTCAGATCTCATACAACTTCCCATTCCATTTCCTGCTCTGTCCAGCCTCTGGTAATAACGTGACTATGCCTGGAAAGTTTGAGAAAAATGCTGCCTTTTTGGAGAATCACAATAGCATACAGAGGGAGTCGATTATCCTCGGACAGGCACCATTCAAATTCCCAGTAGCACCAGAAGTGCCAAGAAAACCCCAGAAAGTTCAGCAGCTTTGTTTGGCTTGGAAAAACACTCAGAAATTTGGCTTTTAATTTCTTCATGATCCCTACAGCATGCTTCATCCTAGCTGGAGCCTGACTGAAGTCACATTGTTTCCTAGATCAAATATACCATTGGAGCTGTATGCAAGCATGGGACTTCTAAATGCATTATGGGCCTGGGCTTCAGTCATGAGGAGCTTTTCTACTGACTTCAAGGTTTTAGTTTAGACTGTGTTTGGATTATGAGTGTCTGCCAAGTTAAAGTACAGTTCTCACAAGGTTTCCAGATCATCCTGTTACTAGGTGGGCAGCTCCTCCCCCGAAAAAAGAAGAGCCTTTGGAATTTGATTGGCCTTCTGGACTGGAAGCAGAAGTAATCAAATGGAAAGAAAAGCTTGGAGAGGAGAAGGGATATACATCTCAAGGCTGTGAACAGAGCCAGTTTCAGCTGACTACTGGCAAAATTCCACATCCTTCTTTTCTATAGACAGGTTTATTGAATCCCATATGTTAGGCTTTGCTTCAGTTCCAGATTTGTCTGCTTTCATTCTTTTGAATGCATCTGTCCTGTTAGTGTTTTGTCTTGGGAATTAAGAGGCATTAACATTGCATCCAGTTATTTCTGTGATTTCTCACTCTCAGAACATGAAAAACTCACTACAAAGGTTTTTCTGTCTTGCATGTGCATATCAAATGTGTGGAAGCCAAAGCAAAGAAGCAAAGAGGTAGTGCATGTCCAGAAAGGACTTCTTGGCTTCCATTAGTGCTTATGACTTTTCAGAATGAAAGATTATTGAATGTTTCCCAAAGCAGCAGCTGTACAAATGAGACTTGCATTGGGAGGAGGAAATATATGCACTAATCCTTGAACTGGTGATCCATGCCTAAATATCCTGGGGACAAGTTGAAAACTCAAAGGGAAATACCTGTTAGCTTTCAGGATCATTGGTATGCTAAAATCTCCCCAAGGTTTCCAAAGCTTCTCTATTTTCCTATTAGTTTGGTTTGTGAAGTCTATTTGTTGCCCTGAGGCAAGTATGCTCCTAACGCTTTATATACTTCCAATAGGCATAAATTAATCTTCGACTTCAGTAGTACCCTACAAAGTCTATGGATCATCAAGCCCTGGAAGTTAAAATATTTTTGTATGTTAAGATTCTTTGACTCCCCCCCCTCACCTCCTCCCTTGTCACGTTAAACTATTCCTGAAAATTCACAGCCTCTGATAAGTATATAATAAAACTTGGTGAGAGATGATGAAGGGTAGAAATTAGCCACAGTTTCTTCATTGTCAGCATTATGCAAGCCAGATTTGGAGCTCTTCTCAAACATCTGCCAGTGCTTTTTCATCACAGACTCAAGGGAATGCCAGGAGCACTGAGCCCTCTCAGACCTGCCTGAGCATCATTTGCATGATCTTTTATCTAGGTCCATGGAGTATGTGCAGCTATCTAATCTCCTTCCAATTATCATCGAGTAATACAGCATCTGATCACAGGCCTATATCCTACTATCCAAAATAGTGTCTATAAATAGGTCCTAATTTTGTGTCCTTCAATCCTATGGTACATTCTGCTGAAGTGCAGAACCACTATTAGCTGATGCACACAGTTGATTCACCATCAGGTGGTCTATCATATTTATACTCTTGAATTATGAATGAAACTTAAATTCTTGTAATTAAACATATAATTAGAAAATTACTGAGAAGAATTGACTTCACATCTGCATAATGAAATTAATTTCAGTATTGTACTCCCCCCACATATACAGATCCCATAGCAAGATCAGAAAGTGACCAAATGCTGTGTAAGAGAAGGGTGCAAATGCAGACTTACAGAAGGGGAAGAAGGCAACTGCACTTTACCTTCCAGATTAGCACATCTTGAGTTTAGAGTGCTCATTACAGCTTTCAAGTACCTGTGTAAAACCCCAGGTTACTCTCAAGCAGACATTGTCCTGAAGGATTTTATATGAGTCTTATTTGAAGTCCATAGAAATTTTCCATGAACATCAGAAAAATTGAACTTAACTATAATACAATACAAGGTCTTGTGTTGGTCTTATGTTTGTATTTCCCTTTGAATCATCTTAGTGAAAACTCTAATAACAAGAGCATAAAAAATAATTCATATTGCCATCAGAAATTATTTTGTCCATCATCTTTTCATTTCCACCCTCTTTTTGACATTGCTGTGACTCTAAGTGTTGCTAACACATAAACAGATCCTACTGTGTTAGTTTTGAAGCCTCACTTTTGCCTATTACCTCTTTCTGAAGTTATGTTCCGTCTCCCTCCTACACAACACTTTACATGTCCACTAACCATAGGCAAGCCTCTGCTATTCCATTCCCTTCCATCACTTGGCTGTTTGTGTCTTTTCCCCTTCCTCCATACCTTGAATCTGTGAAAGAATATCTGAGCAGCTGGGACAACTCCATCACTGATGAGAAAGAGGCATCTCTGAGGGATCACGTGGGAGCAGATGATCTGGTCAGGTGAATTGCTCAAGTCCCTTCTAGTCCCATTTCTTTATGTTTTGGTGAAGCTTGGAGCATTCAGTGGATGCTTTAAGGATCAAGCTGACATATATATATATATATATATATGTAACCGTATATAACCTTATTTTATGAAAGAAAGTGAACACACTAATTAAAGGTGGTCAAAGACACCAGTTGTAAAATATGGAGTGTCGCTTCTGATTGGTAAGTTTGTTAATGTAACACTAGAGCTCTAAGATCAGAGGTCCAGTAGTTGTTTCTTCATATTTAAATTAATGAACAAGAATTTTGTAAATAACATCAATATTGGTTGAGATGCTTGGTAATTATTGTCCTATATGATTGGATCTACAAATTACGTAGATTTTATAGTGGATCTAAAAATTATTGTACAGCTGCAATGGTCATAAGTAAATACTGTGATTTACAGGTTTTGCAGTTGCTCACGCATGGACCGAATGCTTTAAATAAAAGTACTGTGCTTGAGTCATTTTTTAAATTGATTATTCTTATCAAAGACCTATAATGGCAACATTTGATAGTATTTGATGATATTATTATAAACAAACTTTTCTATCAGGTGGAGAGTACAAAGTATTTTTGCCATAAATATAGCCAAATACTAATTTTTGTTCTGTTACTTTAATTGCTCAGTATCTCTCCAAAATTAAACTTTGGCTGACTGCCAGTTGCCCACCAAGCCACACTCTTTATTAACTCTCCTCAGCAGGATAGGAGAGAAAATAAGATGAAAAAAAGCTCACAGATCAAGATAAGGACAGGGAGATTGCTCACCAATTACTGTCACAGACAAAGCAGACTCAGCTTGGAGAAGACTGATTTAATTTATTACCAATTAATACTGGAGCAGCATGTGAGAACTTAAACAAAAAACACCTTTCCGTCACTGCCCCTTTTTTTCCAAGGCTCAACTGAAGCCCCAATTCTTCCATCTCCTCCCCCTGAGCTGTGAAAATGTATGGAAAACAGGAATTTCAGTCAGTCCCTAATACTTCTGTCTCTGCTGCTCCTTCAAGGTTACTCTCTTCCCATACTCCACGTGGGGTCCCTCCCACGGGATGCTGTCCTTCCCAAACTGATCCTGTGGGGACTGTCCACAGGCAGCAGCTCTTGAAGAACTGCTCCCACATGGCTCTCTACCACGGGGTCCATCCCCCAGCAGCAAACTGCTCCAGCACGGGTCCCCCACAGGCAGCAGCTCCCCCCAGACCCCCTGCTCCTGCATGGGCTCCTCTCCACGGGCTGCAGCTCCAGCCTGGGGCCTGCTCCTGTGGGGGCTCTCCATGGGCCGCAGCCTCCTCCAGGCCACATCCACCTGCTCCACCGGGGGCTCCTCCACGGGCTGCAGCATGGAGATCTGCTCCATGTGGGACCCATGGGCTGCAGGGGGACAGCCTGCTCCACCAGGGACCTCTCCACAGGCTGCAGGGGAACTGCTGCTGTGTGCCTGGAGCACCTCCTGCCCTCCTTCTGCACTGACCTTGGGGGCTGCAGGGCTGCTTCTCTCACATGTTCTCACTCCTCTCTCCCAGCTGCAGTTGCACAGCACTTTTTTTCCCCTTACTTCAGTCTGCAGTCCCAGAGGCCCACCCAGCATCTCTCCGTGGCTCAGCTCTGGCCAACAGCAGGTTCTTCTGGGGCTGGCTGGAGCTGGCTCTGATCTGACACGGGGCAGCTGCTGCTGGACTCGGCTCATAGAGCAGACCCCTGTTACCAAATCCTTGCCACATAAACTCAGTACATGAACATATAGGAAAGCTGCATTTCTCCTCTTCCATTATTATCTGTAGATTCATCAAAGTATGGAAGTTTAAATGCATTTGGCTGTTTCTAGGCAACTTAGTATTCTATAAGTGGTTTTCGTTACTGATGTTGGCATTCCTTTTCTTTGTGTGATGAAGATAAGCTGCAGAGTATTTGTTTTGTATGTTATATGACACTCTGTACATTGCCTACCTGTAGTATTTTGTGTGTGTGTGTTCTAAAGAGGCACTATAAATTTTAGTCTTCTCCTTGTCTTCAAAAATTCACGTTGCCCTTGAATGCATCACTGGTTCCTACAGCTTACAGCATTATTTCATTGCTTGTCTGTTTTTGAAGTGATCAGAATGGATTTGTCAAACAAAAGATCCTAGAATATTTTAGGCTTGCTGAAGGGTAAACCATATAACAATTAGGGGTGAGTATAAGAAAGACACCTAATAGTTAGGGCCTTTTCATAGATGAATGCACCTTAAGGACTCAGTAGTAATGAATATTGGTTATGTTTAGCTGTGTCTGGATTTCTTTGGTTCCATTCTCACTTTAAGAGAGAAAGCTAGGGTATGCTCAGTTCTGTCTCTCTTTTGCCCTTAAAATAGTATATGTTAACACTGAGGACAATGATGCTAAAAGATGGAGTTCTTTTGGAGGAAGCCCAGCATCCTTTGATTTTCCTCCTGCCTTGTAACCTGAACAGGAAATCAAAAACATGATGTTCTGTCTACTTTCTTCAGCACAAACAGCAGTAAAATTTTCTTTTTCCATAGCAGAAAATCTAATATGATAGGAAATTTCTGTAATTGTTTCTGGCCAATCAGAAAAACAATTTTGAATTTACACTTTTCTTAAAAAATATTTATACTTTAAAGGATCTTCTCCCCTAGACAGCTTGTAGCTTTTTCTGTGTGTGTGTTTTTTTTTTAAGCTTTCCCTCTTTATCAAACCTGTTATATATATATATATATATATATATATATATATATATAAAACAATCTCTAGAGTTGTTAGTTATTAAATTTGAAATTCAATTAAAATACCAAACTGCAATATTATTATAATGGCATAATGTACATTCATTATACATATAGGTATGAAAGATGCTTTAATGGAAATGAAGTATTTGATAATCAATGTATAACAAATATTGTGATCCCTCGAGTACCACCAGTTTTTATGAGATTCATTGGGGTGGAGATATCTTTTCTTCATTTAGCTCATCCTGCAATGTTTTGAGGATAATATACACTCTCTATAGAATGGATTATGGGGAGAGATATTTATATTTGTTGTTTCATATCTGATTAAGCTGCCCTGAGGAAGCTAATACTTTGCATGGCAACAAAATAAGTTTTAGTTGAGCAGGATTACAGAACTTTCAGGAGAGAGCTGTATCTTGTGTTACAGGAAGCTAAGCACGACACAGCCATTTGCTCACTCTTCACCCTCCGACTACGATGGGGGAGAGAATCAGAATTTAAAAAAAAAAAAAAAAAAGTAAAAACTTGTGAGTTGAAATAAAGGGACTTTAATAGGAAAAGGAAGGGAAAATAATAATAATGATTATATATATATATATTACAAAGCAAGTGATGCACAATGCAATTGCTCACCACCCAGTGACTGATGCCCAGCCAGTCCCTCAGGAGCATTCCCCCAAGCAATGGTCTTCACCTGGCCAGCCTTCCAGTTCTGTTGCTGAGTGTGACATCATATGGAATGGGACATCCATCCATCCTGGCTGTGTCCCCTCCCAGCTCCTTGTGCACCCCAAGCCTCCTCATTGGCAGGGCAGCACAAGAAGCAGAAAAGTCTTTGGCTGTGTGTGAGTACTGCTCTGCAATAACTAAAACATTGGCGTTACCATCATTTTCTCCTAAATCCAAAATATGGCACATACCAGCCACTTGGAAGAGAGTTATTTCAACTGAAACCAGGACATGTTTACAGTTTCCCTGTTCTGCCTCTCTGCTTTCTCCGCAGGGCAAGTACCTGAAGCCTCATACGGGGAAGGATCCATACATAATCCATCCTTGGCTCTTTCCATCCTGATTCTGTCTCAACTGAAAGAACAATGTAGAACTGTTTCTGTAAAACAACAGAAAAACAAAACAAGCAACAAAGCCAACAAAAAATAATCTGCCTCTACACTGTTTTTCACATCATTATCTTTGTATTATGTTTCTTCTATAGATTTTTTGTATCAAGATGAGGTAATTGCTAAATCAAGGATAAGTGTACTGAATATTGGAGAACGGAAACTCCCAAGGAAGAGGAGTGAAGCAATTCCTGGTAGGGTGGATATGAAAAGGTACTCTCCGGTGATGGAGAGGGGAAAAATGAACTCGGGAACAGTTGGAGATGGGAGAAAACCAAGAAAAGTAGAAGACTGAGAATTTAAAGAGATCTATTAGACAATCTTCCTAGTTTTTGTGCATCTCCCTGCTTGCTTCCTTCTCCTCTACCTCTTTAGCAGTAGTTAAAACAAAGAAAGCAAAACAAACCAACAAAAAACCACAGTTGTTTGATTTGTAAGATTGTCTTGACTGTTAATCACAATTCTATTATTTTCGAAGCAGTACATACATGTTACTTTACTCTCGCTGAGGGGTGTCTAATATCAGAAATATTCCTATTGATATCGGTCACATTTTTCAGGAAGTGCAATTTTAGATAAGTACTTGTATTATTTCCACCTTTCTTGCATTATTTCATGGGACTCATTTCACAGGACTGCTTGCCCTACCTCTTAAAAGCTTACTTGCACTACGTGGCTCTATCGAACTCTCCTTGTGAATCCCTATTTATAACAACCTAAGTTTAGAAATATTTGTTCACATATTAGCAGAGGTATGACGTGAGAAGCTGTTTGCATTTCTGTATCAGCAGATTAGGCATCAGCTATTTTCTCTCATACATGGTGCAGTAAGCTGCAGTGTTGCAATACTTTATCAGAAAGAAAAGGAGATACACTTGGTGTGCAACTGGGACTGCATCCAAGAGATGAGAGTGCTGTTTTAGGCCGTCATACAGTGCACTTTTTGCTGACAAACAGGTGTCCCTTTATGTTCCAGCAGAATGTTTAAATTATTTTACAAGTTCTGTTCTGTATAAGAAGTACTGTGTAAGTATAAGAATGATCATAGAAAACATTTATTATATTTATTTTAATTAGCATAAAATAACACGTAAATGTTACGGTACTTAAAAGTCACTCCTCTCAACAAAGATATCTAAGCATAGTTCTCAATTTGTCTTCCAAATTCTTTACTTTCACAGCATTGTGGGAAGAATATAGATTGCAAGATGTAAGAGGAGGAAAGCTTTCAGGGCTGCATGTATAGCTATGGCTCGCATTAGATTTCAGCGTGGAATCACTGGGCTTTGTTTAGCTGAATGCATCAGACATTTTCCCTCTCATTTGAATGGAGATATGGTCAGACTTCAGTGATTACATACACTGCAGTAGAGGCAAAATAATTCAGTCTTCAATCTGCAGATTTCCGGAGGCAGCTAGACAAGTAGAAACATTTTTCTTTCCTATTCTTGATCGGGCTTTTTATCAGCCATGTGGAACCACTTTTGTTTGCTTAGCCACAGTTAGACTGAGGTACACTTTAATAAGATCCATGTGTTTGAAGGATTTTTAAGCCAAGCACTACAGACTCTTCTCATTCCATGTTGGAACACAATATAAATACTGTATATATATATATATATATATATATGAGTATGCATATATGTGTGTGAATGCATACGTCTGTAGATACGCATATATTTTTTAGTTGTTTAGAGATTCTTCCTCACAGAGTTCAATGCTTCAAAATATAAGAGCTATTGCTGCTAAACACCATTACAGTTTCTATTTCTAGTCTAGAAAATACCAAAGTTAGATACTTAATCTGAGCTATGCAGTATGGGTAGAATTATAAATTTCTATGTTTCATGAGGGGATAATCAAGGACATATCATTATTGTATTTAGAGGTGGATTGGATACAGCACTATTGTGAAAGTGTAAGGGATATTTCAAGATTGAATGTGGCTTCAAAACTTGAAACATGAATCCACTTTGCTGAATTTATCCTAGGGAAAGAAAGTCAAGACCTGTAACTGTTTTTCCATGTCTCTACAGTTCAGACAAGATGAAATATGATAAGAACAGAATCCTAAAAAGAATGACATTGATTTTCTTACAAAGACTCCTCTCAATATTATTTCCAGGATTTTCCAGGACTGCTTCTATGTATTAGTTTGGGTTTGTAGCAGAGTAGCAGTCTTGCAACAGAGTAAGCCCAGCAAAGGTCTGTATAAAATAAAGAGAAGAAAGAGTCCCTTTGTTCTCAACAGGAAGATGGCTTTTGTAGTTATATCACAGAATGAGAGAATGGCTGAGGTTGGTGGGGACCTCTGGAGGTCATCTGGTCACCCCCTGCTCAAGCAGGACCACCAAGAGCAGGTTGCCAAGGAGCATGTCCAGGTGGCTTCTGAAGATCTCCAAGAAGGAGGACTCCATGACCTTTCTGGGAAACCTGTGCCAGTGACCTGTTACCCCGGTGTTTTTCAGAACCTCTTGTGTTCCAGTTTGTGCCCAACAAACTTCTTGTCCCAACGCTCTTTTCCTCTGAAAAGAGCCTGGCTCTCCTCAGGTATTTGTATTTGTTGATAAAATCCCCCTGAATCTCCTCTTCTCTGGGCAGAATGACCAGAGAATGAGTCTCTGCCTTGTTTCTTCTCAGGAAGAGAAGACAGCTGGAGGTGGAGGTATGCATTCATAGCATGTGGCTACCTTTGTACCGATGCTAAGAACAGGACAATATCCTCAAATAATTTCAGTTGCTGTGAAAATATTGTAAGTCAATCTATGGTGAGGAAGTTCATCAGTACGCACTACATCACCAGCAAATGCAAAAAACAGTAGCTTTGGAAGCTCTGCCAATTCATTATTTTCTGAGCAAGGAGTTATTTTATAGCTAAAAGAGGATTAAGTACCAAAGAAAACTGAATGGAAGCGGAGACAGTTTTCTGCTGTAGGCATAGAGCCAGTGGAATTACTATTTGTTTGAGAAGTGACCTTTTCCTCTTCAGTGGATCTATTTCCATATTAATCTTAAAATCAAAGTAATTGGTATCCACTGTGTGCTACCTTGGGATTAGAATTTATTTTTTTCTAACTTTTATACATTTCATCTATTGTTCACAGCCTAGCATGTAAACAAATTCAGTTTTAGACTTAGTCAACTCAGTTGTTGCACAGCTTTAGGATAAGAGTTTTTCCTTGACTTAACTCCCCTATTTTTCTTGGTCACTTCTCTGGAAATGATGTCAGCAACCCAAGTAGAATGTAATGGCAATTTTCAATTAAAGTTTGAAAAATTGAGGTGTGGGGTGTGCTTCTGGGAGGGAGAAAAGAGTGGTGGTTTTCTTCTGTTGGACTGGAGAAACTAAATTTTTAGATAAACTTTGTTTTTAAAATTTTCATTCTTTCTAAAGCCATGGGCAAGAATTGTACATTTATGTCGTGTGTTCCCTGGACTGATTCCTACAATACAAAAGAGTTTCATATGACATGTCATGCAGAGTAATGCAAATCCTACTGAATAGGGTGTTTAATATGCTTGAAAGCAGCCAATTTACATCAACAATGGAGTGAGCCTGTTTTGGCTGATATTTCAGGGCTGAAAATAAGGACTTCACAAGTATTTTCTTTGCAACCAAATATCTTAACACGCTCAACTTCCATGGTGACTGAAATGGGTTGCATTCCTGTATGTGTCTAGAAGAACATTTAGCAATCTAAACATACAGAATCTGCAGCTTCAGGTCCATATTGTGCTATAAGTCAGGAAACTTTGGGCAGCACTGCCACTACTAAATTAGAATCTTAGAAGATATTATAGTTTCACTTTTGACTTCCTTAGTCTTCTTGCCATGCAATTACAAATGCTAGAAGGCCCTGATTGTGTCAAGGGATTCTTGGCTTTCTTCTCAATGCTTTGGAAGTTTCAGACTATCTTTGATTTTCTGAAATTAGATGATCTCATGGTCCCCATTTTCCAGGGGCCACCCAGGTTGTTGCTCAGAATAAATCTCCAACAGTTCATTCTTTCTGAAGTAATTTTTACCCCCTGGAATCTCCTCTACTGATTTCAGAAAATGATTAGTTTTCCATTTTAATTGGAGCTTGTCCTTTTTTCCCCCTCCCCAAATGTCAGCATTTCCTGTGGAGATCAAATTTTGAGTTTCAACCAGGTTTGAACAAAGAATCTAGCTGCCACAAGGCTTGGTCATAGTAAACTGTGAGCCAAACTGTGGAAACTGTTCATGCCAGGGCTCAAAGCAACCCAAACCACAGTCATCCTGCCTAGAAATTAATCAAAACAGCAAAGACAACACTAAATATGGTTTTCAGCTAGATTTTTGTCCGCCCTCTGGAAATGAAACACACATTGGAACCAAATGTTGTTTAAATCAAATGAGTGATTATAGCAGGCGGTAAGACATGAGACATGTTCACTCATTAGTGATCTACTGGAATGTATTTGTGGCTTGGACATCCTCTTGACTCCTGAGAATCTTTCTGCTGTTGCATTTCCCACTATCTTTTCTTTTGCCCTGCATGGCAGAAGATACACAGCCATTTTAGATAGCTGTCTTTACAAGGGTTAAAATATTTTTCTCTGGCTAAATGGGTAGGGTGTTAAAAAAATTAATTACTAAAAAATTTGTCTGTCCTTTCTTCCTGACTGAGGTGTTTAAATAACATTAAAGGGAGACCCCCTTTTATATTTATATATTTAATGCTATATTTATTTATATTCATTTCTTTACTATATTATGTGTGTATTTATTCATGTATTTATTTTTATTGTTAATTTATTTTTGTTTATTTATTTATTATATTTATATATTTAATATTTTGAAATATTCTTTATACTAATCACTTGTTGGGGGACAAAAAGCCTGTTATATTTAAATTCCTCCCAAGTATTCTGCAAGCCTTCTTTTGCACGTTTTGTCCCTGTGCATAAAGCTTGGGAAGTCCTGCTGCCACCTCCCAAGTTGTAACTAATTTTAATTTGCATTTTACAAAGAAAGATGTTTACAAAGAAGGATGTGTATTCAACTAAAACAAAATCTCATTAGTATGGTCTGGAATTCTGCTTGAAAGATAATAGGCACCCCCATCTCTTGCAAAAAGAATCCTACTGCAAACTAGGCAAAATTGGATAGTGTTTTCATATAACAATAGTTAAACAAAATGGCAGTGGATGCAGCACTATATTATGGTACTTCAGCTGGGAATGATGCCTCTTATTTTCAATTGCCACCTTCTAAATATTATAGAAAGCTAACTCAAATATTCACAATTTGGGAAAATCATTGGCCATCTAAAGTGTATTAGAGAGGGAACAGAGAGGGAACAGGAACCTATAGTTTTTCATTATTGTCTCTGTATTTTCATGCAGTTAGAGGAATTAAGAATGTTTTTTTTTTATTATTTATATATATATAAATATAGACATATAAGATATACACCCCGCCTCACAACACAAATTGGATGGCTGATGAAAGGTCAGTTAATTAAAAAAACTCTCAAAATTGTCAATGCCTAAATTTTTCTACATGAAATTACACATTTTTCTTTCTTCAGAATTTCAAGAAACAAATCAAATCATTCAACAATGCTGAAGGAAAATCAAATCTTTTCATTGGAGGTCAAAATAAATATCCATGTCTGTAAAAACATTTATTATAATCATCTGCTGACAGAACAACTGTTGTTTGATGTTGCTACACTCAGAAATCACTGAGAGCAACTGAGAAAAGAGTGCAGTGAAGATTTGGTGATCAGCAGCTTAACGCTCCTTTAGTAAAAGAATCTTCACTTTTGTTATCTCACTTTCTGTTCTGTATAAATAAAACACAGAAAAGCTTTGCTGTTTGCTATGCACTTTCCCTAAATGACTCAAATATGGATTTTCATTTCCATAAATACATATATATATACATAGTAATATAATTCACATATGACTTCATTTTACCACCAAATCCAATACCAAAATTTAATCTAAATATTTTTTTTTAATGTGAAACGCTTTCAGACTCTTTCAGACTCTCTTCTTTATTGCTTCTCATTAAAGGCAAATTCAGCATTCATAAATTATACAAAATTCTTTTTATCAAGAATATTTTACAGAAATTTAATAAAAGAAAATAAACAGCCTGAGCACTAAAAGACAAGGTTTTAATTTCATCAAGTTTCTAAAATTTAAGGAACAGAGTGCAATCTTTACAATTTCCCATCCATCGTCCCACAAGGAAAAAATAAATAAGGTCTATAAATTGGAAAAGTTAGGAAAGGGAGAAACAGACTTTAATATTTTTGTGTCCATAGGGTGAATGTTTTAAAAAGAAAAAGAGAAAAAAGGACAAAATCCTGAACTTTACAAACTAAAACAAAAACATATTTGTTTGGCTTTAATTCTCAGTTGCAATTTTTGTAATTAAGATATCACAGTTAGTTTAATATTTTGCTAAAAATAAATAGTGCTTCCTGAACAACCTTTGTCAGGTTTCAACCTGACAAAGACTTTTGAGTAAGGAAGATCTTTTAGTATTCTTATCTCCCAAGGTGCAGGACATGTCATAACATCTGAGGTCCTCTACTGCTGCATGATTCAAAAATGAAGATCAATATATTATCAATATATGAAGATCATCAGATTGCAAGCAATTCTCTTCTATCTTATACAGTAATAAGTAGCACAGATTCTTGCCGATAATGTCAACTAAAGTGAGCAAACTTTTGACTGACTAGAAAGTCTCATCCATAAGAACCCAACAACAGTAATGCAGTAATGCAGTCTTGAACACTATTTCCTTCAACCAGTCCTGGAGATCTCTGATGTATTGTCAGCACTCCAGATCGAGACAAGTTTTTAAAAAATTCCGTTAATCAAAACCCAGAAATGCCCTCCTTAGTTCCAAAGGGTTACAGGAAAATTGTAAATGACATACTTGAAAAACAATTCTGTCTTCGTCGGTAATTCTTGTCAATGATACCTACCACTGTGGTGAAGGCTCTTTTAGCAAAGAATTACCTCAAAATCTTCTTAACCTACCTACCTCCTCAAAAATTGAACTTATCTAATGAATGTTGTTTTGTGTGGTCTTATTAAAAAAAATAATAAATAAAAATAAAAATAAAAACAAAAAAAAAAAACAAAAACAAAACAAAATATCAGCTTGCACAATGGTTCCTATTTCATGTATTTCAACATACTTTAGAAGACAAGTGTCCTTAGTGACTACTTATCCTGATTTAATATTTCACGTAGCAGGAGTTACACTGGTAAAAGCAAATTCTGCCAATATCAAATAATATACAGATGGGTTTGATGTGAACACCAGAACCCTATTTTTCCCCATTTGCATGGATGATCTTGGGTCTGATTGTCCCTGACACAGTCACTTAGCAAGAATTTATAGCAAGTGGAATGCAAAGCCTTATATACAAGTGTTAAGATAACTCAATAAAATAAAAGTTTAATGGAGAAAAAAAATAGTGCTAGTTTAACAGTTCCAGCAAATAACTGCTATTCATTCTAAGCTGTTGTGAATACATGTCTCTTTATATTCAGTATTTAAAGGTCAAATACTCTAATACTGTACCCTAGTTAATAACCGTGGATGTTACTGTAGTAATTTCATAAAACTTCATTGAAGTTCTTCTGTCTAAGCCTGTTGTCAAAAGTGCTTTTTGTATTTTTGGGTGTATTATGATAAGTGCCAAAAAAAAAAAAAAAAAAGCATACAGATGGCCAGAAACAAAGTACAACCTACACAAACAATGTTCTAACCCTTCTGAGAGGGCACAACATCAGGCTTTTGTGTTTTATTTTTTTTTTTTCATGTAAATTTTTTGCTCACCCAAGCGATCATCCAAAATTTGGCAGACAATTGTAGCTAGGACAAGAAACTGGTGATAGATGTGCTTCAGTTTATTTACAGAAGATATACAAAATTCCACTTGCCTTATAGCAAGAATCCAACAGCAGACAGTTTATTTGCTCACAGCTTCGAATGCCTTTAACAGAACTGGAGAAAAGCATATCCATATCTGTATCCTGTTTTTTTCTTATGGTTATGCTCCCAGTTCTTAATCTGGTGGTATATTATAGTTCTGCTCCTCCAGCTTCTCTCATCTTTTGTCTCCACATAAACACACAGACTTTCATTAAAAGAATAAAAAGTCTGTGAAGCTTTTTAATTCAGATGTAAATTGTACAAGTCTTTTGGCATGGCATGGCAATGTATTTTACTCTTTGAGGCATATGTCTAGGACAATCTGAAGAACTCCTAGTTCTTTTTGGCTGTTACTCATTATGTTCTCATTATGCTTTCTGTAATTTGATATCAAGCAAAACAGGTGTGCTATGTGCTGCTTTTTAACTAGCATTAAGCAAACAAATGCACACTGCTTGTGAGAGTTTGTGGGGTGTGCTGGATAGAGTATTATTTGTTTCTAGCAATGAGCAGCAGTTAAACTGAGGTAGAAATACTTTATCAAAACTTATGATAAGGATAATAGCTATCTGTTCTACCCGATGCACATATCTACTAATTTTCCTCTATTCAGTGCTGCATCTTTGCTTCTAACATGCTGAATTTGCTGTCAACTCAACTGAACTGGTTTATCAGTTGGAAAAAATCCCTGCTCAGGAGATGCCTCTTCTGGTTTTTATTTGAAAACCTTTAAAGAAGCTTGACAGAAGACAAAGAAACTGAAGAAGGTCAACAGCATCTAGCTTGGACAATAGGGCACTTAAGGAGCTATAACTCTGCACAAAGATATGAGTCAGCTTTCTCTTTTGGGGGGACAAGGAAGGAGCTTGTGTGGACTAGCTAAGGACTAGAAATAGCTTTATTCTAGCTGAGATATTGATTTGGTTTGACATTTTTTAAAAACACAAAACAATTCACTATGAGTCCTTAATAAGATTTCATAATCATCACTGGATGTGGTTGTGCATCCATAGAAGAAAGATTATATTAATTCTGTGGGTTTACTGTGTCCAGTTCTGACTGAAGGGATGAGGACTTCCAGCTAACCCATGATGCTATTTTCTCATTGTCAAAAGTGACCTCTGTGCTTTTAAATCTGTGCATGTTTAAGTTTTAACTCAACCCAGAGTGTATCATTTTCCAACTTAAATGCCTTATTGGCACCAATGCAATTTTTAGCCTAAAATGTGTAGTGTTTATATCTGTCTATATAGGCACACATTGCATGTGTATTTATGTATATTTACATTTTAATGTACATTTTACAGTTAAAAGCACACAACACAAAAAACACTTTAACTATTACTACCCACTTCTAGAACCTAAAATACATGTAAGTTGTAAATGAAAGAAAGTATGCATACTTTTCTTTTATGGGCAGCTTCTGTTCAGATATGCACCAAAATCACTGTGTAAGGTCACTGTCATTGGTCCTATACTAAATTTCCACTGCTTTGAGTACCTTTGAAGCCACTTCTCACAACTCACTTCTCACAGCAGGTCCCATTAGATCGCTAACAAAATAATAAAACTGTAAAATAAAAATAAAACTTCTAAGACTTGAAACTGATGATAGTCTTCAAAAGTATTAGCTACGTGTACTCATAATGGAAACTACTACCACAGGAACTGTTCCTTTAATAGAAATTAAAACTTAAACTCTTTAGTACCTCAAAATCACAAAGTAAAAGGGCCAGTGACCAATGTAAATACTTAAGTCAGGATATTCTAATCAAAAAATACTCATTGCTGTTTTATTATGTTATATTTAAAGACTGTGTTATTAGCCACTCCAGAACACTTTTCAAAACTGTAATCTCTTCAACTACATCAAAGGAAAATAAATATCATTTTCTGATTTAAATTCATCCTTTTTCTGGCATGTAAAAATGGAGGGATGAACGAAATTCTATCAATTGATTAAAGAAATCATGGGATAAAGTATTCAGAATACATTGCTCTGCAGTAGTCTGCCAATTATCTTTTTTTTCTAGAATAATCCAGCCTGTTCTTTCAGTTGTGCAGGAAGCAACTTTGGGAATAACAGTCACTGGGGAAAATATTCTAGCCCAGCCATAAGTATATGCATGCATAAACCAGCTGCAGTGTTATCTGTTTCTCCCTGCTGTTATCATTTTGATCGCTTCTGTTGTCTTGAAGGAGCATGTCTATTTCAAAGGACCAAATAAGTAAACATACATTTCAGACCATGCTAAGATTACAAAGAGGAGAAAGGGGAGGGGAGGGGAGGGGAGGGGAAAGGGCAGGGCAGGGCAGGGCAGGGCAGGGCAGGGCAGGGCAGGGCAGGGAAGGGAAGGGAAGGGAAGGGAAGGGAAGGGAAGGGAAGGGAAGGGAAGGGAAGGGAAGGGAAGGGAAGGGAAGGGAAGGGAAGGGAAGGGAAGGGAAGGGAAGGGAAGGGAAGGGAAGGGAAGGGAAGGGAAGGGAAGGGAATTCTGTCTCTTCTATTCTTACATAATTTGTTTATGATCTTGGCACTCTCTTGCTCTTCAGCCCTTCTGTTCTGTCTGTCTTTGCAGACATAGAAATCTGTGTAGGAGGCAGGAAAAGCCCACTGAACACTTTTATTCATAATGAGAACATTGCTACACAGCTGATGAACATGTGGACCTCAGTGGTTCCAGAGGACAGGGGTGGATTTTTGGATTATATCCTTTTTGATTGTTTCAACAGTGGGTGTTCATTTTAAGATTCCTTATAGAGAACTGATTTTCAAAAAGTATGTCCTTTGAGAGCAAAGATCTTTTTGAACTGGACATCCATAACTACTAGCAGACAGTTCTTCTTTCCTTTGTTGTTAGATCATAAAAACAGAAATGTCAAAATGCTAGTTAGTAAACTTCAGGAGTTGTCCTGCCATTTTTGGGGCAGAATGTGGTACATTTTCTATTCACTCTAATCACTTTTAAAATTGTTCTTTTCCAGGACAGTTAAAATCCTGTAAGACATGGTTATGAAAGAGACATGAGAAAGAGCTGCCTAGCTGAACATAATTTTTTGCCCTTGATAATTACATGTAGCAAGAGCCACTGGCTCAGATTGTCCTGCCTGAATTTGCAAATGAAGAAAACCTTCAGTGTAAAACTTTTTTTCTGAAAGGAACTGGGGGGGAGGGGAGAGGGGGGCAGGAAAGCTATGTGTATGGTTTGTAGATAATAGCAACATGCACTTCTGCTCTCAGGATTGTCAGAAAACTGCAGTGGGTATCCAGAATTTAGTGCAGAGTAGGGAAGATAGATGGAGAAGGCTGGAGAGATAAATAAGTTTGATGGTTTTATTCAGCTGGGCAGCTCAGGTCTATCACAACCGCTCTCTCATTCCCCCTCCTCATAGGGAAAGGGGAAGAAAATACGATGGAAGGGCCTGAGATGAGGACAGGAAGATCACTCAACAATTATCATGATGGGTAAAACAGACTCAGTGTCAGGAGATTAAAGAAATGTATTAGCTATTGCTAACAAATTAGAGGACTGAGAAACAAAGGAAACAAACTAAAAACACCTTCTCCCCATCCACCCTCTTCCACCTCCTCCCTCTAAACAGCACAGGGGAACAGGGAATGGGTGCTGTGGTCAGTCCCTAACACTTTGTCTCCACTGCTCATTCACAGTCACTCTCTGACCCTGCTCCACGCAGGCTCCCTCCCATGGGATGCCGTCCTTCCCAAACTGAGCCTGCAGGGGCTGCCCATAGGCAGCAGCTCCTCAATAACTGCTCCAAATATGGGTCTATACCCTAGGGTGCAGCCCTTCAGGAGCAAACTGCTCCAACACAGGACCCCACAGGCAGCAGCTCCTACTAGAAGACCTCTTCCACCATGGCCTCCTTTCCACGGGCTGCAGCTCCTGCCTGGGGCCTGCTCCTGCAGGGATCCTTCATGGGCCGCAGCCTCCTCCTGGCCACATCCACCTGCTCCAATGGGGGCTCCTCCACCCATGGGGGGGCTTCAGCATGGAGATCTGCTCCATGTGGGACCCATGGGCTGCAGGGGGACAGCCTGCTCCACCAGGGGCCTCTCCACAGGCCACAGGGGAACTGCTGCTGTGTGCCTGGAGCACCTCCTGCCCTTCTTCTGCACTGACCTTGGGGACTGCAGGGCTGCTTCTCACTCCTCACTCTCCCAGCTGTAGTTGCCCAGCAGGATTTTTGTTTGTTGTGGTGGTTTTACCGTGCTGGGCAGCTAAACCCCACAACCGCTCTCTCACTCCCCCTCCTTTAGATGAGGAGGGGGAGAAGTAAAGCAAAGAACAACTCACGGGTTGAGATAAGGATAATTTAATTAAAGGGAAATAATTATAATAATTAAATAAAGACTACCATGAACTAAACAATTTAACTAAGGGGAAATAAAAGGGAAAGGGGAAAAAGGGAGGAAAACAAACAAACAAAATAAATGAAAGCTATATGGAAGTGCAGAGGAAAGAAATTACTCTCTACTTCCCACAAATGAGCGATGATTGACCACGTCCTTGAAGCAAGGCCTCAACACACGCAGCCGGTGTTTGAGAGGAGGACCGACGTCTTCTCAACGAGAGCCCACCCCTCCCCTCTTCTTCCTGTTTCCACCTTTTATTGCTGAGTGTGACACCACATGGTATGGAATATCCCTTTGATTGGTTTAGGTCAGCTGCCCTAGTGATGTTTTTCTCCTCACTTTTTGCCCACCCCCCTAGGAGGGTTAGAAAAAGGCCCAATGCTGTGCAACTGCTGCTCAGCAGTAGACACAACACTGGTGTGATAACACTGCTGTTCCAGCTACAAGTACAGAGTACGGCACTGTATGGGCTGCTGCCGGGAAAGTTAACATTCCAGCCAGACCCAGTACAACCTCCACCCCTTATTCCATAACATTTGTATCACACTCAGATCCCCATACTTTAGCATACAAGCATTCTCATCATTATCCCTTGTCCTTTAACAGGACAAGGGTTTAACAGGACAGGATTAATAGGCAGGTGTATCTTTTCATTCCATAGGTCTTTCTTGGAAAATGTTCATAAGAACTGTTGATGATTAGGTCTTCATCTGCCAAAGTGGCCACTCAAGGCAGGCGGAGTTGGATGTCTGGACACCAGCACCAGATTAGCTCAAGTCCTTGTTGCACTGCCCGGCTCCTTGCAAAGTTGACCTGTCGTTGATCCTACAGCATCTTCCTACAACATATAACTTAGATTATAGATTAGTTTTCTCTCAATTTCAAATCTCCTTGAGGCACACACTTGATATCCCCATTCTTTTGCATGACCCACCAGGTATACCCTGGTCCTTGGGCGAAGACAATCCCTCGAGTGGGTTTGCCTTTTCCCGAGGCAGGAGCAACCCACACTGCCTTCCCCATCCACCTTCCTATATGCACTACGGGAACCTTAGCTCCTTTCACAGTGCGTAGGGGTTTTGTTTGGGCAGGACCAGCACAGCTGTCAGACCCCCTATTGTTAACTAGCCAAGTGGCTTCTGGTAGATTTGTGTCCCATTGTTTCCACGTCCCAGCACCTAATGCTCGTAACATAGTCTTTAACAGTCCATTGTACCTCTCAACCTTCCCAGAGGCTTGTGGGTGATAAGGGATGTGGTACACCCACTCAATACCATGCCTCTTTGCCCAGGAGGTAACAAGATTGTTTCGGAAATGACTCCCATTGTCAGACTCAATTCTCTCTGGTGTACCATGATGCCACAATACTTGTCTTTCCAGGCCCAAGATAGTGTTTCGGGCTGTGGCATGGTTTACAGGGTATGTTTCCAGCCACCCAGTAGTTGCTTCTACCATGGTGAGTATGTACCGTTTGCCTTGGCGAGTTTTTGGGAGTGGTCCGATATAGTCAATTTGCCAGGCCTCACCATATTGAAACCCTAGCCATCTCCCCCTGTTCCAGGGAGATTTTACCTTCATGGCTTTCTTGATTGCAGCACAGGTCTCACACTCATGGGTAACCTGTGTGATGGCCTCAGTGGTCAAGTCCACCCCTCGATCACAAGCCCATCTGTAAGTGGCATTCCTCCCCAGATGTCCTGATGTTTCATGGGCCCATCGAGCTACAAACAGCTCACCCTTACGTTCCCAGTCTAGGTCCACCTGAGCCACTTCAATTTTCGAAGCTCGATCCACTTCTTTGTTGTTCTGATGTTCTTCAGTAGTGCGACTCTTGGGCATGTGGGCATCTACATGACGTACTTTAACATCCAGGTTTTCTACCCGGGCAGCAATATCTTGCCACAGGGTAGCAGCCCAGATAGGTTTACCTCTGCGCTGCCAGTTGCTCTCTTTCCATTGCTGCAGCCACCCCCACAGAGCATTTGCCACCATCCATGAGTCAGTATAAAGATACAATACTGGCCAATTTTCTCTTTCGGCGATATCTAGGGCTAGTTGTATGGCTTTTACTTCTGCATACTGACTCGACTCACCTTCCCCTTCAATGGCTTCCACAACTCGTCGTATGGGATTCCACACAGCAGCTTTCCATTTCTGATGTCTCCCTATCACACGGCAGGATCCGTCAGTAAACAACGCATACTGCTTTCTGTCTTCTGGCAACTCATTGTATGGTGGTGCCTCTTCAGCACGGGTTACCTCTTCTGTTGGCACTCCAAAATCTCTGCCTTCCGGCCAGTCCATAATCTCTTCCAGGATTCCTGGGCGGTTGGGTTTTCCCATTCGAGCCCGCTGTGTAATTAACGCTATCCACTTACTCCATGTAGCATCAGTTGCATGGTGTGTAGTGGGAATTTTCTCTTTGAACATCCAGTGTAACACAGGTAGCCGTGGTGCCAAGAGGAGCTGTGCCTCTGTACCCACAACTTCTGAAGCAGCTCGAACACCCTCATATGCTGTGAGTATTTCTTTTTCAGTTGGGGTGTAATTGGCTTCTGATCCTCGATAGCCCCGACTCCAGAAGCCCAGAGGTCGACCTCGAGTTTCTTCTGGGGTTTTCTGCCAAAGGCTCCAGGTGAGCCCATGCTCCCCAGCTGCAGTGTACAGTATATTTTGCACAGCTGGTCCAGTACGGACAGGCCCAAGGGCTACTGCACGAGCTATTTCTTGTTTGATTTGTTCAAATGCCTGTTGTTGCTCAGGGCCCCACTCAAAATAGTTTCTCTTTCGAGTCACTCGATATAGAGGACTCACAAGCTGACTATAGCCTGGCACATGCATTCTCCAGAATCCCACGAGGCCTAGGAAAGCTTGCGTTTCCTTTTTGCTAGTTGGCGGAGACATTGCTGTTATTTTATTGATCACATCCATTGGAATATGGCAATGTCCTTCCTGCCATTTTACCCCCAAGAACTGGATTTCCTGTGTAGGCCCCTTGACCTTGCTCTTTTTAATGGCAAAACCAGCTTTCAGGAGAATTTGGATTATTTTCTTCCCTTTCTCAAAAACTTCTGCTGTGTTGCCCCACACGAGGATGTCGTCAATGTACTGAAGATGCTCAGGAGCTCCCCCTTGCTCCAGTGCAGACTGGATCAGTCCATGGCAAATGGTAGGGCTGTATTTCCACCCCTGGGGCAGCCGATTCCAGGTGTATTGGATGCCCCTCCAAGTGAAGGCAAACTGCGGCCTGCATGCTGCTGCCAAAGGGATGGAGAAAAATGCATTAGCAATATCAATTGTGGCGTACCACTTGGCTGCCTTTGACTCTAGTTCGTACTGAAGTTCTAGCATGTCCGGCACTGCAGCACTCAGTGGTGGCGTGACTTCATTCAGGCCTCGATAGTCCACTGTTAGCCTCCACTCGCCATTAGACTTTCGTACTGGCCATATAGGACTATTAAAGGGTGAGCGAGTCTTGCTGATTACTCCCTGACTCTCCAGTCAGTGAACCAACTCATGGATGGGAATCAGGGAGTCTCGGTTGGTGCGATATTGCCGTCAGTGCACCGTTGTAGTAGCAATTGGTACCTGTTGTTCTTCAACCTTCAGCAATCCTACAATAGAAGGGTCTTCTGAAAGGCCAGGCAGGGTAGACAGCTGCCTAATCTTCTCTGTGCTCAAAGCGGCTATGCCAAAAGCCCACCAGTATCCTTTTGGATCCTTGAAGTACCCTCTCTTGAGATAGTCTATGCCAAGGATACACGGATCCTCTGGGCCAGTCACAATGGGATGCTTTTGCCACTCATTCCCAGTTAGACTCACTTCAGCTTCCAGTACAGATAGTTGTTGGGATCCCCCTGTCACTCCAGAGATACAGGTGAGTTCTGTCCCTTGGTAGCCTGATGGCATTAAGGTACATTGTGCGCCAGTGTCCACTAAAGCTTTGTATTCTTGTGGTTCTGATGTGCCAGGCCATCGGATCCACACAGTCCAATAAATCCGGTTATCCCTCTCCTCTACCTGGCCAGAGGCAGGGCCCCTCTAGTCCTGGCTGGAGCGTCTGCCACTTAATTCTTGCAAATGCACAAATTCTGGCAAATGAGAGGTAGAGGTCCCTTCATCATGGTCAAGAATAACATCAGCTCTTCTACTGCCTCTGGGGTACTGCCCATAGAAACTGGAGCAGCATTTATCTTAGGAGCCCCTCTTCTTGCTGCTGTATTTCCTTTCAGTTCACGTACCCGAGCAGCTAGGGTTGAAGTAGGTACACCATCTCATTTCCTCATATCTTCCCCATGGTCACGCAGATAAAACCACAAGGTGCCACGTGGTGTACGTCTTGGGTACTCTCTCTCTTGAGCAGGCGAATGCTGATTCTTAGTGGCTGAAGTATCACTCTGTCTAGATGAGGGGGAATATACTTGTTCCACGAGCTTGTCAAGTCCTTTAGACAGTTTCTCCACAGCTGAGACACAGGACTGTAGCGGAGCAGAGAGATTGTCTTCATATTGTTGAAGCTGGCAGGAGACATCATACATTGTTGGTCCCATCCCCTCGTCCCAGTGAATTGCTGCCAGGGTACTGGCATGTGCTGATGGTGCACTCCGCACGAATTTACACCACATGGATGTTGTGCACTGGACTTCATCGGGGTCTTGAGGTGTCTGGGCATTGTCCAAATCACTATAAATCATCTCCCACACGGCTAATTCCCGCAGATGCTGGAGACCTTTATCCACAGTGGTCCACTTGCCTATGTGATATACAATATCTTCCTTATGGGGATATCTTTCTTTGATAGCTGCCAGGAGTCGTCTCCAGAGGCTGAGGGCCTGTGCTCCTCTCCCGATTACTTTGTCGATTACCCTTTCTCTAGAGAGGGATCCCAGCTGCTTGGCTTCATTGCCTTCTAATTGTAGGCTACTGGCCCCAGCATCCCAGCATCGGAGCAGCCAAGTGAGGATGTGTTCACCTGGGCGTCGACCATAATCCTTTCGTATTTCTCGCATCTCACTCAGGGATAAGGATCGAGTGATTTCTGATTCCTTTATGATTTCCGTCTCGTCTTCCTGCTGTTTTTGTGATGGCTCTGCTTTAGAGGTGCCTGCCAATTCCCCTTCTCCCTCCTTCTTAGGAGAGCCTTCTTCCCTTACTAAACGAGCTGACCTCCGTTTCCATTGTTTTGACTTGACTATGGGGGCGACTGATACCATAGTTGGTTGGTCCTCTGGGTCAGCCACAGCGTGTGTTACTTGGTCATCAGATTCAGAGACTTCCTCCCGCTCTTCAAATTGCTGGATGATGTTAAACAGTGTTTGATAGGAATAAGCCAGGACCCAGCACAATGCTGCAAGCTGTTGTTCTCCGGCATTATCAGGGTCAGGACATACAACTCTCAAACATTCTACCAAGTTTTTAGGATTTAGCACTTGCTCAGGGGTGAAGTTCAAAACTATTGGAGGAGACACTCGTGACAGGTATCTGCTAACATCATCCCACACACCGTGCCACTCACCACAAGACTGTTTTGGGACAGATTCCCAAATAAGTTTTCTAAACAATCGACTAATCTTAGAGAGAAAATGAAACCTGTTATTCAGAATTAGAAATAGCAATACATGGGTTACAGATGGATCTTCAAAATACTCCCAAACTGTTGTAATTAGCCCACTGTGAAAGAAGGGAAAGGTACCATTCCTGATATTATTAATAAACTGGTGTCCAGATGAGAAAAGGAAGGCAGTGTAGTTCTGAATATTCTCTGAAAGATAGTTTCCATGGGACCCAAATGATAACAGCGCAGAGCCTGAATTCCAGATTAAACCCAAGGTCAGTGCTTGGCAGCACAGCGAATTAAAAAAACTGAACACAGATTGTAGCACTTTGTCGGATCGGATATATAGGAGAAAGGAGAATATGACACGGATTGCATGACATATAAACAAAGCTATTATTAACAGGACAATGTACATGGTTACTAGCAAGCAAGTGTGTTAGTTGTATGCGTTTAATCAATTCTATTGTTATCTCAACCCTTCGAGCCCCACGTTGGGCGCCAAAAAGGACTGTGGTGGTTTTACCGTGCTGGGCAGCTAAACCCCACAACCGCTCTCTCACTCCCCCTCCTTTAGATGAGGAGGGGGAGAAGTAAAGCAAAGAACAACTCACGGGTTGAGATAAGGATAATTTAATTAAAGGGAAATAATTTAATTAATTATTAAAATAATTATTATTAAAATTAAAAAAAAAATTAAAAAATTATAAAAAAATATTAAAATAATTAATAATTAAATAAAGACTACCATGAACTAAACAATTTAACTAAGGGGAAATAAAAGGGAAAGGGGAAAAAGGGAGGAAAACAAACAAACAAAATAAATGAAAGCTATATGGAAGTGCAGAGGAAAGAAATTACTCTCTACTTCCCACAAATGAGCGATGATTGACCACGTCCTTGAAGCAAGGCCTCAACGCACGCAGCCGGTGTTTGAGAGGAGGACCGACGTCTTCTCAATGAGAGCCCACCCCTCCCCTCTTCTTCCTGTTTCCACCTTTTATTGCTGAGTGTGACACCACATGGTATGGAATATCCCTTTGATTGGTTTAGGTCAGCTGCCCTAGTGATGTTTTTCTCCTCACTTTTTGCCCACCCCCCTAGGAGGGTTAGAAAAAGGCCCAATGCTGTGCAACTGCTGCTCAGCAGTAGACACAACACTGGTGTGATAACACTGCTGTTCCAGCTACAAGTACAGAGTACGGCACTGTATGGGCTGCTGCCAGGAAAGTTAACATTCCAGCCAGACCCAGTACATTTCTCTGTTTGTTTATCTCTGATTTGTATACCTGCTCTCACAGAGACGCAAACAGCACTGTATATTGTCTCGGCTCTGGCCAGTGGTGGGTCCCACTGGAGCTGGCTGAAACTTGCCCTTATCTAACATGGGGAGCTGCTGGATTCCTCTCACGGAGGTCTAACCCGCAGACCCCCGCTACCAGAACCTTGCCACTTAAACCTAATACAATAAGCTACACATGCTCACAGGGAAGGGGAGATCACATCCTCTTCATCTCCTGTTGCCATCATGAAACATGACAGTAAAAAGGCCTCAAGATACTAATTTGCTTTCCATCTCAACAAAATATAGTAAAGGTTGTGAAGAATCTGTATTTTATCCTTGCTAAAGCACTGTGAGATTGACTAGTCTGTAATCACATAGAAAGTCTGTAGCCAAACATAATTTGAACTTGTGCCTTCTGGTTTCTAGTTCAACCAATGTTTTTTTAACTTTTAATTTATTTATTTATTTTCTGTGGGGCTCCTTGGAAGCAAGTAAGTGGGTCAATTGACAGGATGGAGCTGTGAGGGGATAGAGTCTGTCCAGAAGCAAAATGCCTGAATTGGTTTTGCATTTGATAAACTTTCAGATCTATTTGAGCTACAGGTCTTTCATTTTTTGGAGAAAGCCAACTTCTCTAGAGTATACCAACATTAGGGGTATCAGGTTCACAGAGAAGATATTCTGGGCTAATATATTTGGAGGGTACTTTGTGAAACAGTCTGTTTTGTTCTACTCCAAGACCAGTATATAGTCTTCAGTTGTTTTTGTTTAAGTTAACAAATGGAAGAAACGCCCTTCCTCTGAGATCACTGATGGCTTACAAACTTTGTCATAATGTTCTTACTTTCCTCTTTAGAGCAGCGTTTACTGGGCCAGCAGTTAAGCTGAGTATGTTAATTTAATTATAACTCTATCAATCGTGAATTGAATCTTGAACTCTATCAAACCTGTTATCCTTATGTTTTTGTTTTTGTTTTTGTTTTTTTTTTGAAATTTCTAAAATAATACTCATTGTAAATAACAGCAACAAGGTTCGTGGAAAATATAAAAATTATAAACAAATCTTTTGGTGTGGTGTTCATACCAGAAAGAAGGTCCTTCTTTTGATAATCCCCAAAATTATCAGTCTATCAAGTCTTTGTTCAAAATGTCTTATTTATAGTGGCTAGAGTTCTTTTTATTACATCAATAATACCATACATCATCTTGACATTTATCATTCATTTAATCTAGGTAAACTTATTATGTCTGATGTAATTCCACTGAGATAAATCTGTTGTATGTTTTTTGTGCTATTTCTAGCGTGGATGTGGTTTAGAATGATGTTAATTGAAAGTAGGAACACTTTTTGTACTAATTAGCCCACTATTATTTTGAAACCATGAATTATGTTCTCATTGCACAACTTCCTAAGGAGATTCTTTTGTTGTTTAAAGGAATGTTTAAGTTATGGAAAACTACTTATGACTCATAAATCTCTTAAATTTCAGTGTGAAGGATGGCAGAAGCTCGTATTGCTTTCTCAGTTTTATCAAAACATATCCTTCAGATTTCTTCACTTGTCTGCTCCTAAATGTCAGAATCCCATGAAATTTCAGAATGAAATGGCAAACACAGGATGTACTCTTGAATTTTCTAAAATAATATACAGTCATTCTTATCTGGTGCAGCAAATACTCCTCCAGGTAAGCTAGACTCTGTGAACTTCAGTTTATAAATACAGAGAGATTCCAGGCTCAGGAAACATTACTATTCTTTTAGTTTCCCTGGTCCCTAGCTCATGTAACAAATCTCATTCAGTCACATAGACTTGCAGAGTAATTTAAGCTAAAAGAGACCCCCAGAGATCATGTGATCTAACACCCTGTGTAAAAGTGGGCCAACTTCAAAGTTAAGTTCAAATTTTCCCAAGGATCATATTCAATCAAGTTTGCAACATTGCTATGGATGGAGACCCTAAAACCTGTTCCAGCATTTGGTTGTTCACATGGTGAAAATGTTCCCAAGAACAAGTGGTTGAAATTCAGAACCTTCATGAAAACTTTAATCACAGTACCAATTGTTTCAGAGATTACACTGTGAAGTAATTTATGGCTTAGTCTCTTTGCTGTTTTTCTAAAGTTTTCTACAACTGGATGTTTACAATTAATAAATAAATAAATGAAAATTTCAATTTTCATGATGTATCTATTTAAAACTTGACCTACCCTGCCTGAAACAACTGCAAAAAATTCCCCTCTACAACACACTCAGAATCCATAAACTCACGTTTTGTAAGTGCTTGGGATAAAAAAACAGTTCTCCCTCCTTCATCTGAAATCAAAGCACGGAAAGCATGTCTCTGAGTAGGAAAGCAATGTCAGATTGAAAAGAAGCGAAAGCTGGATCTCAACCAGAGATGAGTCCCACTGCCCAGAGCAATAGGCTATGTGGAAGATTCAGGTAGGACCCTTTTTCTAACCACACCTATTTATTTTTATTGCTGCTCCAGGTACTGAGTTTCTACTTTATTCACCTGTGCTCGTTTCCGTTTCTGTACTACCTTATGAAGGCTAGGAAAACAAAATAAAACTAACACTTCTTTAACACTTCTAAATCTATACAATCTCATACACAATAAATTAATGAGTAGAACCCTATACACTTATCTTTGCTAATAATGCTGTTTTAGATTATTTTGGACATACTAAAGAAAACATTGTGTAACATTAAACACTCAACTGCACCCAGAGCAAAATGGCAAAGTATAGTATCAGACTGCTTTAAGGATATGAAGGGTATCATCTGTCTAAACAAGGAAGCAAAACTGTAAGCAAAAATAGAAATGAAAAGAAGTTTCTCTGCTATGATTTGAATCAGTAATGTGTAGGGTTAACATTTGATCTTTCAGGTACTGAATGTGCTCCTTGAATACTTCCTCTGATGACCTAAACGTGGCCTACAATAGTCTTCATAGTTTCCTATCTTAAATAACTAACAGCTTGATTGTGATTTTATCTTCTCTCTCTCTCTCTCTCTTTTTTTTTTTTTTTTTTTTTAACTGAGACAGTTATATGAGAGTGCTGACCTTCAGTTAACTGCCTGTTTCCTCTGAACAGGGTACACAGGACGTGAGAGCTTGGTTCAATTAGGCACGTTGACTTGCATGTAAGTGAAGGCCTTGATCTCCACAGGCGATAGAATTGTTTTAGCTTGCATGTTACAGCATCTTTGTGGTCTGCTTAAAATCTGCTTGGTACAACAGGGCAATCCCTGACTCATTTTTACAACAGGGCAATCCCTGCCTCATTTCTGCCTTGCCAGTGTACATACCTCTGCTGATACAGTCCAAATACTGTTGTGCTTGCTCATGTGGGTAGAAACAACCAGAATTTACATGTGTTTAGTGGCTTTTCAGCATTTTAGGCTGTAGTTTGGTTTTAAATTATTTAACTGTTTAAAACAATTGTACACAACAAGAACAATTAAAAATGCCATGACTGTCTAACCTGGGGGAAGGCTAGAGACTATAGAGGTTCTTGCTATCTAGCTGAGGATCTGTTAGGAGGTTCTGCACAGGATGAAATGAGCATAGCTGTTATGTGGCACTGGAAGATAATATGGAATAGGATATGATTGGAAAAAAAAATATATATTTTTAACTGTCTCCCCATTGCTTCTTAATTCTGACTCATTGATTTCTTAGATTGTTTCCCCCGATGTCTTAGATTGTTGACACAATGCTTTATGATAGGTCTGTGGGGAATGAGGCAAGACAACATAAGCTATATAAACAGCTATTTATTAATTCTGTCATTATGGCATAAAAAAGTCATCCAGGCCAATGGAGATGGAATGGTCATTCCATACTGAATGATATATATTTGCTTTCATCAGTTCCATAATCATTTTTTACTGTAGTAAAACAATCCTCAAAGACACTTTTAAATGTAGCATTCCCTAGCTTTCTAATGTCTCCTAAATGAAGTTTGGAACATTTTGCTAGTGGATTGTGTGATGTGGCACTTAAAGTAAGAGGGAATCTTATCTTGTCATATTTTCCCATCATACAGCAAGGCAGACAGAGAGATGCTATGGCAACTCCAGTACCCACTGCCAACTTAAGAGTCCTAGAGAACTCTTAATAGATCAATAAGAAAAGGAAACCCAATGTGTTCTGATATAGGAAGGCTGAATGGATGGAAAAAGACAGAAGTGATGGAAATTCCCTGTCTTTTCATATAGATTTAGCACAGGCTTTAATAGAAAAGTTGCTTAATTTATAGGGGTGAGATGAAAAATTAACTAAAATCTGTAACGTACTTTGAACTTCTTTAAAACAAAATGTGCCAGGGCCACCACATATTAGTATTATTTAGTTGCTACAAAAGGGCATTCACAGTGTTTCATTGTTTATCTTTCTCTTGTCTTACTTTTTTTCCTACTTCCTCAAGCTAATGGCATTCCTCAGTAGCATCAGATATTAATACTTTCAATATCAGATATTAGTAGTAAAATGGTTCACTTCAGGGTTTTTCCCTTGACCAGGGTTTCCATTTATTACTACTGCAATGACACAGGAAAGCCTGACAAACCATGGCTTATAGAGCTCAGGACTTGAATCATGGGCCTTAATTTTTATTTGACTGTTCAGTCCCATAATCAGTGAAGAGGAATAATCACTTACAGTGATGGGTGATGATCCCCATTTATAGTTCTGAATTAGGTTCTGGAAATGACCTTTTTTGACTGTGGAGGAACCTGGGGTGATTAGGCTTCTACTTTATGTTACTAAATGTTTGTATTGAGAAGGAATGAAGAGATAAACCTTTACCAGTAAGTGCTAGACAGACCTGTATACAGATTGACTCAAAAGTCCTGGAAGAAATAACAGTAAAACAATATAATGAAGTTATTCACAAACATTTTTATTATCTGTTTATGATCACTGATCATATGGTATTGCCCCATTGTAGGAAGCTTTTTTTTTTTTTTTTTTTCTTTTTTTTTTGGCCTTTTTTTTCCCCTTATCTCACTGTTAATTCTGTTTCTGCCCTTTCAGATCAGTAAATGGCTGACACATATTCCTCTCTAACAAGATTTCCAGACTGAGCTATTGTGCTTTATTTGAACACCATTGCTCTGAGAGTGGGATTTACTCATATCTTCACAAGCTAATGGCAAATGCATCAGTGAATATTGATGGAAAATTGCATCTCTAGTACAAAAGAACTAGCAACAAGCAAAAAGCCGATTTTAGCCTCTTTTAGGACAACATCAGACCAGCTGTAACTAAATGTGCCTTTTAAGCTTTCCTTAGCTGCAATGTGTCATCTTAATTATTGTACAGTGTATATCATAAACTTTTGCAACATTTTACCTCACACCTCCTTACAGTGGCAAAAAGTGCTAATATAATAGATCATAATGTTCTAGGAGGAAATTAGAAGATTCAAGTGGTATATTCTTATCTTTCTAACATTGATTTGTCATTATCTAAGCAGTTTATCTTTCACTCATGAGAACTGTGGTTGAATTCTTTTGTAATATCATTTTTTCCCTGTACCACCATGCATTGTTTATTGTGGTTTCCTTTTAACCAGGAAAAAGGCTAGCTGATCTGATGAATTCAAGTTGTTTCATTATATTTGTAAACAAATACAATTTCTTTATATGGAGATTATATTCTGATAATCTTGCCAGGATATTTATAGGGCTGCAATGTCACTAACAGGGATACAGATTCATTCCTGTAATATATTTACTCCTTTTATTTCTATATGCTGCATGTTATATCTATTTACTTGTTCAAGTTGCCTAGGGAAGGGTGCAGGAGATCTTATACAAGGGATATAATTAGGCTAGTAAACTTTGGGGATATATTGAATAATGATGTTGAGAAGGAAATGGGTAGCGGTGCTGTTCAGTCATGTGTTTGCACCCTTTTGTATTAGGTAACATACTACACCAGCTTGCATTACTGAATGACAGAGTGAGAGGGAGATGGGGAGATACCTTTGCTTCATGCCATGCTATAAGCTACCAGGCATCACACAGTGCAGGATTTACCATAGAGCACAACCATGCTACCAAACATCTCCTGTAGAGTAAACAAGATCACTATGAGATTGACTGGCAGCCAACAATAGTTCATCTCTGAATAGCCATGGACACAAATCTCCCTGTGGTTCTGTCAAGAACGTAAGATGTTGATTTGTAGTGTTTTTGTTCTTTTTATTATTATTATTATTTTTTTTTTCCTTTAGGTCTTCCCATTGGTTTAATTTTGGTTTGGCATATTGTCTACTCGCAGGTTTCCCAGAAAGTCATTCTAGCACTGGAGAATGAATTATCACATACCTAATGTGATTAATGTGTATATGAAAATAAGCTTTCCGATAAGTGGAGGAGTATAAAAGTAAGCTTCCCATGGCCATTTGTGAACACAAAGACTATCTCCAGTTTGTTATGGAAATCTACATAAATTCACATTTGAATAAAAGTTAGTATATATGTGTACCACATTTAACAAAAGTAATAGGAAAATCACTTTGTCATATCTATGGTGAAACAGTGTTACTATATATCATGATTATCAAAATCGATACACATGCTAAATATTGCAATATAGCTTTAAATACCCACAACTTTCATATTCAGTTGATAAAACCATATTTTCAAGATACATTTGCATCATATTTATAAGATGCATTATATATATATATAAAGAAAGCTGTTGGGTAGTTTCTATCTGAGACTATTGCCTCACCATGTTAGGTGCTGTATACAGTTGGGATGTAAAATAGAACTGTTGCTCTGAAGTAGTGTAGAGACACAAGACTTATTTTCTTTCTCTGACCTTTGTGCTAAGTGATCTTATCCACATACCTGGATGGTAACTAGGAAACATGGACTAGATTTTCACAGCTGTAGAGTTTATTTTAACTTCTTCTTTAAGAGTCTGCACACCTACTTGGGTCATCCTAGAAACACTGGGGAAAGTTAAGTGCCCATGAAATGTGTCCTCAGAATCCGTCTGAGCTGACCAGAAGGCAAATATGGATATATTTGGCTGACAAGACCAAATAAAGCAGGATCCTGCTGCTCAGTGCTATGAATAATTTGTGAATTTCCTATTAATTTTTGACACCTAAACTTTATTGCTGAAGGAGAGACAAGACTAATCCCATGATACTCACTAGTCTAATGGTTAGATCTTGGCCTATAAGAGGCGGAAAATCAGAATTAAACCCTAAGTTAGATCTGGGACTCAGGCTTCCATCCTACCTGTATATTGGAAACACCTTCTGGGATGCAGCTACAGCCAAAGCTTCACACCCATCTGGGGAGACACCATTGCTTCTGGCAGGGCCTTTCTCACCCTGTGACCAGTGGGATTTCAGGAGTTCCTGTTATTCATTTGTCTACAAAATAATCCTTGCTTACAGATCATTCTTCCACAGCTAGGTACTTACATACAGATGATCAGCTTTTTCTTCTCTCTGTCTTTATTTATTTATGGTTGACTGAGTTAAATGAGCTCCTCATAAGTCTGAAAAAAAAATTTGTGACTCTCTTTGAAACTTTCATGAAGATTCCCAGAATTTTTCAGACACTAGTACTGGCTACAATATTCTGATAAAGATCTCACTATCTCTGTGCAGAGGAAAGGTTATTTCCCTAATTGGCTGGATGTCAGTATTTATGCATCCCAAAAATTGCATTAGATTTTTTAGCTTCAACACAGTACTTGAGAGCTCATGCTGAGGTGATTATCTGTGATGATGATCTCTGCTTTAGCTGGAGATGTTGCTGTGGTTTGCTGTACAAGTGTATTTTTCCACTTTTTTTTTTTTTCTAGTTTATGTTTGTTCCTTTCAATTAAAAGAAGTTACGCCTACATTGAATTTGTCTATTCTTTACACTTTCTGAATCTGGAATCAGATAAACAAATATATCACACAGATGTCTTTTATATATTGCACTCTCTTTAAATACTCAGTCCAGTATTCCTAGTATAAGCCTACTCTGGAATAAAATTTCTGGAAGTATTCAGAATGTTGTGGTCAGCATGATCAACAAGAGGATTTAAAGCTACTCAATGCATCAATGTGTGAATCGAGATAGAGCATATCTAATTCAAACCAATCCCACTAATTTGTATGAGCTTTAGATGTGGACTGAAAAAAAACAGATTTTTTTTTTTTCTGAACTCCAAGCCCACAAAACACATCTAAAAAAGTACAAGGGGAGGAAGAACTAAATAGTGTATTACCTGTTGAACTATTTCAGTTCATGTGACAGACTTGCCCCTGATTTTTGCACAGCATGGTTAGGTATAAAGTTATCATTTTCTTATCATTAATTTTAGCCATAAGCTTTGCTCAAATTACTATGACGTGATTTTCAGATCCACTAGAAAGCAGCTTGTTGGTTTTTAAACTGATGTAAACCAACCTTACTATTGATAGATTTAGCAAGTACACCATCTCTCACTCTCTATTAAGACATCCTTAGAAGCCAGGAATTGTAAGAGTTAAACTCCTGTATGCTCTTCCTCTTTCTAACCCTCAAAGAGACACACAGAATTTATCTAGCATATTTCTGTATTGGAGATAGCCCTATTTTAAACACATATTCAGGGAACTAGTAACCAATGCTGTTTAGAATAGCCATAAAATTGCTTTAAGCAACTTCAAGAAGAGAAGGTTTGTTTTTATGCTCAGGGGTAAGTAACAAAGACAGTGTTTTTAAAACTTAGTATTCTTCATCTACTCTTTTTGCAAAGCTTGGTATAGCAGCCTTGTATCTCCTACATACAGTAATGTGTTTATGCTGGTGGATGTGTTTTGAGGTTATTCAAGGTCACATGGATTTTTGTGTGCAAGTATGGCAATGATTGAATTAGTTCAATCTAATAAGAACTATCTAATACAGAAACAACTGGCACAAATTCTATGTACCCGATCAGAAACAGAATAATCACATTCCATACACAGATCTTAATAATTTAGAACTAGTTGAAAAAAAAAAAAAAGAAGTTTAAATCATTTGCAGCAGAAGAGAGCTTAGTGGTTTTCATCTGCTTCAGCCTTCTATATCAAGACAAGATTTGGAACTCAACAAGTAATTTGGTCATTTTGGATCTGATCCAAATGTTTCACATATTCAGAAAATCTGACTGGTAAAAGAACAGTCAAACCCTATAATGTGATACCAGTAATAAAGATCTGTGTTAAGAAAGAGTAGGCAATTTTAAATAGACAATCTAAGCAAGAGGGTAATTATCCCTTTCTATTAAATTTCAGAAACCAACACATGGCTCCCTGTTTTGGAAAGAGTTGGTCAACTTAACTGAATAAGTTTCAGTTCTTAATAGTATCATGTCAACAGACTAAATCCCTGTCAAGTTCAGACTTGCTTGGGCAGAAAAAATAACATCGTTCTGAATGCACAGACTTGAATGCTAAGTCCCAGCTCTCAGCCTTTGACACTTGTCTCTGTTTTGAGCTGCAGCACAACAGCAAATTCCTTACCAGAACTGATACTGTTAAGTGACATGTTGCTGACTGATTAATGCTCTAGCACTGTCTCTAATTACACCACAGAGGTGTTATTTTCTGAAGAGGTGCAACAGCTTTGCATCTCTACATCCAGAAAAATGCACCTATATAAAGTGTCTATAGAAGTTTTGTTTTCAGTAGTGTGGTCAGATGTTTTGTTGTGGTGCTTGTCTTTTAAGAGCGTCAAAAAAAAAAAAAAAAAAAAAAAAAAAAAAACAACAACTAAATTTTCCATGCACAGCCCATAAAAATGTCAAAATACATATAAAAAATGTATTCTATTTTTATACATAGGGAAACCAAGGGACCAAGCTTTGCAAACAGCTGAAGAAGAGGTTACAACAGAGAATAGAAACCCTACGATAAGCTGCTGTCCAACTACTCTACTATAAATATGTTCTTTCTGATACCCTGAGGCAAAACCCCATTTCATGTTATTTCAATCGTATCTGTAGACTCAGAGTCAGAATGATATTCCTTTTCGGTTTCATCTTTCTTAAATTCTAAATGCTAGCAAGCTGTTTCATGAATTTAATCACTCTGTCTTTATGGTGCTATCATTTTTGCATGCTGCCTGGTTATACTTAGGCTTAGTCTCCAGTTCACATTTCTCTTCCTCATTTTTAGTGCAACATGAGCTATACTCATCTTAATGTTTCTACCAGAAGTATTTATTTCTCTACTTTTAATTGTTAGAGGTAATTTTAGAGGTCGTCTGCTTTTTTCTTTGTCTGTATTTGTTTTCCTGTCTCTGTGTATATCTAATTTAGTTGGTAAATCCTTGAGGACTTCATGTTTATTTTAACCTTATTTATATTAATGATAATGATGGACTGATACCAGAAATGGCAGATCTAGACACTCTGGCAGTATAAGAATCCTTCCTTTCATTCTTGTTTAGGCTTTGTTTCACTTTGTTAAAAAGGGAAGAATTCTATTTTTGTGATTGCAGCATGTAACCTCCTTGGAGCTCTTTGAAATCTTTCAAACATTAAAAAATGAAATAAAATAAAATGAAATAAATGAAAAGAAATAAATTAAATAAATAAAATAAATAAAATAAAATAAAATAAAATAATATATATATATATATTTTTTTTTTTAAAAAAAGGTGAATAATCCAGCATCTGAGCATGCAATGTGATATGCCACTGAATATTCTTAAAATATCTGGCAATATTCTGGAGCATTTCAGGGGTGCTACCAAAGCTAAGCTAAGTTTTTTTTGTTTGTTTTGTTTTTAAAAAAAAGCTCTGTTCGACCCATCATCAACTTTGCTAAAAATCTGCATTTAATCTTGGTGAGTGGTAAAACCTCCCAGTGTCACTATGGGACAGGATCCATCTGTTAGAAGTGAACATCCTACCATTCCTGACTTACCACTTTAAAGTCCTGCCAGTTCTCATAGCACTTTTATCTAAAACTCTTAGATCATATATGTAAAAAATCCTCTGGAAAGGCAAAAAAGTTCCACAGTACTATGACTAAAACATAACTGTGAGAGAGATAAAAGTAAATTTGGCACTTAATAGCTGGAAAAAGCAGAATCTACCTATTGGTTAAAATATTCCATAAGCAATATAATTACATCCTACAGATAAACAAAAAGATAACAGAACAAAACAGATTACAGAAAGTAATAGATTACAAAAATGTTATGACACCAACAAGAGAAGAACTACATAGCCATGAAAAGGGCAAATCACTGCTATAACCCCTTCCTTTTGTTTGCTTTTGTCAGCCTAGAAGTTGTACATCAAACACTGCTCTCAGGTTTACAACTGGCACAGTAAAGTCTATTCTTACCAGATCCTTAGATACCATATGTCATTAACAATAAGAACATTTTACATGGATACCCGTCTTTAGTCAGGTCCAACAGCATGATCTTCCTAGTGTTTTCCTGTCACATTGGTAAGTAAAATAGAAAGGAACAATTTTAGCAGTAGACCTTGAACTTTACTTGTTTGAGCCCTTAGTCGGATTGATGATAGGTGATAGAAATTTGAAGGTAAGACAGATACTGGAAATGAGGATGTACACCATCAAGCTCAAATAGCTTGATGAATGTGGATGTCTACAGAAGTTAAGGGAACTGGTCACCCTTCCATAATGCAGAAAAACAATCAGATGTACACAGAATCAAGCCATGACAGCAAGGTTATAGGTTGGTTCTCTGAAGACAGTTCTTGCTCAGTCTTTGAATGACTGTGAAAAAGAAGAATATCACTTTTATTTACACAAAGTAGGATAAATATTTATAAAAGATTTTTGCCCACAGGTTTTGTGACAATAAAGCATGCACCACTAATCCAATGTTCAGAAAACCTGACATCTTCCCCTGGAACATCTAGACAGACTCCTGTTATTTCATGACACTGCAATAACAATGACCATTGATCTGATCTGAAACAAGCATTTTTGTGATTTTAGTAGATCGTCTGAATGCAAAGCAAGAGTGAAGTGCAGAGATTTAAAGTTTACGTTATTATAGCAGAAAAAGTGAAACAATCTCTGTTCTGACTACTGGAAATCTATCCAATTTAGTGTTCTGTTTTCCTCTGTTTTTTTTAAATGCATGTAGCTTTAAACTCAAGCATACGTCACCATGTCTGCTGTCACCAACATAGCTGATGAAGAAGTGTAGTGTGATTTCTGACAACATCCAAGTAGAATAATAATCATTTTGGAGCTGGACTGGAAACCTCCCTTGGAAATCAAGTGCAGCAGAGGACTTACTGCAAGAATTTTCTCTCTTCTCTCCGTCAGTGAAAGCATTCCCAAGGATAACATGAATATTCACAGGGAGGGACTACAAAGGTAGACAAGGGTTGCAGACAGGGAACTTTTAATAACCAAGCGATATTCAAGGGTTGTTCTAGAAATGTCTTTGCCAGTAGTAGATAGGATCTGTCACTCAGAAGAAAACAGTCGTGATCTTATATCCACCCACTTATTTAGTGACTGTGAGCAACTTCTTTATGTGCCTTTTTGACTATGTATTTTGAGCTCTTCTGATTAGGAATTATCTTAATAATGTAGTACAGAATGGATCTTTTCTAAGCTGAGGCATTGCAGTGAAATAGTAAAATGAAACAATTCTGCATTATGTGACATGTCTTGGTGAGTTTTCTTGCTTTGTTTCTCTAAAATATTTTTCCTTTGTTCTTCACCTCTGGATCCTTATAGTGCATCCTGAACTCATTGCAATACAAAAGCAACACAATATTTACAATGATCCAAGAAAAATATTCGTTGTTTCAATTACTTTGGTGCAGAAATAGTAAATAGAATAGTGAATAGGAACATCTGGAGCAGCCTTTGGACCAAATTTCCAAATTACTGCAGAAATTTGACCTTAGTGTGTATTCTAAATTTGCTTGTGTCACTTGTATTTCAAACATTACTTATACCAGATCTCTATGAGGTGAAAACAATCCATCTCAACAGGACTGACCCACTGGGAAATAAAAGATCACTTTAATCACTTTAAGTTATCAGGAGACTTTATAATAAAAGATGCACTTTCCTGATTATACATCCTTGTCAGAAATATCAGGAGAGTGACTGAGTTTTGTGTAGCTTGCATATCTGCTTTAAGGCTGCTGTGACAGCAAATCTTGGCAGAATTAAATATGAATCTTTGCATGTGGTTTCTATAAATCCGACATTTTCCACTATACAATCCAGAAAAGATGATTGAGCAGATGGTAATGCAAGCCACTGGATTTATGCTTTTTTTTTTTTCTTTTTTTTTTTTTTTTTTCCCCTAAAACTAGGAATTTTCACTCTCAAGAGCAGCTTACATATGAGGGACCAAAAAGGCTGAATACTAATTTTTTGGCAAAGCACCATGTTCACGTAACCTAGGTACACAAATACTAGTTATAAATAAGCTGACTGTGGGAGGTACAGAAAACAAATTCTTTCTGTGTCAATGAATTCTCTCTCAAGCAAACTCCATATATATGTGTATATATATATTTGTGTGAAATATTTTATCACATTTATAAAACAAAGAACTAATGTCTGACTGCATTTAAATAACATAACTCAACTATGTTAACAACAAAAAAATCAAAGGACTAGAACATATGAAGCACGAGTAGGGCCATAACAATGAATGCATTTTTATTTTAGGAATTCTTCTCAGAAGCTGCTGTAATCAGTGACTCAATGCATAACTTATTAATAATACTTCATGAGATGCTCTTTCAGCAGGTTTTCAACTTTCCTACTGAGGCCCCATGCAGACAAAGCCCTGCATTTTATTATTACTCTGTTACTCTTACAAGTTTTCCCTGAAGGCCAAATTCTCTCTGCTCTGCTTGGGAACTGTGCAGTACAAGGAGGTCCCACAAAGTTTTTAATGACCATATTTTCACTTTCATCACAGGATGATCCTTTTTGTCATAGGAGGGTGTATGGTATGTTATGTTTATGCAAGATTTCCAGTCAAAACCACTTTATCAACCTCACCATGAGGTAATGAAAAGAAAATCCATCTCTTCTACTATTAGGCACAGCGGTGCTGATGTTGAGCGTCTGTTCATGCTCAGGCACCTCTGTAGTCAGTATGAAGAGAGGAGATCTCCAAGGAAGTAATCCAGTCAATTTAAGACCTCAAAGACCTTCTGTTAGTGCCTTTCACTAGCTCTTTAACACAGCAATTCCTTGGGCCATCAAGTGTCCCACCAGGACCTGTTTTTACTATATCTGCTACTGATGTTCTTGTATTGATGGTCTTCCCATGGATGGACTTCCATGCCCTATGAGAGTTAACCAGCCTTCACATAGACATATTGAGCTGTGAAGAGCAGTTTGTAGGACCAGGATCATAGACTGAAAAATCCTCCAGCAGGGACTGTCTATTTGCAGCTCTTACAGAGCTGAGCACGCATTTTGGCTCCTTACACTGAGCAATAATTCTTAATAACAGCACTGACTTCAGGCCAAAAATGCTCTGATTCATCTCAGCTTGTAATTATGGAGCCTGTATTAATGTTACTTCAGCAGCTTTTTTTTTGTTTTTTTTTTTTTCTGAATGGACCCTACATACTTTCATACCACTTGGGGTGTGATTTTTATTCTTTTTTTAATTGTGGTTTCCAGATTCCCCTACCCTTTATAAATGTCTTTTTGATTTCCCGTTGCCTGTTTGGTGTTGCAAAAACCTAGTACAGCATCAAACACTTATTTTTTTGTTTGTTTTGTTGGTTGGCTTTTGTTTTTAGTGCTGCAGTGCACTAAAATGCCCACTATCCTTGAAACATGCCCTGGTATTTCTTCATGACATAAATCCTTGCAGAGCAGTCTCAGGAATCCAGCAGTCTCCTGAACTCTGTTGACCGTCACAAGAGCTCTATGATTCACTTCTGCCTTTCTCGTGAATTTCCCCGAAGAATCATTAAGGATGTTGTATGGGTAGAATATTATAACTTTGTAATCACATCCAGGTAATTTAAATGAAGGCATACCTCCTTCCCTTACTGTCAAAAATGTGTCTGTTGCCTATTACCTTTGAATTCCCCCCCTCCCCTTCAGCCTTTGCTCAGAGAGTCCACATTTCTGATCAGTAGCAGATGGAAGAAAATGATTAAACTTACACATAAGGACCAGATCCTGCAGTCCTAGCTCCTTTCCTATTCTGGCAGTTCTCCCATTGACTTCAGTGCCAGAGTAATAAATGTAGAAGGACAGCTGGATCTGTAGCAAAGATATTATTGTCAGCTTCCTCTGTGTTTTCAGAATATTTTTCACAGACTGATTACTGAGACATAGGGAAGAATATTTTCCCTACCCAGTTTTGTGTTTGTATTCACTATCTCTAATGAGATTCCACTAAGCCAAAGTAATGCATTTTGAATTTAATATTCAAAATATTAATTCACAATAACTATGTGGAAAACGGCAACACAATCAAAAGACTTGACATTGGTCTGATATAGGGGAATCCTCTTTCCTGGGGACAATCTATGGGATCATGAGTAAATCCTTTAACCTTTTAGTTCCTCTCTTTCAAGATAGTAATTAATTCTTTTTGACTATTTTTGGAATATCTGAGTAAATGAGCTTTTCAGTTAGTAAGTAGCATTATGAATGCCATGAAACTTATACAGATCACATTGGCCACCCAACGGAAAGTAGTTTACATCAAAGAACAATCACAGTGAATCATTCCACATGGATTTGCCTACTTTAAAAGAGGCTGATTTGTTTCCAGGCTCTAATAAACAATTCAAGTGAGTCATTATTTTAACATTGTATACCTTTCCTGTTTATAAGCAGTAGCAAGAACAATCTGGAAATTATTTCACAAGTCTTTTTCACTTTTGCAAATTGTACTTCCAGACTTTGTCTTCTACAACATGGCCTCTCCCTACACTGCAGGCATTTTGGGGATTTGGGTTTTCATTTACATTTCATTCTAAACACTTGGGAACAGAAATCTTGTTAAATTTCTGCATGTAAATAAGGAATGACAGAATATCCATTAACAAATATGGATTTGCTAAGTATAAATCAACACAGTTTCAGTAAATTCAGCAGAAGAAGGATGATACCATGGTTAGGTTATTGGGGCAGAGTTTCCTCCTTGATCCATATGTTTCCTTCATGGCTTTGAACACTTAAATCTCATCGTTCTTCCCTTTTACTTGCTTAGTTGAAGAATTTCGTTTTCTAGGCTTTCCCTAATACCAATGGAGAAATCTAGGCACCTCCAACCTTCCTACCCAGTATCTGTATACACTCTTGAGATGGAATGCCAGTGGTGGTCTAAATTTGTAGCTTCAATGCTAGTTACATGCGCAAAAGATAATGTGATTAAGCCGGCCTCACCTGTTTTGTACTGATAGGTGCCTAACCACCTTTGTGAATCTGGCCCTTATATAATCAGTGTCTTTTCATTTTTTTTTTTGTTTTTAAATAGAAATAATACTCTTCTAAGATTATCTTGGTGCTGACACCTAAAGTGATAATTAAGAATGCATCAGTGAACTGAATCCAACAAAGTTCAGGAACAACAGTCAGCAGCTTTTTTACACAGCTTTTATGACCAATGAACAAGACAGAGGATTTCGGCATAGGTGCAAGTAGTGGCAATCAAGAATTTAAAACACATAATTTGAAAGCATGGGAAGGATCTAGCAGAATGAAATGCCCTGTACTTTGCTGGTCTAGGCAAAACCAGCGTAGATTAGATATAAATGCAATAGCTTAAGTAAGCTTGACAGAAGTCCAAGCATTTCTCCAAGAAGCAAAATAAGAGATTAGGTCACTCTAATAGTCTCAGTGCTCTTGTGTAGATTAACCCAGACCTATCTGCAAGTATGTCATTTTATTCAGTATGAAAGCCAAAGTTTCCCACATAGGCTTTTTTTAATTATTATTATTTTTTATTATTTTTTTTTATTTAATTAATTGAACTGATTTGTTTTCACATTCAGAAGTAAGTGGAGTTTTTCTAAATGCTGATGGCAATATCTTGTGTTATGATTCACCTTTTGTATACAGTGCCATGTGTACTCATCATTTCCAGGATGTCTGTGTGCAGACATCCTCATTGGCCTGTAGTTTTACAGTTTAAGCTGATTGTTGCAAGATGGCTAATATCACCAAAAGACACTACTCATCCGATCTTTGGAGGAATAGGGAAAAGGGGAAAGGAAGAGTGTTTCCAGTCTCCTGAAATTCATGACCTTCAGTCACTGTAGAGTAGATATGCTTGTGAGAGGCAGAAATAAGAGAAAACAGCAAAAAGTAAGTTGACTGAATACTGGTCTAAGTAGAAATGATTAGAGAGTAGTCAAATAGTAAAGAGATAAAAACATGATCCAGTATGGCTCAGTGGGACAAAATGGGACAAAACTAAGAAAAATAAAACATTAAAAAACTAGGAACTCTTGCTACTAGTGAGCTATATTAAACTAGAAATACTCTTCTGGGGAAGTCGGTGGAAACTGTATCAGCTGAATCATTTTGCTACAGAATGGAAAAGCTTTCAGTACAGAGAGAAATCTTTCACTAGAAATGGATGAGTGGGTTTACCCACTGTTTGCTTCCTTTGTATGCAGCTGAGGATATCTGAGAGTTAGGACAAGAAGACAAAACAAAACAAAACAATATATATATATATATATATATAAATTGTGAGGGGGAGATACAGGTTTGATTCCCAGAGTTGCTGCAGATTTTCTGTGAGAATCTGGTTAAATCACTAAAGTTCTCATTTAAAGCTGACTGGGAAATGAATTTCACTACTATGCAGAATGTCAAGGTTCAGAGAGAAAAAAAAAGTCCTTAACCAGGATGAACTTTGGCATATTGCACTGCAGTGAAATTCTGTGGGAATAAGGACAGCAATGACCTCCCATTCCCTTGGTACTGTTCAGCTCCCTGGCTGTTCACTTGGCAAAGATCTGGAGCCAGAGCACTGAGGCATCCTTCCAGCAGGTGCAATTTGTGCTTACAGTGTTTCCGCTATGGCAATCAGGGTAAAGCACTAATAAAATCATGTATCTTCAGAGTTAGATGTTCAGCCTAGCCTCTTCTAGTTCTGTTACAGTTCCTCTGCTTGTTTTACATAGTGGGCTGACCCAGAACAACCTCCTTTTTACCACCTCTGGGAGGACTACTCATGATTTCACAGCAGAAAATGGTTGGGATTTTGTTTGCTGCTGAAGGAGAAGAGTGAGCAGAAGCATTTAGCTTTGCAGCTTTGCTCCCTTTTGACTTTGCACCTCTGGGAACTCTGTATCCACAGCAGCTGCCAGGATAAGGACAACTGCAGCACTGGATCTTTCCCAAAGCTCCTTTGTGGAAAAAATGTATACTTGTCATATAGGAAACCCACGCTGTGGTCTGCTTCTTTGGTAAATGAAGATCCAACACATTTCCCTTACTTGCGCTGTCACAGTTGCTGAGTTTTTGCTGCCTGATGGGCAATCTGTGAAATGAGTGCTGCTCACAGCCTGCAGTTACTTGCACAACAAACAGCCACTAAATATTTTGCTGCCTTAGGCAACCATGGTTTGACTGGTATGCGTGAGCTGGCCCTGGCTGCTTTTTTCTCCATAGGCTGTTCTAGGCTACTCAGGCTCCATGTTCACTGCTCTGTGTGCTGACCAAGTTGTCTTTTTTCAAAGGGTCCAGGATGAAGCAGGTGTGGGGATGAGGAACAAATTAATAAAAACAATCGTTCTTAGAATTTCACTAACCCTCCAACCTCCTGGTAGGCCATGGCATCTTTAAACACACAATTTTATTTTTCCTTTCCAAAGAATTTTCTCTAACACACTCTCTTGCACACATGGCATTTTCCCATCCCTGGAAGTGTTCAAGGTCAGGTTGGATGGGACTTTGAGCAACCTGATTTAGTGGGAGGTGCCCATGACAGGAGGGAAGATGATCTTTAAGGTCCCTTCCAACCCAAACTATTCTAAGGTTCTTTGATTATATTCCCATCAGCCACTACCTGTACAAAATAAACTGCTTCAACAGGTCTGTGCTGCAATTGCAGGCAGCCTATTTTGGGAGCATCAGTATCAGTAACTGTGCCTCTGTAACATGACGTGCTTTGTGCCCTGGAAATTGCACAGACCTTTTCAGCTTCCAATAATGAGTGCTAGGGCTAAGTTTGAATTTGTTTTTCCAGTGCAAAATTTCTCTAAGATTATCAACTGTAACTGGGAACTAGCAAGATATGAAGTGACCCACAGCTGGCTATATTATGTAATCTTTTGTCTATGTTCCATAAGATTTTAATGCTCAGAAATCTCATGAGCAAAGAGGTGACATTGCATTACACGTTGTATCCACATGATATCAGAGACAGTCTTTGTCTCAGTCTAGGTAGGCAGGACAAAGAATATCAGAAATGTTTGCCAGTGCAAAGGTAACTAACAATGCAGGCAGTAACAGCATATTTAACATGGGAAACAGTTAAGTCTTATCTCAGCGCTCTTACAAGTCTTTCTTCTGGTCCAATTTCATTCTAGTTTTTCATTCAGCTATGTTCAAGCAGGGTTTATACCTACATAAGATATGTAGCTGACAGTAACAAGGGTGACCTGCGAGAAGAATTCTTAATATCTTATTGTAATGGGCTCTATCTGTAAAATAACCCTGAAATTAAATCTGCAAATGACTACCTAAAGCCCCCTTTTGTCTTCCACTTTGACTGATATTTGGCAAATAAACTTTTATTCACATCTTCTAATTTTTGGACTGCAGATAATGCTGATGAAAGAACCAGATGTTATGAGATGACTGGACATGTTAAAAATTTCGATCTGCTGCACTGACATCTTGTAAATGTGCCCAGTTTTCCTTGATGAATCCCAGCACCACTGCTCAGACATTGCAAGATGCTACAAGTCAGCCTTCTTCCAATAGTGATGGCAGATACTTGACTCCCTGTGTATAAAAAGTGTTTTCAACCACAGCTACAGTCAAGATTGCAATATACCAAATTGTCTTACGTATCTGCAGAACCAAATTCCAACAGAAGACATTGAAGAACAGCGTATGTGCCTTGAGAGCGTCCCCTGCAACTCCAGTGCTATTAAATAACAGACTGAGGCAGGAACTGTGGTTAACTAAAGCAGAACTTGGTACACTGCCATAATGTGATAAAGGTCACTTCCATATAGTAAGAAGAATTGCTTTTGCTCCAACTCAGTGTATCTCACCAGGATACCTGGTAAATGGGGTGTGCCGTGTCAAAAATAATCCTCTTTTCAGACCCCTGAATAGCAACAGTGTCAATGCTCTGTGCCAGACATATCACCTCCTGGATTTCTGTAGGGAATGTACTACCCAAAGATATAGGGTTGGCAAAGCTGTATATTTTGAGTCTGCTGACCCATCATACTGTTCAACATTTCCTAGTGAGCTGGGTGTTTCAATTAACTGTCACTGCAAGCAAATTGAAGAAAAATACAGCCTACATTCTCTATCTTCTTAATGGCAAGTTCAGATCCTTTGTGATTCATTGTTAAACACACATGTAAGCCTCCTCAGAATAGAAACCAAAGAAATGAGTTCAGTCTTCACATCACATTCAAAACTCCTTAAGCATGAAGTAAAACATGACCAGTTTAATTTCTCCTTTCTTTTGATTTATGCAAATTAGAATGAATAATTTCCAGATCTCAATTCTCACCAATAGGTGGCGCCAACATTTTCTACTTTCTTCCTAACACATTTCCAGAAGCTAAGACTTAAGGTCTGCACCAGTGCTAAATTATCTATTAAATTACAATGACTTCTGTTCTTTTTACCACAGATTGTGGCTGATCACTATGCAGTGGTACATGTTTTGTTCTCTAAGCATTTCACAAACTTTGTGTGGGATGTTTTACTAGATACATTACCAATAATTCAGACTGCTGTTCTCTTACATGTTGTGGGAGTCATTTTAATAATGCTTTATTGGAGTCTGGGTTTGGGGTGCTTTTACTTTTTCTGATGTTTGATAGCTTTCTTCAGCCTTTCACACAAAATGTTACTGTATGTAGCTTTTTTTTTTTTTTTTTTTTTTTTTTCTTTTTAACAATCTTTCCTTCCCCTTGACCAGATAACAAAAAATTTAAAAGTAGACTTGTAAAAACAAAAAAAAGTCAAGTAGTATTTTTTCTTTTTCATGATTATACTATTGCAGCTTTTACCGTTAGGATTCCACTGAAAGTAATTTAATAACTCTTCCATAAAAAGTTTCAATCGTGTGATTTTTATAGTTGTTTTGGGGAGTATGGTACTAAAACTCAGTCACAGGAAAAGTCATTGGAAGCAAAAGCAAGCATGGCTGCAGCAAACTCAGTTACTTGGTTCAACAAATATTTGATGACCGTCTTTGGAGTAAGGATCCTTATTCACAAGTTAGAGATCCACTACAAATAACCTATAACTTTGCATTGGAGTCTAAAGCTTTTGGCTTTGTTTTCAAATAATAATTTATCTGGTGCAGATTGCTTCTCAAAGGCCAAAGACTTTAGTTTCCTGCTTAGTTTCACAGACAAGATTGTTTCCTTATTCTCTCCTTTTGAAATTACAGTTGTTACAAGAATGTGTTTTCAGGGCTGTAATAGTTTTTCTGTGAATCATACTCAAGCTTTATAACTGTCAGATTTTCAGGGATGTAGACTTTGATTCGCAGACTATTTCCTATCCACCTGAATTCATGGCACCACTGGCCAGGAAACAAGAATGCTGTTTCATCTCAAATTTAAAGTTTAAAGACTGCTTATCTACCTGCCTATATACACAAATCATTTCAAAGTGTTTATTCAGTTTGATGTTCTGGGGAACATTGTGAAAAGAGAACCTATTGCACGGATGGCTGCCAAGATTAATGAATGTTTGGGAATCCAAATGCCAATTACATAGAAGTTAGTCTCCTCCTAACATAATTTATACACCTGAGTTGTCATCTTTATGTCTTGCTTTTTCATTAATCAAACCAAACCTCTTTATTGATACTGCACCACTTTGTTGTGTTCAGAATATTCACTTTCCCAAGCTGCGTATTCACCGAGTTTTCAGTTGCTTAGAGTTACATCTCCAGTCAAACACCAGGCTTGCATGTATGTCATTGAACCACATGAGCTGAAGCAATTCCTAATATATTATATACACATATATATATGTAAATAAATAAAAAAATATATTTTTTAACATCTTTGATAACCTTGTGGCCAAATTTTGTTCATGGCAACATGGTCAACATATTGGTCTAAAATCCATTAGCAATGTCTGAAAATGTCCTTTGACTTAAATGAATGTTAGCTCTTGAATTCCTCTGACGTCTTCAGTGTCATGAATATGCTCTAAAATGGAAGACATTACCTTATCCAAACTTTTCAGGAAACTTGATGCATTTAAAGCAGTCATTATCCCACTCTTTAAATGATTTAGCATTTTGCTAGCCTTTAGATAGACAGCCTTAATTAACCTCTCTCTTTTACATGCTGTACACTTTGGAGTTTTCCATTTCTCTACAACTTAATGATTCCAAAACACACACCTAAGGCTGAAACTTGTTTAATTTGGGATTTTAAGTATCCACCCTGTATTGCAAAAGCAGTCTATATGATGCAATACTGTTTTCAGCAGCAGACTTTGTAAAACAAGTATTGAGTAATCAGAATGTATCTTTATCCTTATGGGTGCTTAGCAACCTTACAGGTCCAGATGACAAAAAGAATTTGCCCTTGGACAGCAATTTAGCAAGACACCAAACAGTCAGGAGGAAAGAAATAAAAAACTTTGCTTATATTTCGTAATGAACAGAGGACTAATATATTACCTCAAAGTCACATTGTTTTGTATTACCTTTCACTTTTAGACCTCAGTAGGTGCTCTAGGGAGGTCTGGAAACCAGAACAAGAAAATTTCTCTTCTTGCATCCTATAGAGTGGCTGCCAAAACAGCTGTACAGATACATGATACTCTTGACCTTGTCTTTAGCACTAAGCAGATACAGTTAATTAATGGTTAGTTTTAAAATAAACTAAAGTAAAATGATAGAGTGAAATGTAGTAAATGCTACTTAATATGCTTCAATATGCTTCTCAGACACATCCTAAAAACAGTACATATGTACCTATGGTACATAAACGTGGGAGGATTAGATTAAGAATTGCCCACGCAGTGATGATGTTCAAAGAAATCCACAAGAAAATGGCTTATTAACATCTCTCAAGTCTTAGAATGAGTCCAACAGGAAGAGATTATATGTCTGACATACAATGCATATAGAAAACAGATCAGAGCATCAACTACCTGTCATCTATTTGTAGTCATGCTATGGCTTGTGTCGAGGAGACTGTTTAAGGAGATTACTTACACAGGAGCAGAAGAGTAAGAAGGCACTTCTTACTCTTACACAGAGTTTGTATGGAAGATGCAATGATTCCTTATGACAGGACAAGAGGCAAAGTCACAAACTGGAGCACAGGAGGTTCTGATTAAACATCAGGAAGCACTTCTTTACTGTATGGGTGACTGTGCACTGACACAGGATGCCCAGAGAACTTATGGAGTTTCCTCCTTGGAGATATTTGATAGCCATCTGGACGTTGTCCTTGGCAACCTGCTGGAGGTGTCCCTGCTTGAGCAGGGTGGTTGGACCAGGTGACATCCAGAGATCACTTCCAACCTTAATCAATCTGTGATTCCTTGTGTCCCTCACTGAGTAGCACAACCTGAGTCTTCCTCTGCTTTGGGCAACCAAAACCAGTTAGTCAAAGGATCAGTAACTACACTTCACTGGCTGGTCTGAGGAGGTAAAGTTGCTGATCTTCTCCCTGTAGACTGCCTTGGCTTAGCCTCTATTCAGACTGCAAGCAGCTCCTACCCTTTCACAGTAGACAATGCTGGGAAAGACTCTAAAGTGCCTGCCCTCTTGTTTTTAAGGAGCAGATGGGACAATGAAATCTTCTCTGTCAGGCACAGAGCTCAGTATATCCTGGAGCAGACACTACAGAGAAAGGAAGCCTAGGTGTCCCCTGCCCAGTCTCCTGAATACTGAGAAAGGCAAGGAATGGTAAGGGCTGGCAACTCCCATCTCATGCTCATACCCAAGGTCATGTCTGTTTTCCAGAATAAGTGTAGCTGTTGACTGCAAGCTTCTCAAGTCACAGTGACTCACACTTTTCTGGGCTCAGAGAGGACAGAGTTTTGTAAAGAGTTAAGCATCCAGAGATGCTGTACTGCACTCGTTAGGAATCAAGTATTGCTGAGATTAGGTTCATATCCAATTTTGGAAGACAAATACCTCCAAAAATCTGCTGCCCGTGGCTAAATAGCATACAGTTCATGCAATCCATCTATCCTGATTCTCACAATATACAGTCTCGGTGTCTATACTGGAACTAGTGACTTAAGTCTGAATAGAGAGAAATGGATGTTTTTAAAGAGTGATTCATCTGACCTATTTTAGATAACTACATTAGGAAGAGAAAAATGAAGGCCTGGAAGTGCCTGTTTTTGTAGTTGTGGTTGTTTTTGGTGGTTGGTTGGGTTGGGTTGGTTGTTTTTATTTTGTTTGTTTGTTTTGTTTTTTTGTTGTTGTTTTGTTTTGTTTTGCTTTTCCAACTGACTCTAAAAGGAATCCAGATAACTAGATTAGAAACTATCCTTGTAGGTAAATCTTATGTCATGCATTCTGGATCACCCACTGCTAAGTTACAATTGACATTATCTGATTCAGGCAGTGACTGACAATGCAATGTTAACATTTTTATCATAGCTAATAACCTATGCAAAGGTGGTACAGCTGGTCGGGAAGGAACAAACAAGCAATTAAAGGAGTACATTTGCTTCCCCTGAATTCATTCTCTGTGTGCTTTTGTCTTTATGACTTTGTCAGAGAAGCAGCAGTCTTTGCTAACACATGTCTCACAGCAGACAGAAATGTCTGCATGTAGGAAGACAAAAAAAATACATCTAAGAAAACAAGTTTCTGGGGGAAGGCAAAGAATGTTAGCTTTCTTTTTGACATATAATACTTTTATTAAGCTCTGAATCTATTCTTCCTAAATTGTATCTAAATTTGGCTGCAGATGAACCAGTTCTTCTCAAGTAAATGCCTAACTAAGTTTTCAGTGAACTCAGTGGAGTGATCTCATTTGCTGAAGACATGGATAACAGTTACCTCCTTCTCTCCACTGACTGTTGCAAGCCCCCAAGGTGATCTGTCAGATGTCAATCAAACAAGGAGCAAGGAAGACAGTGGGTGTTCCTGGGGTGTCCATCCCTTCAGTGATTCTTCATCATCACATATTCTCTTCCAGTGAATGGCAGGGCTAGCTGGTTGCTTGCCTCACCTGCATGTCAGTGGGATTCTTGCAGGAGAGACTAGTCCCCATCTCCCCTTCTGAGCAAGTGCAGTAGACTAAGTTAACCACTTGTGAATTTTTCAGGCTAAGTAGAGAGTGTCTTCAGGAAAATAAAATCCTAAAGCACTAGAAATCAGCAGATTGGACCCCTGTTTGAGTCTTCAGACTGTTTTCCATGGCACAAATCATTGCAGTATTTCAGTATAGGTCACAGCTCCAGCTATTGTTTCCAAAAGTCTGTTATATCAAAGTTGCACAAAAAATTCACAGCCTTATATATCTTTCTCACTTTGTATGTTTCTTAAATATTTTCAGTTGATTATTTGTAAATTACACTATGACATTAATATCTCATACGCGCCTGTGATATCTACGTGCTTAAAAAAAGCTTTAAAACCACAAATACAACTGCTTTAGTTGTTATCAATATTGCATTAAGAGATGTGAGGTTATTCCTGTAAAGTCAGATTGACTACAATTATCCCATAAACTTCATCATGGAGTTTTTTGATGTTACTTTTCCTTGTCCATCTTTGTTTTCAGCAGAACAGTGTGAAATGAAAATTATTAATAGCTTAAGTTCCTAAAACTGAAAGTCGTCTTTATATAAAATCTAAAGTAGCTGTGTCTCGAGTGGCTGCCAAAATATTTAGTCCATAGAAAGGTTTTATTATTGATACAGCATTGTTGCTAAAGATAGCCAGTCAGCTGCAGTCACAGTCATCATATATACTCTGAAATGGTCTGGCACAATCTTTTTACATATCCTGGATTTCTTTAACAAATGTCTCACTGGGTGTCAAGTTGCTGTTATGCTGCTTTAAGAAATGTAACTGACAGTAAGAAGATGGAAACTTAGGAAATCTATCCCCCAGTTTCTTCCACTAGAATCAATATTGAAGAATACTTTAGGAATACTCTGCCTTGTCATATTTATCAAAATCTACCCTTTTACTTTTCCTTTGCTTTCATTTATATGTTGGTCTTAACTATGTTCTAGGAATAACCTGGGCAATTTGTTTGCAACCTTTAGGCTGTTTCTAAATGACCAAATTCAATCAAGTATTCACTGCTTGTGCACTTAGTCTAAGAATTCATTCAACAGGAGTACATCAGACTTCCTGTGTTACACAGCCATCAAACTGCTTCTGATTCCTCCTGAACTGAGAAAGGTACATTGCTTATTGTATTTCCAGCAGGTCACCCAGTCACGATTTGAGAAAGTCTTTTCTCAAAGTAAAGGGTACAGCTTTTCCCTTAATAGTCTACTTGAACAATCATTGTAGTCTCCACAGTTAAAAATGTGTGTTTTATTTCTAATTTGTACTGTATGGCTTTAGTTTAGCCTTCAGTTGTTGGCTGTTATGACAACTGAGGTTCCTCTGTAACCTGGTTTATGTAGCCTAGTTACTGTCATTGATTTCACTCCTGGATTCTGTCAGCTCTTAACAAAGCATTAACCCCAATTGGAAGTGGTATAGGGGGCAAGGGTGCAGGGGACTGAGATAGCTTCCACCTCCTTTTAGCATTGTCTGTGGAAGCTAATCGCTGAGCTGCATGTACAGCTGACAGACCACGCATTCAGACCAGCACTGGATCCACTCCCTATATCTTTAGGGTTCTCTCATTTTCTTAAAAGAGAAGATAACAGTGACCTTTAAGCATAGAGGTAGAAGGTGGCATATCAAGAGACTGCTGTATGCGGGCACACCTCAAGGGTTTGCAGAGCTTTGCATACCAAACCTGCTCTGTTTCCATAACTCTGACTTCTATGAACTATGACTCATTCTCACCAGTCTGCGCTAGACTAAAGGGTTTAAAACACCGCACTATTGATCTATCACTGTGTTACTGATAAGTGAGAAAGATTTTTTTAAAGAAGGCATGTGGCAAATGTAAAATAACATAATCACTGCCTTTGAAACTTTCAACATGCCACCTCCCATGGAAAGCTGTGGAGGTGATGATTCTGTTCCACCTGCTCTTGTGAGATTCACCTGTTCCGATGATGAATTTCAGAATTCCTGGAGATAGCTTTAAGTCTCAGTAGAGTTACAGAAAAATAGTGAAAATGGAACAAAACAGGAAGGATCTTTTGAAAATTTCAATGTATATGAATTACATAGGCTAATGCAAGGTTAGTTTAAGTAGAGAAAAGATTTGGGAAGAAAGAGTCTTTAAATAACTCAGAAATATCAGAAAGACTGATAATGCATTAAATTATGTTTCATTAAGGGCTAGGATTTGGAATCAAAAGAATTAGTATCATAGCTAGGGCGGAGCACTGTATTTATATATGACTTACATAGAGTGTTTTTTGCTTTTGTTTGTTTTGTTTTATTTTGTTTTACTTGAGTAACATGCTGTTTTTACAAATAACAAGTGCTATTATCACCATTATACTCCGGGGAAATCCAGAGTCAGAAATCAAGACTGTATGAATTATATTCTGTAGAACAAAGACAACTACTAAGAGAACTATGTTTCTTGACTCCCAGTCTGTATTTTTTTTTGTTTGTTTGTTCTTGCTATTTCTGTTTGTTTTGTTTTGTTCTTTTTCCATAAGACTTTATTGCATAAAGGACAAATCACAAGCACAAATTTGGAGGAGTTCTTTTATTTATTTATTTATTTATTTTTTACCAGATACTGTAGTTTCTATTGTCTGCGTTATGGAAAAGAGAAAGTTTTTATTTGCTGGATTTGTCTTTCTTTCCACAACATTTTAGGAAATTAATTGAAAGTACTTAGAAGTAGTAAAGGTGTACTTGCTGGATTACTAACATCTAAGAGTGGCTCATACTTGTGAAATTTTTAAATTTTTAGTTTTAATCTTCAACAAAAGCAATGATATCATAAAGATTTATATTTAATAATTCTTTAAAGAATGGGAATCCAGAGAGTGGATTGTATCTTGAGGAGAGATGTAGAGCATCTTTATTAATGTGCACATAGATAGTATTGCTGCTCTGAGCAATGGGATTACATTACATTAAGAAGGCACCTGTCTGTTGGCTCGGCTTCCCTCAAGCTTTGCCGGTTATATCTTTACTCCTCAGACTGCCAGCTTTTGGTTTGGCTCTGTGTCTATCTGTTCTGTCCAATTATAGCCTAAGCTTCAGCTGTCCCAGAGCTGCCTCCCCCAAACTTTACTCTGGTGCCTGAGCTGCCATTCCTTTTCACCAGTTGCTTGACCCACCTAACAGTAACAGTTCCTCTTTGTTTCATGTTTGTTCCTTTTGTCTCTCTCTATATTCACATATATATTAACATATGTAATTTTAGAATATACTTTTAATGCCTTAGCCCACAAGCACAGCACCTTATTTTTGAATTTCTTATATCTGTAACTTGCCTTCTCCTTGGCACTAACATAATCTAGTGTTTTTGTTGTTGGTGGTGGTGGTTTGTGTGTGTGTGTGTGTCTTTATTTTATTATTTTATTATTTTTTTTTCATGCTGCAGAGAAAGGGCAAAATTTTAAAGCCTCCATGGAGCTGTTTCTGTTCTCTGCGGAGGTTTTCATGGTGTACCTATCTCAGCATGGTACAAATTTCAGTGAGGTTCATTTCCCCCCCCACCCACTGTTGTGCAAGCATTTGGAGCCAGGGACAAGCATATTTTATAAATTAAAAAGAAATCAGTCAGTACATTGAAGCAATGAGTAAATGAGTTCAACAGACAAACAAGCAGACAGAGTTCGTTGTGCTGTTTGTCTTTTCCTGCCCCCACAGCCTTAAGTGTAGTACAAGAGCTAAATGAACAGAGTGAAAAATGACCGCATATAATGGGCCAGGTTCCAGCCTCAGTGACAGAGTTGTAAATCCAGAATAAGAACATAAAACCTGCCGTCCTGGGTGAACGTGAAAGTCCTTTTAGCTCAGTCCTGGCTTTAACAGTGTACAGAAGCAGAAATCTAGGACAAGAATAAGGCAGATAAAGGGATTTTCTTCTGCTGTAGCCTCTGAACTGAAGGCTGATTTAACAGAGCCAGAGACTGTAGTTGATGATAGAGTTTAATAGCCACAAATAGACCTCTGCTCCATGATCTAATCCCTTCTTAAATCTATGTGTGTTTTTGGGCCCCACTACGTCCCAGTGCAGTGAACTCTATAACTTCAATACATCTTAAGTGAAAAAGCTCTTGTGTTCAGCCAGCTGCCCGATCATTTCACTGGATGCCCCTTCTGGTATGGTGAGAAATAGAGACTGCACTTTTCTCTTCACTCTTTCTGTGCCATTTTGTACTTTTATGGTAGTTTCAGTGATGCCACTAAAGGCCCTTTAAACCACTGCTACTGTAAGACAAAGTCAGAGTATTGTTTTTACGGGATCTGATTAATTCAAAAGTCTACTTGCTACCTGTGTCAGGATAGTCATCCTAAAAATCACTGTTTGCAAGATGAAAGCCTTTAAGAGCACTCAGTGTTCAAGGAGAAAGGAAGGAGGTTAAGGGTATATAACTTGGGTGGTGCCTGGAGATACTATGCATTTCAAACACACCATTAATCAAGACATACAGATGGCATGAAGTGAGTAGCATTCCTGCTCCTCTTGTTCCACAGGTATAGCCAGCAACAGATGTGCATGGAGTTATGTAGAATTTGCAGCAATCTTCAAAGGACCTGCAGGTTTCTGCATCCCAGAACACGAGAGTGAAGATATGCCTGGCTCACAGAATTCGTAACAACTGCTCCCCTGCTGTATTCACAATGGCCTTTGCAGTCCTCAGAAAGCATGACCATCCACACTGTCCCAGCCTTACAGGATGGTCTAAGTCACTTCTATTTGTGGTTGTATTAACCCTACATTTATGATTGCTCCGGCCTAAAGAAGCCTGTGTTTTCCAATACAGATTCAAAAATGGCATGTGGGCCCCCATGGCTCTATCATGTACATAGCCTTTTGGATATAATCACATAGGCTGCACACACAACCAAAGTTGCCCATAGTTGGTATGAGTCCTCGGAGCTGCACAGCCTCTTTCCAGGAGGAGACCCAACCACTTCTGGCCATATCATTAGAGCATACATGGCATCTCAGTTTTGATGTGGCACAAGTATGATGACTACTAAGTACATGTTAAATAAAAAGAGGACAAAATAGAAAAAGGAAAATAACTAACTAAATAAGAAACATCATTACCACGAGGAAAAAATATGATTCTTCATGGCTGAGGTTGACAACTTTGAGCTATAGTCAAGGAAAAGAGGAGCAACTTCCAGTCTCCAACTTTAAGGATATATCCTTCAGTTCATAGAATTTACAACATATGCACATAGATTAGAATACATAGGCAAATACGTCTAGCCCAGCAGCCTGCTGTATCCTTCACTCAGACAGACAACATGGATCACTGCAACTAGGAGGAACAAGCTCATCTCCTGCTTTCTCCATACAGTAACTGTAAAATGGTCTCATGGTTTTCTCCCTGCTGCCAACTGAACATAGCAGTTAACCTCAGAAACCTCCATGATCATGGGCTGAATTGAACTCATCAGTGTTAAGCAGCACAGATACAAATCAAAAGGAATCTGTCGTGGCATCTTTGAGAGGATGGTAGTTTCTTGCTTAACTGAAGTCCTGGATACAGCTGCACTACTTCTTCAGAACGAATATTGACTCTTCACCCAAGGCTGTGAAGGCTTGATGTAAGGACCCCCTATAGCTTACATGTGCAAGGTAATAACATTGTCCTTGCAGATACTGTTCAGAACCACGATGGTGACTTGAACAATTTTCAGCAGTTTGGATCTACATTTCAAGCACTAATCAGGACATCCCAACTGTTCAGAAGAACCATATGCCCTGCAGTGAATCACTGCTGAAAGTGTTTCTTTCCCTGTGTGGTTCTGAATACAGAATCTAGGTACTTATTTCTCTCTTCCTGAGCCCTGCAAGTGGCAGTTACAAGACTAAGGCCTGAAGGGTCTGCAACCTGTGAGGCTACATGACAGAAGGCAAGGCACTTTAGGTATGGGGGTTCAATGAGTAGCAAGACTGTGCACTGTGGAAATGAATTAGTTTAAACCAGGTTAAACAGAACCATAGGTAGTTATTTTGAGGGTTTGCAGAGTGGGTGAGGTGCCCAGAGTAAAATGTTTTGTTCAATAGGCATTGGTTATTGGGGATAAAAAGACAGCAGTAGCAATTTTAGCAATTAATAGTATATAAACATTTGAGTTTTCTTGCTCAGGATGATTTCCTGACATTGTTAATTCAAACATACCCTCTGTGATCATTGAGGAAATCTCTGAGGCTTACAGTACTTTTATGGTATGGGGGGGCAGATATTTGGTGTCATTTACAAAAGGCTAGAAATGGAGTTCCTGAGAGTCTTGTATTAAAATGTCCCCTCCAGAAAGCAGAAAAGGTATTTCAACTTTCTAGTAGAAAGAGATAATAGGAGAGACCAATAATGAGACATTCTGACTTGTATTAATTAACTATGCTTCCAAATAATCTCTTTCTATTTTTTAAGTCCCTTTTTTAGAATGTTTTTAAGCTGCTAGTTCCCATTCTTGAGACAACATGAGATATGCTCTTAGTAACTAACAAAAACAGTTTGGGAAGATCCCCAGACAACTTTTTCCTCCACCCTGTCTGATTGCACATCAACATTACATTAAATAACCATTCGTCATTCATTTCTTAGCTAGAAGAAGTCAGAGACAGTATTACAGATATAAGTCTCTCTGATCCTTGTGTCTTGCTGCTGCCTGGGAATCAACTTGTTAAGTCCATAAAACTGGTTCTTTTTGTAGTCATTCGGGGAACATAATACTTGTACATGAAATAAATGAAAAATAATATAACAAACCACTGCAAAATATTTACATGAAAATTTAATTTACAGAGTTTTAGTCAATATGCCTTGAACTTAAGGAAATGGGTTTATTGCCATGGGAAGAGTTAGGATTTTGAAGGCATCTTCTGCCCTTCTTTAGAGAAATTCTTCAGACTGCTGTGAAAATAAGGGAAAGGAATTAAGTGTTTGTAAGTAGGTGTCTGAGAGAGAAAGACAAATAGTCTTATTGTTTTGCCTTTGATTCCTCCTTAACTCCACTAATCCAATCTCTTCCCATTTATCTGCCATGAAATTGTGTCTCCAAAGAGTTTAGTGCCTGAGAACAGACAGGTCAGCAACTCTTTGGTTTAGTGCTTAATATAAGCAAGTTGAATTAACACACCAGGAAATCCTAATTCCCAGTGCAAAAGTTTCAAAACAAAAAAACTTCTTGTGCTCAAGATAACATAAGAGTGACACATCTTCATCAGAGACAGGGACTCATAGCTAGGGCTTGAGTTGTTGGGGTAGATTGTCTTATCTGTTAGCTGTATCAAGCTAAGAAAATGGAGGTATGACCCTGAAGTCTTATAAACTGCCAAGATAATTACATCATGGACAAAATGTGGAGATGAAAAGAATTTACATCAATTTCTACTTTTAGTCAGTTTATGTGTTCTGGAAAAAAAGTCTGTATCCTGTACCACAGCTTTCAGGCAATTTTCATACTTTACAGTCTGACAGCCTCTGCTCTTTCAATGTAAAATATTTATTTTGACTAAAAGCAATGATGTTGCTATTTTTCTTATTATCTCACCTATTTTGTTATTTAGATACCTTCACAAAATGTTTTGTCCTATATGTATTTTGTTCGCTTTTAGCATGAAAGATGGCACGGGTGATGCTGTATTCTCCATGCACTCAGAATTCTCCAGGAAGTCAATACTTTCTAGCCAGTGGACTAGCTATGAGTAAGCACAGACATATGTGGGATCAGAATCCAACTGATTGGTAATATTAAAAAAAGAAAGAAATCAGAAGTAGAGAGTGCAGCCATAGCTGCCTTCAGTGGAGAAGGTGGACAGAATATGTGAGCTTGCACTGAACCCTGAGGTTTGCAATTTTTCTACTGTGGTTAGCCAGACTGCATTTTTCTTTCTTAAACAAAAGAAAAATGGTGTTGTCAGAGCCATAGTGTAAGCCAGGAAAGGCTGCCACTGTGGGAGGCAGTGAGAGTTTCAGGTCCCAGGAATCTCAAAACCAGGAGGTGAAAGGATGCCGATGATCCTTCCAGGATCCCACCTCTACGTGAGGTTCAGCACCCATGCTCAGGTGCTGTGGGATGAAGGATCTGGAAACTGTTTTCTCTCAGAGGTGCTACAGTGTGTTTTGGCTCTCCAGTGGCTTCTGTGTGCTAGCTCTGCCGTGCACCCCATGAAATCCACCCACAGGCTGTTCTTGGTACCATGCAGACAGGAAATCTTCCATTTATGATCCAATCCAGACACAATTTTCACATCACACAATTGACACACTGTTTTTCCTCCCATGGGTGTTGGGACATTACTTACAGGAACTGGGACAAAAAAAAAAAAAAAAAAAAAAAAAAAAAAAAAGATTTTAAGAAATAAGTTTGAAGGAGTTTCCTGGGAGTGAGCAGGATGGGAATTGCTGTGATGTTGACAGGAGCACAAGGCTTCTGTGCAGGCGAGGTGAGGAAAGACAGAGTATGAGTCAGTGGATGGGGAAAGCACAAACTCATAGAAAGATGCTTGTCTGTTTTTATAAAAAAACTATTGGGAATTAACAAAGAGAAAAGGCAGGTCTGATATTTTGAGAGAAGGTCTGGGGACTCATTGGCTGCCACCCTTATTTCCTTGTGAACATCAGGAACAAATGTGTCCACATAATGATATCTGAAATTATTTTTCAAGAGGAGGTCTAAGTGCCCTTTCTAACACTTAGTTTAGGCATCAGCTGCTGTTGCAGTAAAATACCAGCCATCCCTTGGCTACTATACAAAGAAAAGGAGAAAATGGTTTAAGATTTAGTGCTTTATTCTCCAGGAGCCCTCTGCTCTTTGTCCACCACATTTTTAGTGATCTTCTCTCCTTTCTTTTGTTGTTCCTCTTCTTTCCTCACAGAGAATTTATCACACATCTTAATGTATGAAACTGGTCACACATGCTGCTTTAAAGTCTCCTGCTGTATGGAGTTACACTTTTTAAAGCAGTGTCTGACAGGTGACTGCTTAGCATGGTGTGGATCTGCACAGTCGGAAGAAAAGTTGTCAACTGCTAGTGACAGACATAGAAAAATTGAAAAAGACCAGAACTTCCAGAATATTGCAAAGGACAGATATCCCCAGGCCATTCTTTGTTTTGGAGCAGCAAGTTTCAGCTCTGAAGGAATAAATGCTTCTTTCCCCGAAAGTTTCACAGTTAGATCTTCACTATGTAGTACTCCATCGCTCAGCATTTAGCCATCCTAAACTCACTTGTCTTCAGTGATGTTATTTTGTATAAGTATTTACATATATATGTGCATATAGATGTTCTTTTAGACATCTTTTGTGAATAACTACTCTCCTGTCTGGTCTTGTAAAGAAAAGGAAATATGCATTACTGTAGCTACTATCATAAAAATTGTGGCACGCTAGCGCTGATCAAATGTTTTAGAGATTGAAGTGCTAACACTGGAACATTTTTTTTTTCTTTTGTAACTTGGTGTCTGCCTTCCTCCTGTCACAACTGGCCATTACTGGTAGCTGATAGGCAGGAAGGAAACAAATACCTCTCTGCACGTGTGTTCTGTCCCTCCGGAGCTATAAATAGTTTTACACAAGAGAAAAGCTACAGCAGAGTGGCCTATTCTGTAATCATTATACAGTAGAATGTCAGAAGACTGGAAGTTCTGGAAGTGGAGAAAGGGAATTATTTTCATTAGATTTGAAGAGAAGAGTCAGAATGGCTGATACAAGACAAAATAATTTTAGAATGGACTTTTGGAAAAAGTTGTAGTGAGGTCCATGAGAATCTGAAACAGCTGATTTTGCAAGTCGTTGTGTGGCTAATGCCATTTGTAAAGTAACTGGACAAAGAGCTCAGCTATGTACTCTAGAAAATAATCATTTGGCAGTGGGATGTAGTAAATGACTTAATAACATGTCTTTTCCCTTGTCTAATTTCTGTGGTTCCATGATTGATTAGCAGTCTTCTGCCTGCTAGTCTTACATTCACTGTTATAAAATACCATGGCATAAATTAGTCAAAGTCTGACTTGAGTATAATTAGGAGTGTGTGCAAGTAATGGCAGTGATGCAGCAGCAACCAGCCCTGAAATGTGAAAATGAGCTTTACGATCGGAGATGAAGCAAGGTTTTATAAAGAGCTATTGGCAAGTTCTTCCTCCCTGTAACGTAGTCAAAGCAATGACTACTCTGTACCTTAAGTTCTTTAAATATTATCTTTAAATCCTAAATCCATTTTCCTACAAACATGCAGACACTGATGAAACTTGGCTCCCTTGAGGAGATTCATTGACCTGAATGGGACTACTCCTGTGTAATAGAATACCCTTTCCGTCATAAAGCTGGAAGACCCTGTACAGACATTAACTGTCCTGCTGCAAATCATAGCGATGTGCCCAGTGAGTCATATGGCATAGTGTGGCATGGAACTCAGGTCTAGTAAATCAACTTTTTCTTTTCAGAAATAAAATGTTTTAGGTGTCTTTACCCAGTGTTAGAGAAGTTCCTTGTATTTCCAATGAAATTAAATTAAAACAAATCCTTCTACAACCACCCCAGAACAAGCCTGAAACTCAAATCTAGCATTCCTTTATTGTTCTGTGTTTCTTATTGTTTTCAGCCTTGTACGAAAGCAATCTCCGGTCTACATGGCCTCCTCCTTGGGTGTCCGCTTGCAGCAAGACCATATTCACACCCATAATATCACCTCTTAAGCTTTAGTGTATGAAAAACACTTTCCTCAGTGGCCTGTGCTCAGTACAAATCACTTCATGTGAAGCCAGGGGTATTCCTAGTGATGTAAAAAGTTCAGTTTAGCCGCTACCTTCATGCTTTTAGAAAGTTTTTGTGCCTGCCAGTCATATACATGGTCTTTCCTTGCCAGGGGACAGAGTAGTTTTTGCAATTAGAGCTGTGAAGTATGCAGAATGAACAACGTCCCATTGACATCATGACACTTGTACAATAAAACAAAGACAAAATGAGTTTTTTTCTCACGCTTTGAAAGCATGAGTCCTACCTTTTGGAAGCCAGAAACAACAAAAGATGTTACCGTCACCCACTGCTCTCAGCAGCAGCAAGTCAGAAATGGCAATGTTCATCCCTGCCAGACCTCCTTTGAGAAAACAGATTGCTCAACAGTGCTAATAGTAGTGATAATGGGAATAACAACACAGAAATTGCTTTGTGCAATAATAACAATTAAAAAATCTTAAGCATTTTCTGCAATGCCAGAACCCTTTGAGTCAGCAAGAAACTAAAACAGCTCTTCTTTGGAAGACTCTGGAGGGAAAGAAAACAAAACAAATAAACAAACAAACAAACAAACAAAACAACCTGTAAGTTCCACAGTTATCAATTATGTTTTTTCTTTTTCTTTTTCTTTTTTTTTTTTTTTTTTTTTCCGTTCCCCCCCCCCCCCCCCATTAAAGACAGATTTTAATCCTAAGAAAGAAGGAAACAGGAGAAGGGTGGAGAAGCATCTACTTTCCATCTACTTTCCAGTTTCCCCTTAGCCTAAATGATTCTATTTGGATAACTCAGAATGCACTTTTACAAAATAGAACCCTCCTTGGAAAGTCCCACTTCTAACCCGTTTCCCATGGTAAAACTGAAATATTTTTTACTGTGCTTTCCCTTCTACTGCTCTAACTGCCCAATAAAAGACTGAGATAATTAGATTCATTGCTCTACCCTATTTATATTTTTTCACAGCAAACAATACTGTCAAAAATAATGAATGTTTCATATTTACAAATTCATTGTTGGTCCATTCCCTCTCCACCCTCTTCTCTCTAGAGAAGATAGTATTTCGTTTGTCCATATAAATGGCTTTTATTTTATAGAATTTGTTCAGGTTTACAGCTGGCACATTTTCCAGCACAACAATACCAAGTAAAGTTATTTCTATTGTATCCCTCCCCTCCCCTCCCCTCCCCTCCCCTCCCCTCCCCTCCCCTCCCCTCCCCTCCCCTCCCCTCCCCTCCCCCTCCCCTCCCCTCCCCTCCCCTCCCCTCCCCTCCCCTCCCTCCCCTCCCCTCCCCTCCCCTCCCCTCCCCTCCCCTCCCCTCCCCTCCCCTCCCTCCCCTCTCCTCCCTCCCTCTCCTCTCCTCTCCTCTCCTCTCCTCTCCTCTCCTCTCCTCCCTCTCCTCTCCTCTCCTCTCCTCTCCTCTCCTCTCCTCTCCTCTCCTCTCCTCTCCTCTCCTCCTCCTCTCCTCTCCTCTCCTCTCCTCTCCTCTCCTCTCCTCTCCTCTCCTCTCCTCTCCCTCCCCTCCCCTCCCTCCCCTCCCCTCCCTCCCCTCCCCTCCCCTCCCCTCCCCTCCCCCTCCCCTCCCCTCCCCTCCCCTCCCCTCCCCTCCTCTCTCTCCTCTCCTCTCCCTCTCCTCTCTCTCCTCTCCTCTCTACTCTCCTCTCCTCTCCTCTCCTCTCCTCTCCTCTCCTCTCCTCTCTCCTCTCCTCTCCTCTTCCTCTCCTCTCCTCTCCTCCTCCTCTCCTCTCCCTCTCCCTCTCCTCCTCTCTCTACTCTCCTCTCCTCCTCTCCTCCCTCTCCTCTCCTCTCCTCTCCTCTCCTCTCCCTCTCCTCTCCTCTCCTCTCCTCTCCTCTCCTCTCCTCTCCTCTCTCTCCTCCTCTCCTCTCCTCTCCTCTCCTCTCCTCTCCTCTCCTCTCCTCTCCTCTCCTCTCCTCTCCTCTCCTCTCCTCCTCTCCTCTCTCTCCTCTCTCCTCTCCTCTCCTTCCTTCCCTCTCCTCTCCTCTCCTCTCCTCTCCTCTCCTCTCCTCTCCTCTCCTCCCTCTCCTCTCCTCTCCTCTCCTCTCCTCTCCTCTCCTCTCCTCTCCTCTCCTCTCCTCTCCTCTTCCTCTCCTCTCTCTCCTCTCCTCTCCTCTCCTCTCCTCTCCTCTCCTCCTCTCCTCTCCTCTCCTCCTCTCCTCTCCTCTCCTCTCCTCTCCTCTCCTCTCCTCTCCTCTCCTCTCCTCTCCTCTCCTCTCCTCTCCTCTCCTCTCTCTCCTCTCCTCTCCTCTCCTCCTCTCCTCTCCTCTCCTCTCCTCTCCTCTCCTCTCCTCTCCTCTCCTCTCATCCTGAACCCACACAAGGAGGGCTTGCCAGGATAGTTATATTGGTGAACTTTTCCTCATGTTTACCTGGTCTCCAAAACACCATTGTATAAATAATAGAGACAGGTGGGAGCAATCATAAGTGAATGCCAAAAAAATGTAGCTGAGTTCATTCTTATGTCAGAAGCAATGTGGTCGTGTGGCTCTGTCAAGGGTCATCTATTTTGGGCTGGGTGGAGAAAACTGCAGAATGAGATGACACACTTCAGCATCATTTAAATTCTGCCTTTGGAAATAACTTTGCAGTTAAAGCTGTTTTGAAAAAAAAAAAATAAAAATAAAGCTAGATTATGGCCTGACTCCAATTCCCAGGTGGTCAGGACCAGAAGATAGAAGAGATGAAAAAAAAAAAGCTCTTGCTGGAGCAGCTGAAGAGGGAGATGTGGATGGTCCCTTTTAGTCAAGCCAGTGAAGAAAAGATAAGCGTGGAATACTGGCAGAAAGAGGAGCTTAGGTGGGCTAAGCCAATATGAACACACGACTCTTTGAACACACATCTCTGTACTGGCTCTCAGTGTACCTTGGATGAAAATCAAGGTATTGGCTGTAAGTTAAAAGACATGGCTGGCTCAGTTCCTGATGTTCTCCAGCACTGCTTCATTCCTTCTTTCACTGCAGCTTCACTGCTGGTCAGAAAAGCTGGATTCCAGCAAGGAATGTGCTCTTCTTAAGAGAGGCCTTTTTGTCTGGGGTTTGCTAGTTTTTGTTGTGTAATAGCATCCAACTAGACCAATTTTAGTTTTAATATTTTTATCTCCTCATATATATTCCTTTTTGCTTATGTTTAATTCATGAGTATGTCCACATGGGCTAATTTTCAAGGGAGGATTATGGCATTGCCAGGAATGTTCTCTACTCTGAAACAATTTGTTTGAACTCACCAGTTTTTACCAAATGTTTCTCTGAGCAGCTGTAAGGCACCTGGATATTGTGATGGATGTCACAGTCTCGCCAAACAAAAAAGCGCCTATTGAGTACGTAACAGTTAACCTGGGTATCGACTGATGGTACATTATGACATTTTTTAATTTATTCATTGCTTTATGTAAATAGAAAAAGTAGTAAATATTTAGATACCGTCCTTCTCTGCATGAAAGCATAGAAAGCAAAGTGTATAGTGGGCAAACCAGTGTAGCCTTTAATAAAACAAAATTGAGACTAGTCAGTAATATCTTGACTTTCTCACTTAAACTAAAACACTGTACTTACCCAAGTGCTGTACACAGGTCTTTCTCAATTCCATGATTTTCTGGGTTTAGAAGTACTTAGACTTTACTATATCAATGGAAATTCATCCAGAATGAGCTTTTGCTATCAATTTCTAGTACCTGAAAAACATCTTTTACAATGTTTTTCTACTGCATTCACTTGGACTCAGTTTAAAGTATGAAAATGACATTGCAAATTCCTTATTATTTTCTTCATTTAAAGAAAAGCCAAGACTTGCTTTCCTACCAGAACAGTGTCTCTTGTCAACAGAGGGTTAAAGAATATTGTTTTCAAGCTACATTGACAAATCAAGCTTTTAAAAAGTCTCCTCATGCTTCAGCAGTGATAAAACAAGAACTGGAACCCAAGAGTTTACCTCTTTCACTTAAAACCACCTGATTCAAAATAATAATAATGACAGAGCACTCTGACGTGCATCACAGCTTTGAAAACTAATTCCTGCTCTTCATACGTTTAGAGACTAACTTCATCCACAGAATATTGTAGGATACAAAAATACCTTTATAACAAATTATAAACTATTCTACATCAGGATCGGTTTAGGTGTTTTAACAAGATGCTGGTGTAATAGGAAAAGATTTTATCTTAGTATATATTTTCCTTTCTATTTTCTGTATGTTCACAATAATTTGAATTACTGCGTCTTTTTACTCTTTATAGTTCCTACTGAATGTAGAGGTGGTTCTCAGTTCAGAATTGAATATGGTCAGTAAGACAGTACCTGATAAAACAGCAGTTACTGATGGCTTCTATAGACACTTTTCCCATTCAAGAAGCAAAGACATTATTATTATTAATTTATTTATTTTTAATGGTGCATGAGGATTATAATGCATTCTGTAAAAATCCAGGTTTCCACCCCACTGCTCCAGCATGCTTGAAATAATACATACATATATATATCAATAGTATTTCAGATTATGCTTAATGATAAATTTATATTTTTGTAAGTTTCACAGAGCATCAGGAATGCATTTTTACACTTGTAGGGACATCCTTCAGTACTGCATTCTTGTGCCAAATTGACCAAGTGCAGAAACATGTAAACAGCATCAAGAACTCCAGTTACAGCGCTGTTAATAATTTGAGGAATCCAAATGGGAAATCCACTTCTAGTTTTTTATTGATTTATTTCTGGTAACAAATTAAACATACTCCCCCTTACCCATTACCCCAGCTTCTTGTTCCAAGCAAGTTTGAATTTGTTGTTTCTTTTTCTCCCTCCATATAGCATTTCTATTTACATCTCTGAAGCAGAGCACACACAACCAATGACCATAGTTTGCTGTATGTAAAAAGGAAGATTTCACTTTCACCAGTAAAACTGAGAATCAGTCATTTTTGTTTTGCTATGTTGGCTTTTTTTTTTTTTTTTTTTTTTTTTTTTTAAGCCACATTTGCCATTGTGTACATTAATCCTCATAATCATGTGGTAATGCAGCAGTAGCCTGAAAAACAGAACTAACCTCATAGATAAGCAATCTGCAAAACTGAAGGATTGTAGAAAATTACCATCCATTTCATAGGTTGGAAAATAGTCAGGACAAATTTGTTTCTTATAAATATTAATTTAGATGAGAAGAGCTAAATTAGAAGTATTTAATTGTATTTAATACATATATTTAATATGTAGCAGCCTCAGAATTATTCCTCACAATATCATCCTTCATCAAAAACCTTCTGACTCCAGAATTTTTAAACTGAAACACCTCCATTGGTCTTGCTGATTAAACAGTGTATAGGATAAAAAGATCTGCTTTTTTGGAAGCAAGGACACAGATTATGAAGAACTTTAAATAATTGTCTTCAAATCATAACTTCCCTGTGGGAGTTAATGGAGACTCTTAACTGTTCCCTCTTTTTTTTTTTTTTTTTTTTTTTTTTTTTTTTTTTTTTTATCATAAAGCTAATGATATAGATAAATCATACATATATTTGAAACATACCAAATGATTTTGGCTCATTCTGCTCTATGTATAATATATTAAGATGCATCCGATGGCATGTCTTTTAGTGGTTTGGGGTAAATCTGGTCATCTGCTGTCTAACTAAATATAGATTACAATAAGGATTGAGAGTACAAGATGCTATGTATAGCAAGGGATAAATGCTTGAGAATGGTAACTAAATCCTGCATTTTGGAATTATCACTGTGACCAACTGCTGATGAAATGCTTTTCATTTTAATGTATAGTATGTCTGTATATAATTCTAGATCTGTATTTATATCTTCAGCCATATGCTGCTAGATTTCCATCTCCTGTTCAGACAAATTACTTGAGCTGCAGTTGCCAAAGCAAACAGAACCCTTTTATTGTCTCAAAAGCACCGAACACATAACACATGACGTACTTCATTCTTTCTTATGTGATAATTTCTAAAATAACAAGCTATGTGTGATGTGTAAAGGGCAACAAAGAGGGAGAAGTAAAAGTTTCATTTGTATTTGTTACTAACTATTACTTGGAACAGACATTTGGGTAACACTTCTCAGAGACAGCAAAAGACAAATGTGTATGTCCTGTTCTAAGTCACCATTTTTTCCTGCACACCAGGTTAGGAAGGAAGATGTCATTGCTCACCTTATATTGGTTAATAGCAGAGTCTAGATGGCAGAATTTTTTTCTGTAAATCACCAGAGGTTAATTTCTTGCAATCTGAGGATTGCTGGGGACAGGTTAGGTTGTTTTTATTCATTTTGCTGCTGTCTGCTCACTGGAGTGGAATTCCAGAGCCTGAGCCTAACCCTTGATGGAGAATTTACCAATTTAATCAGGAATGTAACAAGTTCAGAGATTAATTGCAATGAAGGGAATATCAGGCTTATTGATAATACTGTCAGTATATCACTAGAAAAAGCTACAGAAAGGTGTGTGCCATATCTCACTGAGATCTTGTGTTCATCTGCTGATTTGACAGCAAGTCTTTTTCAGTGGAGCAAATCTATACATATTTTTCAGCCAAGAGTTATGAGTGGGAGTTTTTCCTGATTTCAACAACTTAGTAATCCCTCTTTTGGCTGACAATGAAGCAATATGAATATTTTTTTTTGCAAATATTTGTCTGGCAGGGGCTCATTTATATTCCACCATACAAAAATGTTTGAGGATAAATTAAACAGTATTCTCAGCTACACTGTCACCAGCACATTTCTTGCACACATATCAATTTTTGAGAAGAACCATAATAATTTCTTGTTCACCTGCATGCCCTTTGACATCTGACAAGCTGCTTGTACATGGCAACTAGAATTCAGTATGGAAAGTGACAATTTGTACCAAAAATGGTGAGAACCTCTCATTAGTGTAAGTCTGTTTCTAGCATGAGATTTATCTCAGTTGACTTTAATTATGTAAACATTGGAGATTTAGTTTAACATAATTCTCTAGACTCTGTAGAATTATGGTGATAATGTAACAGTTTTTAATATAGACTATAGGAACTTACAAAGAGTACTGCCCCTTGTCACAAATTGTCACCACTCTTTTGCAGTTTAAGACAGAAAGACAGAATACAGGAACTCAGGCTTTTTTTTTTTTTTTTTTTTTCCCTTCCTCCTCTTCTTCTCCTTTTCCTCCCCCCAAACATTTAGGGTAGCTAGTTTCCTCCTGAGGGATAGGTCTATACAGTAAATCCTGGAGATTGTGCTATTCTGTGGAAGCTAATGGACTCTTGAAAGAGATGATTAATATCTTACAGGGCAGGAATGGTATTGAGACTTCTAATTTTGGAGTGTTCTCACCCTATTTCAGTCTTCATAGGGAATAGAGAAGAATGAGACCCTCTGTTCAATCCCATTTGACTGAATGAGGTACAAGAAAATAGTAATTAGTGAGAGGAAGTCCCTTGCCTCTAACTATTCATTATTTGTAGTCCAAAATAATTGAGCTGAGGTGACCAGTGACAGTATGAAAAGTGTGCACTTCCTTTTTCTTTTTCCAAGTTGGATAGCAGAGGAGGAAGAGCACTGTCCTGAAAAAGAAATCTTGCCTTGCTTATAACACCAGCTATATTCTAAGAACAAGATTTTCTCTCTTACTCTGAGTTAAGTAGAAGATAGGGGTCTAATCTACTGTGGTTCTGTAGCTCCTTCTACAGTTGCTAAAGTGAGGTAGGCTCCTCCAACTACTATCCACAATGCCATAATCATTCCACGTTTCTCAGTCAGTCACACTACAATAATCTGAATTTTCCCTTGGAGATGGCTGATTTTTCTTTCCTACTTTGTAGATGAAAACTAGATTCCTGTCTTGGTCCAGACAACTTTAGATGATTAAAGCTACCTCAAATACACCATAGAGTTTGTTAGTGAGAACTGAGCTGTCCAGCAGAAAAGAGATCTGCCAATTAAAACTATATATAATTATTGCATCCCATAGTGTAGGACAATGTCTCTACCTTCTGCTAATTACACTAAATAAACAGCAAAAACATTGCCTTGGCAAGCATATACTTTCTCTGTCCCATTCAAATAACATTGGCAGCTGTGTACAAGGAAGTTTGCTAACCATTCAGATAATTCCAATATTCACATGTACAATTTCACAACTAGGTTTACTATTTTTCTTTTTTCCCCTAGTTGATATAAAGCATAAATGTATCTCAATGAAGTTTTAGGCACAGTCAGAGAAACTGCATTGTTCAGCCAATGCATGTATGTGCTTGAAAAAGAATAAGCCCTTAACAGACATAATTGGAAGACAAAAAAATCTATGACATTTATTTTTAGATACTCAGATGTAATTAAGCCTGGTGTTTTGATAGCATTAAATAATGAGCTATGTTGATGTAAGAAGGTGCCATCACTCAAACTTAATTGTGTGTCTCTTGGTTTCTTGTGCCAACTGAATCCCTGAATTACTGAAGAATTAGGGGATTGATCATAAAGTGATTCAACTGTTAGTTTAAATTCAGTTCTCATAAAGATTACATGGAAAAATGTGATAATTTCTCAATTTATTTGCTCCTTGTCTTTATGCTGAATGACATGCTTACTGGCACTGAATTAATTCTAACTGTAAGGTAGTCAAAAATGTATATCAATTTTAATGTTCCTGGATGTGTTGGGTTAAATCTTTAATATGTCTTTTAGTTTGGACTTTGAAAATCAAGACAGTGCCAGATTTCAACAACAGAGAGTAGAGAAATAGAGAAGATGATAAAGGATGATATTGTTGTTGCTGATTAAATGCATACTGATAAAAGCATGCTGACTACTGGCAAAAAATAGGTTTGTGTTTCATGTGGTACCACAAAGCTACTGCCTCTGTTAGACAGATGGATTCAATTTTGCCTGATGTGGTATGAAAGAAACAGTTAAATGACTTGAAGCAGGTAAAAACACTTCTCTCCTATGAAGGTTGTTATCTGGTGGAATCAAGGAGAGTTAAATGGAAACACCACATTGCATTGAAATCCTCAGCCAGAATCTTTACTATTTGTAACATTATACTGGGAAGACACCTGAGATATAATAAGAGCTGGTAGATGTGGCATTTAGGAAGAGAAAGACATCTTTTTTTGCTTCCCAGCTGTCTATACTTCAATAGTAGCAGTGTCGCTGTGTAACCATAATAAAAGACTACTTTTACAGTCACTTTCCATCCAGTCAAATCTGCCCCTATCAAAACTTTACAAAGTAAGGCAGCACCTTTAATCTGAGTAAAAGGATAATTTAATATTTCCACTCTCTTTTTATTTCATAATTTTAACATTTTTGTGAAGTATAATTAGTAATATCTTACTAAAAACAAAGGCAACTCTTTGTGTGCCTTCATTTTGCCAGTGATTCCAGTAGTGATGACAAGTCATATTCTTTACTTTTTATTTCACATGACTTTTCTCTACTTCTGCCTTACTAAAGGACAGATCTGCCAGGAATAGTAATTCTGGGAATTACACCCAGCACTAGCTGGAAACATTAGTTCATTGGAGAAATGGGAATCATCTGTAAAGTTGTAGAGTCGTAGAAATAATTCAGACTGAAAAAAAGGAATGTGACTTTCTAAAGTTCACAAGGGACAACCTCTTAGAGCATAATTAACTTTAAAGTTGATCAAAATGCTCAGGGCATTGTCCTGTTAGGTTTTAAAGATCTCCAAGGACAGAAACTTCATAACCTTTCTTGGCTACCTGTTCCAACCCTTAACCACTCTCATTGTGAAACATATTCCCTGTTCATAGTCAAAGTGTGTTTGATTTCACCGTGCACTTAAGTACACAGCACCACAGCAATGCATAGCCCTGATTACCCCACCATCTGGACAAAAAAATCTTTCTGAAGAGCATCGCATTACCCTTTCTGCTCCTGCCCTTTACAGAAATCTGGATACAAAGGCTCAGGCATACCTGAATCCTGTCTTGGCATGAATCTAAGCAATATAAATCTAGCCCCAAATCAATACACATTGACCTGGGTTAGATAAAACTATTTTCAGAATTGTGGTGAAACTCCCTCTAGAGCACTGTGTGGAAGGATGAAGTATCTGGCAGACAAACACTAGCTGAGAAGGTGGCTACATTACAAGTTTTCAAGGAGCCTGAGGTGAAGCACAAGGTTTGAAAAAGGTTTTGCAAGCATTAGCTGGAATGAGTGCAAGGCAGAAGTTGAAAGAAACATTGTTGGTCACATGGCAAAATCACTTAGCTGTGAAGCCTGAGGGACAGGTGCTCATCCAGGGGACCTACTGGCCTGACAGCAGGTGATGGTGGTGGTGGGACCCCCCAGCCCATCAGCTAGAAGAGAGCCTGGAAAGGGAAATAACCTGGTGAGGAGTGCATATTATGTAATGGAAAATACAAGTATATCCTTAGGGAGGGTTTCTGGTCCAGTAATGATTTTGAGGGAAAGAATCATACTGTTTGTTTTCATTTGGGTCTAAACTGAACTCATCCTGCTCTCCCCACCTGACTTGGCAAAGGAGAAACACAGTTCCAGCTGAGGACAATCACATTGGAGAGAAAAATGTCTCTGTGGAGAAAGTTCCTCTGAGTGGTCCCCAGAAGTTCAGCTTTCCAGTTGCTGTTCAACAATATCAAAGCAAATACAAAGCAAATACAGTACTCAGTGACAACTGTAGCAACACATATTTCTATAGAGAAAGCAGACCCTCCATTCTCTATCCTATCTAAGGCCTGTCTCGCATGCAGTGTAAGAATTCTTTGCTGATCAGTCTTTTCAAAACAGACCATTTTAAGTTATTTCTTTTCATTATGGGTCTAGAAGGGAGATTGCATATCTGACAGGACTGACAGGGAACCTTTAACCTCTCAGGACTGTCTAAACCTGTCTCAGTATAGCAATGACCAATGACTATTAGTGGTTTGTGTAAAATGACTAAATAGCCTCAGGATTTGTTGGAGATTACTGGCCAGATAAAGGAGCCACAACAGGTCTTTAATTGTTGGTCTCACTGCTTCTAGTAATTTTCAGTGGAATAAGAAGCAATTGGCAGAGTCTGTGGAAAGACAAGAAAAACATATTCTCTCTTTAGGTGTCTTTGTGGCTATTAATAGGAGAGTACCTACTTTTCTACCACCTCTAAATGTCTCTTTCCAGCTGCTGTTAGTTAAGTTTTACTGCTACAAGTCACTTTGCAGTCCCTACAGGATTCTCTCTATTGGAGGCCTCTTATTGCATTGCTTCACTTTTTTTTTTTTTTTTTTTTTTTTTTTTTACTATTATTCCTTTTTTTGTTATTGTTTTTCCCTGATAACCATGAATGAATTGTTGCCAGCTTGTTTACAAGATCCTTTAAAATGCTTTCCTAGTGCTGGGAGCACATCTTTCTTTTTCTTTGTTCATTTTTTCTTCTTGACAACTGAAAACAAAAATAATAAAAAGTGCCCAAGAGCTATTTTAATTCTTTATAGTTATTATAATTGCAGTTTTCATGGGATTTCCCTGCTGTTCTTTGGAAGCAGTCAGTAGTTTCCATATTGAAGTAAGTCTGTTGTACACAGAAAAAGAGCGTGAAATAGAATGTTGATGACTTAGGTATAACCTAGATATTTATCAAAAGATATCATTTATTTGTGTTAAAATTAATACCCTGCAGTAACAGTTAAGGCCTCCTATTGAGAATTTAATTTCCACTTAAACTCACACTACCAAATACAAGGTAATACTTATCCAAAGTATAAAGAGGTCAATGCCTACTTAATTTTCTAATAGAAATATCTAGCTTCCTTTTTAAACATATGTGTTTTTCAAATCTAAGTGCTTTCAAAAATCCTACTAGAGACCATCTTGTTTGTTTAGGCTTCTGAATGCCTGTAACAAATACAATAATTAAAATTTCACAGAAAACCCATTGTGTAATGTCTTGGTTGAAATATTTAAGAATGGAAATGGACTCGGGTTATTATTATGGTGGACTGAACATTATGAAAAATTCAGAACAGTAAATTGATAGATTTTGAGAGCTGTCAATTTTAGGTTTCTTGCTCATTGAGCTATTGAAGTTTAGAGAATCATAAGAAAATATTTTAGTACATATCACTATTATACCACAGAAATGTATTTTTTCTAACACTATCTTAATATGTTAATTATTAATACTTTTTTTTTTAAATGTAGCATTTGCCTGAAAAGCAAAGTTATAACAATGAATAATTCATTCTGTTTGTTTTCTGATTGATTTTCAAATAATTTACTTGACTTCAATATTCTGTTATAATTCTCCATCAAATGTCTGCTGAATTTTGTTTTGTTTTGTTTTGTAAAAGCTGTCAGCACAAAAGGCCAAACTGCAATTCTGTTATGAATAGTGGTACTATGGTGAATAATAGAAGAGGTAAATGTATCTGCAAAACAAGCTTACCTGTCTTGCTACAGAGCCCAGATTGGAAGAGGATGTCTGTGTTTACCCTTGGTTATAACATACTGTGGTGTCTTACTTTGTTGTCCCATGGTTGCTGCTCATGGAAAATTACTGTTCATTAAGAAGGGCAACAAAATTTGGCCTCAGGGACTGAAGCATTGTTATGAAATGCATTTTCCAAGGAGGCTCTAACAACATCTAAATTGGCCTTGTTTTATTTGCAGCTGTGAAACTGCATTTATCAAAGCCAGAGCTCGCCCTTTCTGGTGCATAGGAATGCATAGAAATGCGTAGGAATGGTTACATATGTTTAATGTGTTTTTTTGTTGTTGTTGTTCTGTGAGGTACACAAGCACAGTTTTTTCATCCTGCCCTTTTTCATAGGCAGTTGGAACTTACCTTAATTTCAGTGATACATACTGCAATTACTGGAATTGACTAATCATGACTCTGGATCTGGTCATTTAGCTGAACAGTGGACATGAGCACTAGTCCAACATCCTGTAAAATTGCCTAGGAGTATTCCCACAGGCAGTAGAGGCATAGAATCAATCACTGTTACTATAATTAATGGTTAAATATGCATTTAATTCTGTTGGAATGCAGAATTGTTTAAATGCTGATTAAGTGCTGCAGGCCAAATACCAAGACAGGAACAATTCCTTTTAAGTATATCTCAAAGAAAGAACAATTCTTGCTCTCCAAACATTTCTCTAATTGATATCTTGTTTCACTTTCAATGAGCTTTTATGGCCATCCCGAGAAGAAATCTTGGGCATATGTACTTTATGGATTTTGTTTTCGTACATTTCTGAAAGTCAGACATTTTCAAAGTGGGTGGTGGAAGAGATTTAATGGAACATGGCAAGAAAATATAGAAAGTAAAAAATGCCAGATAAATTATAAATTATGTGGATAAGAAATGTACATTTATTCCAGATTCACTCAATGTCTGTGTAATTTTAGTTGATATATTGAGTTTGAACTCAGTATCTCCCAAAAGAAAAGAATAAGCTTCTATGGCTTGAGCTCAAAACTGTAGGCTCTTTCACTGGTATAGTAGTAGGATCATATCCTTTGTGGTTCAGGCATGGGGGAGAAGATGAGGGAAACTGATCTCCACAGATGTTTTTGTTCTGTGCAGGAGATTATTCCACACAGTGTTTGCTGGAAACAGCCTATAGGCTGGAGCTGCTGAGGAGGTCATACAGGTTTCTGATTCAATGTTCTTGCTCCATGTTGCCAAAGTGGCAGAGTATCTGAGATTTAACTTGAATCAGTGGAGTGGTCTCCAAAGGACATACTGCCTGGTGATGACAGAATACTTGGCACCTGGACACTTTGTTTTTCTGTCCCAGTGTACAGTCTGGATATTAGGAAGGGGCAGTTTCACCACTGATCTGCTGGGGACTCTCCTATGAGGAACAAAAGTTATCTTTGGAAACTGGAGCAGCCAGTACTAAATGTCAAATTATCTAAAGAGTTACAATAGGAAGTTTCTCTGAACAGCCATATTTTTAGCTATTCCTTCCAACTGTGGTGAAATTATGCTATGCAGAAGCATTACTTAATCAGGTTTGATTGTAGCCACAGCACAATTTAGTCTCTTTTATATACTGCCGCCTAGTCTAGACTACTAGCTCACACAATATTAATGCAATACAGATTAAAAGAATATTGTTGGAAAATCCTGAAAGCAACCCTTGTTTATGCTCCACTCCTACTAAAAGTGAAATTAAACCGTCTATTCTTCATCTACTGAATAGTCACTTCAATAGCATTCATTTAAAATTGCCTAAAAATTCTTAGATTGACATTCTGCAATTGTAGGTTGAAGAGAAAGGATTTGAATTATGCTGTTTTCCTGAACTGAGAAACTACTGCACAAAATTCTGTTGGGACAGAAAGAAAATAAATGAATAGATTTCCTTTGTGTTTATTATGGGTTTTGTCCTCTTTTTATGAATATTCTAGGAAACAAGGTAACAGAAACAGTAAACCTAATTTAAATCTAAAGTTTCATGGGAAACTGATTCTGAATTCTGAGCAGCACATATCTATACAGGGAACACAAGTCTACAAGAACAGAGACCTCTTTCCAGCAGCTTCATAGTGCATTTTACTTTGTGAGACAGATTATATATTTCTGCTTATCTGAAGGCTGAAGGCCTCTTTGCCAGAACAAATACCTTGTTGAAATAGCTGCATTCACTCTTTCAGGGTTTTGGCCTAAGAGAATCAATCTAGCTCCTGTAGAAATCAATGAGTCTGAATTATGCCCAATTTTTGATGTTCCTGAAACTAATGAAATGAAATAACAGAGACGCATCTTTAGTTTTTGTTGTTGTTGTTTTTGTTTTTTTTTTTTTTTTAGGTTACATAATTACTACATAAAACTTTCTAAGGTCTGAGAATCCCCTTCAATAGGTAGTTAAGAACAGGATTAAATGTGTCTCAGCAGTGATCGGATGCCTCAGGAAAGCTACAGCAAGATCCCATAGTGTTCTCTTGCAAGGGGATACAGAGTTTTGGGAAGCCTTTCTGAATATGGAGGAAAATTAGTTCTTCTACTTGTCCAGAACAAAATGCAATGCTCCATACCCAAAGATACTGATGATAGAAGAATTGGAAAGCTGTCTTGGTATTGTCAAAATCATGATTAAGGTCCTGAGAATGCTTAAGGTTTAGTTCAGCCATCGGATCATGAGAATTTTATTTTGTTTTAAGACTCCTCCCTCCCTCCCTCCCTTTCACCCTCCCTCCCTCCCTTCCTCCCTTCCTCCCTCCTTCCCTCATTCCTAGAAACTTGCTTCTGGAGAACAGAAAAAATATCTAAACCATTATCTAAATAAGAGCATTTAAGAAGACACAACAGTTGGTGACACTACTGTGTCACCAGTTTTGTTCACAGTAGAAAAAAAAATAAATTAAAAAATCTCGTGGTTCTTTAACATGTTGAAAAAGAGACTGAAATCAACTTAATAGTAGCTTACATTATTTATTGCAGAAGATTTCTGATAGCAGACAGCTCTTTAACCATCAACAAAAAAGGTATGGCTAAATAGCTGGAATCTGGAATTAGGCAAATTCAGGCAATAAATTGTACTTACTGTACAGCAATTTCTCTGCCATCCAAAAACCTGAAAATAGCTTAAGTATAGTCTTATGTATGTGTGATGGGGGAAATTTAAGTTTAAGGGCTTAATTCTGTAATTAGTTGATGATGTTCTTTGACCTAAAATTAGGAATTTGGACATGCAACTCCATGATGATTTTAAGTATAAGATGATATGAGAGACCTGAAGACCTCTATATCAGACTGCTCAGACTATCCACCTGTCTTGTGCCTTTTTTTTTTTTTTTTTTCTAATACAATCATTCTTTTGCCATTTAACATACATCTTGGGTATTATTCCTTAATTTTATTCCTAAAGCCACAGTTTCTGGAGCATAGGAGAATATTAGTTTCTGTTAAAATAGCTGATTAATGCTTTTTGAGAAAATATGCTTGATAATACATGTAATAATAATAATAATAATAATAATAAAGTCTATGTTACAGTATGGCACATTTTTTCTTGCTATTTTTCTGTAAGCTAGTTTTATTGCACAATACAAGATTATTGATTAGATGCTATTACAAATTAGGACCCGATTTTTAATTTTTTCATTATACATTGTACTTCCCAACTTTTTAAGTGAGTAAAGTTTGAAGCAATGAATGCTTGTCATTTTTCCCTTCTTTCTTTTTTTTTTTCCTTTTTTTTTTTTTTTTTTTTTTTCCTCTGTACAGCAGTGTACTCACCAAAGCACTTCTAACTTTAAGATATATTTATGCAGCTATAATACATAAGAATAAAAAAGTGCACAGGCCTCTGTACTTGTAAGAAGAGGTATTCAGGACAGGTATACATCAATCTAATGGATATTTTTAATCTCTTCCAATAGTTTATTCACTATCTGTTCATATTCCATTTTCCTCATTTTGTAATATTTATTGTATGCATGAAGTCTGTATTTTCTTATAATACAGTTAATTCAGCAAGTATTATCTAGTTTGTGTAATATTTTCTTATTAACAGATATGGTGTTAAAATAATCGTTCCAGTTTCCAAGTGCCATTAGAAATTCTATTATTTTTTTTTTTCTCAGGTTTTTATTAACTCAATTTCTCCTTCCAGTTAAGATAAATTAGGTCCTCAGCTGGTGTTAGCCAGTATAACTGATGAAGTTTTGCAGATTTATGCACCTGAAATTTCAGTTCATCATTTCAATAGGTTATATTTAACGATAACCCTTAAAATCAGCTTCCTGCATAGTTTAAAATTAATCTACATGTACTATGGATTAAATGGTCTCCACCTGTGTTGGTAGGAAAGGGACAAGTGAGAGTAAATGCATGCACAGATAACCTGATAGTTAAGTCTTGTAATGTTGGAATATCAAATGAACATTTCTACTGGGAACTACTCTAAACCACATGAAATAAAACCAATTATCTTCCATTGGGCAGAATCTGTAGGGTAGATGAGATACAGGTAACTGTATGACCATGTCTGGTCTTACAGTATGATGGTTTAATCAGGTGTGCCGAGGCTAGTTTCTTCTTTTGTTCTTATTCAGTAACAACAAAACCTGGGTATGTTTCTTATTGGATTAAATAAAACTTTCAAGTCAGAAACTGTACATACATCTCATACATCTGTTCGTAAGGCTTGACACACTGTTACTTTCTGTTGCTTTTTTGAACCAGGTATTTGATCATACTTTCCTGTTAGAGGTCTTCAAAGACAGCTGAGCACAGACAGTACTCATTACCCTCATCCACCCCCTTCAGATTTATCTTTTTGTAGTAAGTCAACTAACATGGACTTTCCCACAGATTTTATCCATAATTCTTTTCACTGTTTCTCTTCTATGCTTGCTGAAATCTAGAGAGGTAAAGGATCATATCATCTTATTCATTTAGGGAAGGAAGACTTATAGAGGGAACCTCTCCAAATCTGTAGAAATAGAAGCAATTGTTTGAAGATTAAATTTCATTTAGGTTATCCCTTCTGGCTTCACTTTCTGTCTGCATTTTATAACAGAAAAGCTGATAAAGAATTGATTCGTCACTGAGCTTGCATGAGTATGTCAGCCATGACCCAGCCACTCACTAATTTCTAACACCAACACAACTCTATAATTTTCATCCATCTTTATTTTTCAAGTTTTGCTTTCCAGTAGCCATTGAGAAATAAAGTTAACTAGTGACGGTATGTGCAGCTGTTCTTATTAAAAAGAAGTATTAGTAGTTTGGGATTTTAATTAATCCAGCCTACAATTTTATGTGCATAATAAAATAGAAAATTAAAGAAGTGTTGCCACTGAATTGAGAGTTAGTGTTGAACATAATGGTTATTTGGTACCTCGACTGAGCAAAGAATATGCAACCACTTAATACGAACATAAAGAAATGAAAATGGCTTTTCACATCCATGAGTTCAAAAACTGCTAGGTACTGATATGATACTGGGATTCTGCACATGTAATTACATTTAATGTTTGCTTTAAAAAATTAGAAAGAAAAGGAGACACTACAGTTTTGTGGGCACAATTTATTACAGATACAAATGCTAATATGTTGATGGTAGTCAACAAAACAAGCAGTCGGAGGTCTAGAAGCTAAAACATTTGAACCTGCAATTTAGTGCACAGATTTGAATATGGGTTCATTATTTTTATTTTCAAGGCCATTTGCCCTCAAATATAAATTGTTAGCTTGTTTATTAAAGCTTTTGGTAATTTAGACAGTTTCCCTAAAAACTGATGTATGCTTTCATTGTTCTGTGTCCACAGCAACAGAAAATATTACATCATATTATTATAAATGATATTCTTTTACTTTGTTTTTCTAAAACAAATCTTGCCAAAATATTTTTCTTCTGGTGAGGTTAAAGTCAAATAAGAAACATCAGACTGCACTAGTTTAGCAGCTGCAGATATGTACTATACAAGTTTGGAGTAGCTGAACTAGTAGTTGATATTTTCATATTCTCATCTCTCCTTCAATGTATATTCATGTACATTCCTCAGACTAGATCAGTATTTGTATTCATGGCTGTATAATTATTGACTATGGCAGTGAGAAAGAGTACAATTATATACCAAGTGAAAATAACAAGTGTGTCTGCACAAGGCTTTTCCTTTATTTGGTTAAAAGCTTCATCTGTCAGCAGGCTTCCACGTCACTAAAATCATGGTGACGAGCGTGACAACAAGGCAGACGTGACCAGCAAATGTCACCTGCATCCTTGTATCTTCATGTAGTGTCATGTGAGACAGGGTCACCACTGTCAGTTTTGTAGGGGAAGACTGACAGCATTCAAAAGGAAGGATCAGTAAGACAAATGAATGGCTCTTCAGTGATCAAACATACTCCCACCTGCACCTCCAGAGAAATGGGGAGGGATTTTCTGTGTACACAACACCTTGGTATCCATACGGATTCATACAGGAATAGTAATGAAGGCAGAAAAATAATGTGCTCCGTCAAGTTATATTTTTTTCTTGAACTGTTTAACAGGGACTTATTGATGGAAAGAACAGCTTGCCTTGCTGGAGTTGATGGTATCAGAGGGAAAAAACAGCTGAGAGAGTGACTGCCAAGTGCAGCGGGCTGATAGAAATTAGTTTATGAATATATACATTCAAATGTGTACATATGTATATATAAATGTGTTACAAACACTTCATATAATGAGTTGATCACTTTCATCATTACTCAGCTCTATCTGATCAAGTTCTGTCGTATGAGTAACCAGATGTTAGTGTAGAATGGGAATAAAACAAGGTGATATAGAGGATTTCCTCTGGAATACACAATGCTGGGTGACTGCCAGGCTATCAATTTTCATACACTAAGATTTTGTATCCAGGGAGAGACTGATGTGACATGGTGGGATTCTAAAACTCAGAAGACTTTGAGATTATTTGTTCCAACCAGTATTTCCATAATTTACTTGTGTGTGTGTGCGTGTGTGTGTGTGTAACTGCATCTAATTTGTGCTCACAAACGACAGATGTCCTCTCCTTCCTTTGAAACATCAAAGAAAGACTAGTAATAAGATAGGGGTGAACAGAGCTGTAACTGCTTAAAATTGAAGGTAGTAATAACAGCAAGGTGTAATGGGCTGGCTGACTAGTAGTCATCCTTCCTAGGAGATCAACAGCATATATACCCCAAACAGCTGAACCCAAACAGTCACCCACCAGAGCTCTCCATTCAGCCATTCAGGGAGCCTATTGAGTGCTTAGGGAGAATATGTCTTTTTTAATATGTCTCTTTTTTTTTTTTTCTTTTTTTTTTTCTTTTTTTTTAAAGATTAGCTCATAACTGGTAACATATCCCCCTCTTGGAGGAACCACTTAAAGCGATGTGGTGATGAGCTCAAGGTAGTAACTCCTGTCAGATGGTCAAGAGGAAGAACTCTTAAAGGGAGTTGCAGTGCTCACAGTGACATGGAGACATTGAGGAAGGTGGTAGCAGAAGACCAGACAGGAAAGCAGGCAGTCCCATAGGCAGATGGCAAATGAAAGGAAAAGGCAAAAGTAGAGGCAGGAAGTCATAAAAAAACAACATGATATTGACTCCAAAAATATTAGAAGCTACCTTGGGATAAAAGTGAGTTGTAAACAAGATGCTGCAGTCTGTGAAGGTTTAACCAGATCCAAACAACAATGTGGTTAATGAAAGGCATATAAAAAAAGAAAAAGAAGATAGGCAACAGTAACGAGAGCTTCTGAAGAAATAATAACTTTTTTTTGGTTTGTTTTTCCTACATTATTTATTCTTTGTTTTGTGGACATTCAACAGACACAGAACCATGTGGATAGCAACTTACATTTCCATTTTGCAGCTGGTGCAACATTTTACAAACTGGATTCCTAAAGTGTTGTTTGCCTTCATCTGTGTCTTTGCTGGATTAACCCATGGAACTGTAGAATAAATAAAAAAAATAAATGAGTGTTTCTCTTAGGAAAAAAAAATATAAAAATTATATATGCATATATATATACATGTACACCATATATATACACCAATAATCATTATCACTTAAAGTTTTGAATTTCATATTCTCTGAATAAACACACAAAATAGATTCTGTGAGCTAATCAGATGTTGATTCATCCATACATTCACACTTTCACACGTTTCCCCTCCTTCTCCCAAGTATCACTGATTAAAAGACAAGAGATTATCACTATAATAAGGATATGATGGATTGGAGATGTGTCCTGGTTTCAGTTAGAACAGAGTTAATTTTCTTCCTAGTAGCTGGTAGAATGCTATGTTTTGGCTTAGGATGAGAAGAGTGCTGATAACACCCCGATGTTTTAATTGCTGCAGAGCAGTGCTTATACTAAACCAAGGACGTCTCAGCTTCTTGTTCTGTCCTGCCAACGGGCAGGCTGGGGGTGCAGTAAGAGCTGGGAGGGGACAGACCCAGGACAGCTGACCCAAACTAGCCAAAGGGGTATTGCATACCATCTGACGTCATGCTAAACAATATATAGGGGTGGCTAGCTGGGGGAAGGGGGGCTGGACTGCTTGGGGTTAGGCTGGACATCGGTCAGCGGGTGGTGAGCAATTGCATTGTGCATCACTTGTTTGTACATATTATTATTAGTAGTACTATTATCAACATTGTATTATTATTATTATTATTGTTATTGTTATTGTTATTATTTTCCTGACTTATTAAACTGCCTTTATCTCAACTCACAGGCTTCACTTTCCATTTCTCTCCCCCGTCCCAGAGAGGGAGGGGGGAGGGTGATCGAACGGCTGTGTGGTGTTTAGCTGCCGGCCGGGTTAAACCACGACAAGATGTCAGAACAAGGTTCTACATATCCAATGCTAAAGGAACAATCAAACTAAGTTTAATGAGTGATGCAGACACAGACTTTCCTTTTCAGGATCAATTAGGAAGTCATGGTTAAGGCATATGTGATGCACTGAATTCCATAAGGTTCTAAATATGATTTGTCCTGATCTGTAATGGCAGTAATATTCAGTATTGTTTAGTTGGATGTGCCTTTATCAGAGATGAGTAACAGCTCTAAGTGCAGAGGAAACTTCTGTTCTGCAAGTTATCAGTTTTAATAACATCCCCCAGCCCTTTGGCTGACAAGCCCAGTCTCTTCCATCCCCTTTTTGTATATCCTTGGCACTTTGAAGTTTCCATTATTTGATTTTTTTTTTTTTTTTTTTTTCTGAGGATGCTAAACGTCACTGAAAATGCCAAAATCTGTCATTATAATTGCCATAGATTGAACTTTTCAATTGAAGTCAGCAGTCAGCTCACAGCCGACTTAGTAACAGTTGGCCCAACTCCCTCAGATTTCTTGGAGGAGAAGCTGTGATAGCTGGGAATGTCAATCCCCCTCCGTTCTCAGAATTGTTTTTGCTGAAGTTAGTAAATCACTTCAGAGACTTCTTTCTCTGGTGCTTTTAATCTTGAGGGTTTGCAATTTACAGGGGAAATAGTTGTTGAGGGAACCTTACACAGGTAGTTTGGGAAAAATTCTTCAGCTCTGATAAACAAAAAGGGAGATCAATGTTATCTCAAATCACACACTATCTTATTTTATATAACCTTGCTTAAAAAGAAAAAAATAAAAAAAAAAATGGAGACAGAGAGAAATGGGAACATGCTACACATCAACCTGCCACTGATGGTGCAAAGGCTAATGTTATCTAGTAACCACAGGGCTAAGTACAGGCACAGATTGTAACACCACACAGGGTTAACCTAAGGTAAATACCTGGCAGCTTGTCTTTCTTACTCTCTGGCAACACTTGTGTAACTTGTCATGCCAGTGAAGTCATACAGAATTGAGCAAAACTAGCTGAAACCAAATATGCAGAGAAACATATTTGTCATTGCACTTAAGCTGACAGCTGTAGCAATTTTCTGTGAGCAGACATACACAGCTTGATGACAAAGAGGGAAGCTTGTGTGGATTTCTAATTGCGGAGTTCTCTTGCAGAGGCCACTGATAATGGGCCTCTGATTTTAAGAAGGATTAAGAAACAGTCAAAACCAGGTGGTTTGTTTGGATTTAATATGCACAAATCATTGGGAATTTCTAACTGAATTAGGGAATAAGTTTTCCAGATTTTTCAAGAGGAAGCAGAAACTATTTTAAGATTCAATGTAGGATAGAAGTAATAAGATAATAAAAAATGGGTCACTACTTCACAAAAAGTATAAGGAGAATTCATTAAAACCAGTAGTAACAGATGTAGGAAGTCTTCATTTTCACCACCATTTAACTGATCACTGTGACATTGACAACAGTATTAAAGGTGACACTGAATTAAAAGTAATTCTAATCTACTTGTATGATGTCTCACTGAAAGCTCCCAACTTCAAACACATTACAAGAGGGTAACTATCCATTTAGGTGTCATCAAATTTATAGCGTGCACAAGGCAAATAGAGTTAAATTAGCCTGTGACAAACAAGTACTGTACTAACTCATATGACTTTGCATTTGCTGTTATAAGTGACCCTGGGACTACTCCCACAGCTCAGGTAATGCAGGTTGACTGGTTTTTCAGTGGTACTTTGTGCTTGTCTAAACAGTGACTTTAAAATGATTTGCTGAAAATGTTTGTATCTAAGCATTACTGAAAGCATAGTGAAAATAGATATCTACTCTTCACTCCATTGTGAGCAACAACAAAAAAAAAACATTTCTAAAGTATAACCCTAATTAGATATTAAATATATGTATATATATGAGAGAGAAATTCTATTTTGCAAGTCAATAGATATTTTCCTTATATTCCTCAGTACTTTTCTATGTATGGTCTTCAGTTCCCTTTAAACTGCAGCTATCACTTAGTTCATTCCTCAGAGCTCACTGCTGATACCCCCAATTCATCACTAGTTTTTTTTTTTTTTTTTTTTTCTTGTTTCTTTTCACCTTTAAATTCATCTAGAGATTAAGAACCATTTCCTTTCTTTCACTGCTTGCTAAACCTATCCCGTTTTGACTTCCACTGTAGTGAAACTGCCATTCTGCTCTTTTTTGGTGAGCTTCAGTTGTCTTGAAGAAATTCAGCCTTGTTGTTTTGACAATGTCACTGATGGTAATGCTCTCACAAAGCTATTTTCTCTCATCGTTTTCACAAATCTCTACTGTCTTCTCTCCTTATTCTTATCTCTCCAATTTCTCCTATAGTGAGTCCATATAGTTCTCTCTTTGTTACATAATGCATTTCCTGTATAGCCTCCCTGAAGAAAATCAACCCATGGCACATTTTCACCTTCCATTCTTCTGCTGATAAATGAAAAGCCTACCTTTTCAATCTGAAATCTTGATTTGTTTAGACAGAGAACCTATCCCTCAGAGAAAAAGCATAGAGTAATGGGAAAATGAAATACACTTCCCAGCTGCTTGGGAGCAAAACCACAATTTTCTGTCAAGCAATCAGAAATTGTTTGTTCCCAAGATTTTTGTCTCCTGCAGTCTTGGTTACAGTGATTATTTTATCCTCACTTCTGAAGTCATTCAGATTACCTCAGTTCCCAAAGTCAGTTAGCTATATTAATTAATATGTTCACCACACAAACTCCGATTTCACAAAGAAATTTCAAGCTCACTGTAAAACTCTTAATGGTCTCCAATTTGTGAATTTAAGTCTCTAAGTGTCTCGTTAGGTTGGTTGGCCATGCTGTCCTGTGGGCATGGCAAGTCCTCCCTAACAGATCTGTGAATCCACCTTTTTGCCTCTTCTCAGAGCACACCACACTGTACATTCCCTTCAACCTAGTGATGTTTTAACTGGAACACAATGTGCTGCTATCTCCATTTTTATTTTTATTTTTTTTTTAAATAACAGATAGACAAAATATGCAAAAGTCTTATAAAATGACATTTGAATAAAAATTACCCATAAGATACTGTTTAGGTATGAAGGAGGCAGATGTATGTTCTATCAACTGAAGAGGACCTGATGTGTTGAGTAAGAAAGTTTTACTATATAAACAGCTTTAATATTTGAACCGCATTTCAATAATCATAGAATCATTAGGGCAAGAAAAGACCTCCCAGATCTGGTCCAACAATCCCCATAACACCAATATTACCCACTAAACCACGTCCCTAAGCACCACATCCAACTTTTCCTTGAACACCCCCAGGGACAGTGACTCCTCCACCTCCCCAGGCAAACCTTTCCAACGCCTGACTACTCTTTATGAGAAGAAATTTCTCCTCTTCTCCAAACTGAACCTCCCCTGGGACAACTTGTGGCCATTCCATTTTGTGCTACTGCTAGTTATCTGCAAGAAGAGGCTGACCCCCATCTCCCCACAACATCCTTTCAGGTAGTCGTAGAGATGATATGTTTAATGATAGCAATATTTGAAAGTAATTACTGAAATTTATGGTGATTGGTTCAGATCTTTCATTAAGAGTACATTTGTACTACAAACTGACAATGACAGAGTAGAATAAGTGTGTTACAAGAAGTCAACATGTTTTTTTAAAGCACTTTTACAGTCTCATTTTTATGTTTTCTCTTGTAACTTCAGTAGATTAAATTTAAAAAATAATCACTTTGAAAACTATTTTTTTTCACAAATGACAAGCTAAAGTAATATGTAATGAAGTGAATAGTGTGGATGAAAAGCAAAGCAAAAAGAAAAACAACACTAAAAGCAAGCTTTGAATGATTAGATCATTAATACAACAAATACATGTAACATTAGCTTTATACAACTTGACAGCTTTTTAAATATGTCTTCCGTATGCATAAAACTCAAAGAAAACTCAAAGAATATAAAACTTGTGTAAAACCAAAATTAAGATAGCAGTATGTGACATAATAGCTTTGGTAAAATGTTTCTTGTTCACGATGTGGTTTCTGGAATCACGAAGATTAGTTCTTTGCATCAAACATCAAAGAGGCTGGCACAGACAGAAGAGATAAACTCTGCCCCCTTATGAGCTTGTTCATGTCGCTTCTTACCCATTTAAATTCTAGTTAGGTTGATCAGCAATGAGAGAAAAGCTTTAAATTGCATTATTAACAATAGGTTAAATCTTAGACTGCTGATTAAATCAATTTCTCTGAGATAAAATCATAATAGGCATTGGCTGTGTTCATCTGACAAGAAACATGTCATTGGTAATGCTTTGTGTTGCCTTTAATGAGTCTGATTGTCATCTTCCAGCAGGGAGAGCATAAAAGACACCTGCAGGTCTGGGTGAATGGGATCACTGATCGATCACGTTGTCAGGGCTGTCAAGCATTTGGGAACAGCTGAACAAGTACATAAAATCAATGCTGTGGTGTATTTATATGGAGTCTGCCCAGATTAGTCAGCTGATTGAAAATTTTGGCAGAATCAGTTATACGCTAAATATCATTTGCAAAATTATATTTACCTCACAGTACACATGTTTAAAAACAACTGAGTTATTTAATAGAGTGTGTGATTTTTTTGTTTTTGAAAAAAAAAAATAAGAAATTTATTTATCATTTTGGCCAACTTTGTCTCTGGGTACAACTGCAGCCTAACTTTTTTTGTTTGTTTGTTTGTTTTTTTCTGACATGAAAATTATTACATTCTTAGTTTTATTTATTATTGATATTTAGCTTCTGCCTCCCATTCACTGAAAGGTAGTTACATTTTAGCAATTATCTTTGCTACTGTTCAGCTATTTTACAAAGATTAGGTTATTCTAGAAAGAAAACAAGCAGATGAATAGAGGAGTCCCTCCTTCTCCCTAAGGAAACTGCATACTTGTTCACTGTGGTCCAAATCACCTCCCTGGTAATGGAGCCAGAAGAACCCCAATGAAGAGGTGCAGCAGGAGGAACTGACTGCTACATCCAGCTCAACCCGCTCCAGCAGCTTAATGGATGCACAGGTGAGCCTCTGGTCTGTGATAGTCTTTGGGGTTACTGGAAAGGGAAATAATAACATTAAAGCAGCAGTTCTGGGTCACAACCTAAAGCAGGTTTCTTTAAAACGTACAATTAACACGGTCATTTTTGCATGTAATGCAATGCATATCCATTTCTACTCTTCTGTTTTCTGATATATTTTCTGTTTCCTTTCTGTCACTCCACATTCATATGTTATAATTCATTCACTGGTTTTCCATTCACATCCTAATCTTCCCTCACTCCATTTTTGTCCTCAGGGACTCACTTTCTCACAACCCTCTCCACCTCTATCTTCTTTCTTCATTTGCTTGACTTATTTGTAGTCCATAAATTCACAGAGGGATGAAACTAATCTAATTCAAGCCTACATCCAAAAACAGCTTATTCAATTCAAAATTATTCTTTCTTTTGTTTATGATACATGACATTTTTTCTTTGCAGATGGATAGATTTCATGTTTGGACATGAAACGTATTACTAAGTTTGCAGGGCACTTTTTTTTTTTTTTTTTTTTTGTCTTTTCCTCTGTTTTTTAATCTTCTCTACATTTTTATCTTTGCATCAGTCATTCCTGCTTTTTGACTGTACAAGCTTGTTCCAACATTGTGCCTTCATGGTTAGTTTAGCTCTGTCACTTTCAGTAGGAGTTAATCCATTTAAACTTTGTCATAGTTGTAGTAATGTAACATAACAATGGCCAAGTTCAACTATAAAGTAATAACATAAAGTTTTAGCATAAATTCATTTATCAGGTTGGGATAATAGGCATATTGCTCTTTCCAGCCCACATGTAACTTGCAAAGTCCCTTCCAACAAGCTTCCTGGATTAGACCTTCTTCCTCCCAGCTGTGAAACAAAAGATCATCTGATCTTCTCACACTGAAACACCAGAAGCTTCAACTTCTGCAGAGCATGGCTTACACTTTGTTTCAGGGGAAAATAAGGATATAAGGCTGAAGTTGTTCACAGTCATAGATATTTGAATTTTAGAAGACAATACAGTATTTTGCAGGATGATGTGTGTCCAGGTACCATTGTGATTGTTTTGAAACTTAGAGTGGATTGATAGTAATGCAACTGTGGTGGATTTAAACCTTTTAGAGTAAAACTGGAGAATTCACAAGATGTTCTTGTCAATGATGCAGCTGTGACTGTAAAGTTCTTATCTGATGACTAGTGATAACTCTAAATTAAAACTCTTAATTACAATTCTTTATTATAACATTATATATGAATGCATACCAGAAGTAGCTGGTGAGGGAGGAAGAAAAATCTCTAAGGATAGTAAGAACTCACAGGTGAATGTTTTGAATCCAAATATTCCAGGGCACGTTGTACATGTTACTCTGTAGCCTGTATTGGAAATACTGGGATAGAGCTGTCTTCTCCATACACCATATTTCACTTAAATTAGTGAGATTTTTGCTTCCTTGGCAAAGGCAAGAATGAGATCTCGGTGTTTAAGTTGCCATGGCCAATGTAAAAAGCAGCATCTCACTGCAGGTGTATGGCCAGGTCTCTGCTGAAATGTGTGCAGTCTAATGTTTCCTAAAAAGGAAAACACTTGTCATCACTGTCATTGATTTGCTGAAGTACAGCATGAGTGCTTTTCTTCCTTCCTTGATCTTTCCTACCCAGTGGTGTCATATCCGTAACATCCTCTTCCCCTCTATTTTCTGATTACCAGATATAAGACTTTTTGAGAAAAATTCCATGATTTTTAACTTCTAAAGAGTTTTCTCTAATCTAGACTACTATTGTTAAAATCTGAATTGATAAATCATTCCAAAAGAACAAGCATCTAAATTTCTGGGAAGGAAAAAAAAAAAAAAAAAGAAAGTTTTCAAACATGATATATGCGTAGCTTTTTAGCTTTTTAGTTTATTTCTTCTTTGTCTGTCAACATCTCAGAGAACTAGGCAACAGGCAACAACAGTTGTACACAAGCAGAAAAGTATTGCCCGCAAGGTAACACATTCCCTCTCCCTCAATACAGTAGTTTAATTAAATGGTGAGACCAGAAAATGAGTGCTGCAACTCTGGAAGGTGATGCCATCTCTGCCCCAGTTTTACAAGTAGCCTTATGCGGCAGTTCATAGAAGAGCATTATTCCATAAGCCTCTGACAAGTTTGCTGCTGCTTCTCACTCCTGCAGCTATAAACTATCTCACTCCAGATAGCTATAAATTGGGGAATGGCTGTGTTCTTTATTTCCTCTCAGTAGGTGTCTGTAAATCAAACCCATCAGGTGTATCCCCCGTTTTCATATGACCCCAACAGTTGGATGTGTTAATAGTACTAGCCACTCCAGATCCCCTTTAAATGACTGAATAACATTGGTGAAACATTTTAATTTTTTTCTGTGCTATAAATAAACTGCAATTACCATGTACATGGATTAAGAACATGTCTCTGGAATGCCTGCTAATAAACTCTGTTTCTTGAAAGTTACGTCTTTTGTATTACTGCCATGCCTCTGTTTGATGTCCTTGAAATCCTGATGTTAGAATTCTTTACCTTCCAACTAATTTGTAAATTATTTTTAAATTTATTCTAATTATTTCTCTAACATTCCAGTAGTTATGTACAGGAATAAGTATTTATAACTTTACAGAATGTGAATTAGCATTTGAATTTTAAAATAGCTTTTGATTACCAAGATGGTTTCAAAGTAAATTAAAAAAAAAAAAAATAGACTAGCAGACACTGTCATATAGATTGTGAGTTCCTATGTACTTTAAAATGTATGAATTGTGACATGATCCAGGGAACTTTGAAACTACATCAATTATTTTGCATCTGGCATTGCACACCACCTGCATAATGAGAGCAGAGGGCTTGATGATTTTTGAAACTCGTTTCCGTGGATGGTCACATGAGTGCATTGTATTGTTCTCTAGACAGATGGAAAGCTAGTAATGTCCCAGAATTCAAATATGACTTGTATTGAATCTTGGCTTATATTTTACTTTGTTTGTTTGTTTTGTTATTTTGGCATATTCTGATATATCAAAAGCAGAGCATTTTTTTCTGAAGAGCAACTTAAATTATATACATCTATATCCTTCCTTCTACATGCAGTTGGGCTGCCCCAGGGGAATTGAAAATAGAATTTGATATATACTGTCTGAAAGGGCACATTTTAATATCTACAGTTTCATTGTTTATTGCGTTTCAAATAGATTCTGTAGCCAAATAAATTAATGTATGCAAACATATGGCTCTTTCTATGTTCTCCAAATACTTTTATTTGCATCAGAGCACTGTTTCTAAAAATTTACTCCAGTACAGAAGATCAGTTTAAGAAGGGCCAGAGATGGCACAGTGAAGGTATTCTTATTTTCCAATGGTGTTTCACATGTTGCAAGTAACACAAGCTCCCAGCAGCAGAATATCAAAACTCTGCACCACTAAATACAGTTGTACATAGCATAATAAAAAATATTTGTACGTCCCTTCATAGTTTAAAATAATAATAATAAGTAATGCAATGCTGGTTGACAAAGAATATTGTCCTGGTTTTAGATGTAATAAAGTTTTCTTCCTAGTAGCTGGTATGGTGTTGTGTTTGGGATGGAGGATGAGAATAATGCTGATAACACACAGATGTTTTAGTTGTTGCAGAAGAGTGCTCACACAGAGCCAAGGACTCTTCCACTTCTCATGCTGCCCTGACAGTGAGGAGGCTGGTGGTACACGAAGAACTGGGAGGGGATGTGGCCATGACAGGTGATCCAGACTGGCCAAAGGGTTGTCTTATACCATAAGGCATCATGCTGAACAATAAAAGCTGGGACAGAAGAGGGAAGAAAAGAGAATATTCAGAATAACGGTGTTTTCCTTCCCAAGAAACTGTTATGTGTGACAAGCCCTGCTTTCCTGGCAAAGGACAAACATCTGCTTGCTGATAGGAAGAAGTGAGTGAATTCCTTGTTCTGCTTTGCTTGTACACACAGATTTGCTTTACCTAGTAAACCATCTTTATCTCAACCCCTGAATCCTTACACTTTTACTTTTCTGATTCTCTCCCCCATCTTACCAGTGACAGGGAGTTACTGAGCATCTGTGTGATGCTGAACTGCCTACCAAGGCTAAACCACAACGGATCCAGACTGGACATTGTATTCAGAAGTGGTATCACAGATGCCAAACAGAAGAGAAGTATCACTTCCCGGAAACCGCAGACTACACTCTTGCCAATGCAGGATAGGTTGGGCCACCCATGTTGCAAGGCCTCACTGCTGATCCAGGCTCAGACTTGATGACAGGAATCCACAGGCCTTACGCTTCAGAACTACTTTCCAGAAAGTCTTCTCCCAGTTTGTACTGGTGCACAAGGTTATTCCTCTCCAGGTGCAGGACTTGACACACGCCTATGATGAATTTCATGGAGTCCTGTCTGTTCTCCTCTCCAAAGTTGCATGGGCCCTCTGAATAGCAGCCCAGCCCTCCAGCACTTCAACCAGTTCCTGCAATTAGTTAACATCCACAACACTGTTGAAAATCAGCTTTGATTTGATATGTCTGAGATCAGTAGACCAGTGGTCTAACCAGGACTAAACTTTAGGTCTCTGATGCCCTTGAATTGAAAGTCAAGTTGGTGCAGAAAGACCCCTATGAGGACTGATGAAGTATACCCATGTCAAAAGACAATCTTGCTTGGTGCAGAAGGGATTTTATGATGGATGAACCTTTAATCTTTATGACAAATAAGGATAGTGGAATATATTTCCAAAGAGGATGCCTCTTCACTCTCCAGTATTGTTATATGAAGGTAATATATGGATTTCTTGCTAGGAATCATTCCTCCTCCGCCCTACAAAAATATGTCAACTTCCTGAACAGAAAAAAGTTATTCTTCCCTGACTAAAGTAATGTAGGTATAACACAAAAAAAATTAATTGAATCAAGTGAATGGGTATTTCTATTTGACATTCTGTATTTCAAAAATAAGATATCTTTTAGATTGTATTTGCTTATACAAAGAATCTTTTATTCTTGCCTGAAAAAAAAAAAAAAAAAAAAAAAGTTGGTTAATTTCTCCACCTAAAATGAATTTTTACAGGCAGCATATAACACCTTGAAAGTAAGGTGTTAATGGAAGTACTGACTGACCTTTAACAACCAGAAAAAATGGCTTATCTGTAACAATCAGATTTAAAAGCTCCTCGGATACTTGTGCAAGTGCTTGATTTTTGATATGTGCTTATTAGACAGAAATTGAAGATTTAAATGGTTTGGATTAACTTTACTAGTAGAATTTTTGTTTTAATTGATACCCACAATAACAATGTGTTTAACCATCCAGTGTTTTGAATAGGATGTAAGAACCATCTTCCAAAGGATTTAGACTTAGTAATGACTTTTTATTGTTACTACATGGCTGTCTCTCACTTTAATGCCCCGTGTCCTGATTCTCCTCTGCTTATCAATTTCATCAGTCTGAGAAAATAATTAAAAATTTTATTAACAACAACAAAAATATCTAAGAAAACTCTCCGAGTTTGAGATTCAAGGTTCAGATCCAGTATAAGAATTCCCCCAGAAGCAAAAATATTTAGTTTTAGGGGTTGTAAGATTTTATTATTATTATTTTTATTTTTTGGTAGTGGGAGTTCATTTGGAGGACTGTGTAATTCTTTTGTTTGTGTAATTGAACATAACTGTAATTTATCCATAGGTTAAATAGGTTTCTGGTCATTCTTAAATGGAATGACTCTTAAAAGTTTTAGATTATATAGGCTTGTGGATCAACATCACAGCATCTAGCTTACACCTGGATGACTCTAGGAAGAGGATTAAGATGAGTTAGATGACGAAGGATAGCAACCTTGAGCTATCCATAGATGTCAACCACTTCTTCTGGGCCAGGTCCTACACACTCCCTTTGGCAGTCAATTAGGAGAAATAACTATTAGAGAAATGGGGATTTATTTTGGTGTTATTCATCTGGCTTCCATATCAGCATGTATCTTGCATGAGATGTATACTTTAGGATGAAATGAATTACAAACTAAAAATGGCAATTGCTTCCAATAACTATAAGGGGAATTTAAATTATTAGCTCCTAAATAGGTGTCTGTAATGCATCTGTTTTTTATCAGGTAAATTTCATATATTGCCTTAGGTGCCTAAAAGCTTTTTACAATATAGACTTTAGATTTATTTAGATTTAACTCAAAGTAAATAGACAGATTTTCAAAGGTACTTCAATGCATCAAAACAGAGTTAGATTCCCATTATTACGTTCAAGCATTGAATTAAAGATGAATTATTACCTAACTTTCTGAGATACACTTGAAAGTAATGTCAGCATTTGACTACAATTCTAGGCAATTGAATACATTTGAAAACTGAACCTTACATCTTCAATTTACCTCTGAAAGCAAAATGCCTCTGACAAAATAAATAAATCCAATTTCTAGAATTTCCCTTTATTTTCATTTCAGTATTTCATGTACTATCACAAAGGCACAATTAAAGGGACATAAAGATCATAAATGTATGCAGAAATGTGCTTGATTCCATTCTTTATGCAACTGACAACAGAACAAAATTACATAGTAAAAATCCTTCCTTACTTTCAATCACTTTCACAGCCTAGTATCAAGGTTTTGTGTTGTATAGAGGGACAGGACAATAATTTTGTACTATGTTGGAGTAACCCAAGTTTGTGTTAGATCAGGTCTTCATTTAGGGTTCAAAATGAAACATAACTTGTTTGCTGTCAGTGACTTTTTGTCACTGACATCAATAATGTCAATAATACCTTCTGGTAAATTTCAATTATGTATTTATTAAAACAAATATATTAAGTTGAGGTGTTGAGATATTGTACTGAGACAGATCTGATTTCTGCAATATCCATTGAACTACTTAAATCATTATATGTAATTATTAAATATAATTGTTATAATAGAGACTGTCCCACTTGGCTAGAAGACTCCTAAGAATGATGTACTAGAAAATAACTTTAAATTGCATGCCCTCATCTCTCAAACTGCAGACATGAAGAATTTTCTATTTCCTAAGCTAAATATCCTTTCTTTAACTCTGTAATTCAGATAAATTACTCTTATATAGCTCTAATCATTTATCTCTGAGGTGTGTGGGAGATGACTTCTGGCTTTCCAATGAGAATTACTCTGAAATACTTTTCAAAAGTAAGTTTTTAGTTTTTTTGTTTGTTTGTTTGTATGTTTTTAATTTTCCTTTATTCAAATTATTTTAAATGCAGGAAAAGGTCTATATAACCATATAACCAGGCTGGCACTTGAACCTTTCTGCAATACACAGTGGCGGTGCTTCTTTAAAGGAATTATAAGTGGTTATTTCTTGGTTTAAAAGCAATGTTTAAATAGCAGAATTATTGGTATGATTCCTGGCAGCAGGTACAATTTGTTGGGATTGCAGATATTACAGTTATTTCAAAGCTGGGTCTAAATTTATTTGCTTTATACTGAGTGAACACAAAGAGCTCCTTACCTTGATCCTTCCTAGATGTTTCTGTTCTTTTGGCTTGGAAATTTTTTAGACAGTTCATTTGGGTATTGTGAAGAATAAATGCAAAGAAATTAGGAAAGCCAAAAGAAAAACATAGAATAGCTGGTCTGGTTTTGAGACTTTATATATATATATATATATATTTATGTTTCTTCCCATTGCTCTTTTCCTGAGCCTGTCCTGGAAGTGTCTTCATAAGCTCTGAACCAGCTTGAACTTTGATGAGAACTTCTCATCTTTTGTAATATTTTCATCAGACACGTCCCCCAGTAAAAGCAGAGCCACTTGAGACATGAGTGGGCTCTTCTGAAAACAATTCTCTTGACATGGCCTAATGAATAGGCAGTGAAGCTTACAATAGACTTTTCCTCCTGCGTCATCATAGTAATTGGACTGTGGTCATGGTCATACTGCAGAGCAAATGTGATTGCTGAAAGCTCTGAATCAGAAATGCTTTGGGTTTTGCTTGGCAATACTTGGTTTTATACCTCCTGGATTCTAGGGGTTTTGGAATGTAAGCTTGTTGCGCATTCCACTAGAGAAAGGAAGATATTCCAAGAAATTCTACCTTATCTTTGAAGCATATGGAAGAAAAATAGCACATAGTATTCTTCATTTTATTTTATTTTCCCTCAATGTTTTTTACCTTAAAAGAGGAAAACTTATTTTTGTTTCATTGCTTTTTTCCCCCCCTAAAAGCAATGAGGAAGATGCAAATTCAGACTATCAAAGGGTATTTATAATGAAGCTACAAAGTCAGTTTCAAGGCAATTTAATTACAATAAAATGTCTCTCACTTATATATGAGGATCTACTTTCTATAGCAATCAATACAAGTTTTTGCTTAAGGCAAAACAGATAGAAATTCCTTTAGAAAAAAAAAAAAGAATTAGGATTAGAAGTGTTTTTCCACCAGAGGCTTAAGAATAAAAAGAGAATTTATTAAGATAGAAAATTTGGAAGAAACATTTTAAAAATCAGTTAATAATGTATTATTAATAGGTTCATAGGGGATGTGGTTATCCAGCAGATTTAGATACTGGTCTCCTACAGAAGAGCCCTATTTGTCTGTCTTCTCCCACTCTTCCTCTTCTACTCTCCCTCCTAGTTTTAGACTGCTCTGGATTTGAGAAAGTTTTCATTTTCAATCTAATATTTACTGAAAGTTTTATTTTTATTCATAGTCGTTCTCTGAGTATTAATGCTTTATCAGAATCATACCAGGTACACATCGAATATTGTAAAGCCATAATCACTAAGCCAACCATCAACCTGACCTAACAAGTGCCATCTCCAAACAATGTCCCTTCACACCACATCCACACATCTCTTAAATGCCTCCAGGACTCCACCACTTCCTTGGGCAGCCCATTCCAATGCTTGACAACACTCTCCTTGAAGAAATTCTTCCTATTGTCCAATACATATCTATATAAAACTTCCCTGGAACAATGTGAAACCATTTCCTCCTGTACTGTCACTTGAGAAAAGAGACCAACACCCACCTTGTTACAACTTCCTTTCAAGTATTTTTAGAGAGTAGTGAGGTCTTCTCTCAGCCTCCTCTTTGTAGACTAAACAACCCCAATTCCCTCAGCTGTTTCTCATAACACCTGTTTCTAGTCCTTTCACCTGGTTTGTTGCTCTTCTCTGCATATAGTCAAGCAATTCAGTAACCTTCTTGTAATGAGGGGACCGAAACTGAACACAGGTCTTGGTATGAGTTCTCACCAGTGCCATATACAAGGGGACAATCACATCTCTAGTCCAGCTGGACATACTATTTCTGATGCAGGCCAGGATGCCTTTGGCCTTGTTGGACACCTGGGCACACTGCTGGCTCATGTTCAACCTGCTGTCAACCAGCACCCCCAGGTGCTGGTTATCAACAACACCATCAGACTAGGGACTCTACTGACTTGTTTATAAGCCTTATTTTCAAACTAATAACAGTATTCTTGGTGGAAGAAGAGAGTTGCAGCAAATTTATAACATTTATAACAGTTTACAAATAACTAGTCCCTGCCATAACTACATGAAAAAGAAAATTTAATTTTTGAAAATACTTTCTGAAATTCCTGTAGTTCTCAACAGGGTGTTTGCAAGATGATAGTTACAGATTCTGGAGCAATTCATTCAACAGCTGAGCCCAGAGTAGAAAAGAAATTGAAAATAATGCAAGATAGGGTTGAATGTACCAGGGTAATACATTGTACTGTGTGGTATAATGTAAAAGATCATCTTGACATGCAAAAAGAAAGGATTAAAAAGTATGTGGAAAGTTATTTTCCTAGAAAGAGAAATGCAGGGCAGATCTCAAAGTGAAATGAAGTCATGCTATTGGAACATGTGAATTATTGATTCTGATTTAAAATGTAAACAGGAATTCCTCTGAAAGTTTGATAGATATCATCCTGAAAAGTTGTGGGCAGATTATGAATAATAGCCACTGTGAAGGTCACGAACAGGAGCTTTTAGGTCAACAGAAATATTAGGCTCGAGCTGTCTGTCTTGATAACCTAACATACCCTGTTAACTATATGATATTCATAAATGGTTTGCAATATGCAAAGGTTTAGCACTGTATGCACAGATATTTTAAGACCATTTGAACTGTTAAGTAGTACATGATTTACTCTTTGCACAAGGCAGAATTTCTTATCCTAGGCTCTAAGCAACTTACCCTGGTTTCCTAACTTAACCACAAGGTCATCTTTTCTCTTGACCACAAAATTATTTTTCCGGTCTCATATGGGTATTTCAGGTCTTGTTCAATTATGGCTTAGATGCTTGCTCACTGAAGTAAGCAGCTGGAGCAGTTTGATATTTTAGTTCCCATCAACCAGAGAATAACACCTCATTGACTCTGGCAGGAGAAACGAAGTATGAACCTTCATCAAACATTTCAGTAAAAAAAAAAAAAAAAAAAAATTAGTTTAAGCTAAGGTTTTGTGACCTGTAGTTTATGCTACCAGTTTGTACAGCAAATGTAATGCTTTGTAAAGCATCTGAAGTTTGTTCAGACACTGCAACCTACATGTACAGCCAGAAGAAGTGGTCTACAGTGGGAAAAAATCTTGCTACAGCCATTAGTGAAGCAAATGCATGCCTAAGCCCTATAGCAGGTCACACACCCCGTATATGTGGGTTGTAGGCAGTCCCAATAAGTGACTGTTTTTCTTTCCTCTCCCTGTCCTCTGAGCACAGAGAAACAGCTTGCATTCAGCTCTTCCTGGTTGGTCTAATGGAAGAAAGAAAGGATGTGAAGACTTGCCACTCTCTGCCATGGCCTGTAGAAGTGGTGAAAACTGTTCATATCTTCTCCTAACATATTTCCCAAGCCATAGAGCAAACTAGGGCACACAGTGTAGGTTCTGTGTGTCAGTCATAGAATCCAGCCATAATAGTCATAATGCTTTCCATGCATAAATGTCGCCAGAGTAAAATATTAATGTGTGTTACTGTGAATAATCCAGAAATGTCATACTGTAAGCTAAGAAAGTGGCTTCTCAGTTGCTTCCTGGCCATCTGTAACATTGGAACAATTGCTGTACTACATAATACAGATGAAGTGTGCCTTTGTGATCTCTAACTCCAGGTTTTCTCTCCCATGGAACAAACCTTGCAGAGTACATTTCTACCACAGAACTGTTGCTGTGAAATGTCCTTTATTCCACAGTCATTGATTATGTAATATGATCTTTAAAAAATAACTGTTGTCTATGACTTCTCAAATTGACTGCTTTTTCTTGGGTATGTTCATTCCCTATGGTGCTACCATTTTCAGCCTGAGAAATGATGTAAATTCAGAATTTGTTAAAGGATTCTTCGGATATTTCAAAAGCACTTGATTTTAAAAACTGTTGTTACCCAGCTTCTTAAAATGGATCTCCTTTGAGGTGACCCAGGTTGGAATACAAAATCACAGATCACTGCTGGTATTTTTGTCTCAGTCTAACCATAGATGTACTGCTCAAAGCCAGTTACCAAAGAAATTGAAGCCAACCTTCTTTCATGTGATGGAGGAGGTCTGGGAATGAAGAGTCTTGCTGTTCCTGTGTAATAATGAAACAAGGGCTTCTGGCTATAACAGCCTTCATATGTGTGAAATGCCGAGTCATCTGTTAAAACACATACTGTTGCATAAAATCTGACTTTAAAGTTTTTTTTTGTTGTTGTTGTTTGTTTGTTTGTTTGTTGTTTTGTTTTGTTTTGTTTTCCTTACAAATGGTGAATAGCCTCTGACTTGCCAATTGTTATCAAAGTTCCCATCCAGCAACGTCCTTCTGTCTTGCATAGCAAGGACCAAAGAGGGGGACTATAATCATACTCCCTTCTTTAGAGCAGTAAGTGGAGGGTGAAAAAGAAGGAGAGAAAGAAGAGAGGGCAGTGTAGACCAGCTGTAGTTTAGGCTGAGCTTCATGGTATAGAAATGTATACTGTAAAGCATCTGGAAAATTGTCTGTGGCTGGGTGTCCAAGCTAAAACAAAGTTATATCCTATTCTTTTGACCCCATACACTCAAGCAAATCACTCACCCACTGCATCCATTCTTTTCTGAAGGTGATGCCTTCCCTCACAGTGGCTCTGCACTTGCCACTGGGTATTCCAGCCCTTCATCACATGCATAGTGAATAATTTCCTTCACAGTTTGAATGTGTATGTTTTCATTTCTCACTCTTTCTCTTTACTTTGCTTTGTCCCATGGGTTAGAAATCCCAAAAGAAGCCATGGGACACTCCAAGGCTGTTTGGTTTAGAAAGCAGCTGACATCATGTTTCCTTGTGCAAGAGAAAAAGTTTTGCACAGCACATAGGTGTTGTTCCTATGATTGTCTTCAGGAAAATTCTCTGCAGAAGTGAGGAAGAAAAGTTGGTTTTTTTTTTTTTTTTGTTTTGTTTTTTTTTCAAAAACTAAAGCTGGTCAGGCATTTTGCAAAAGAACTTGGGAGTCTTTTTCAGGCCAAGAGAAATCAGGAAGTTTCAAAATCTACCTCATTTCCTGCCAGCTCACCTTCCTTGCTGTACGTCATCCATGTGGCTAGCTGACAGGGAGCCAAGAGCCTGGTAGCACTGCCTGTTCAGCAGGAGGGCTCTCAGATCTGTACCAGCCTAGGGTGGGAAATAATGACCATTCTCCTCTCTGTTTATAAATAAATAAATAAGTAATCAATCATTCTCATTTATCTTGGTTTTACAGGATTTAAATTCCCTTTCCTGATAAACTATAGTCTCATCTGCATATACATTTTTAGATATAGTGAAATACAAACTCATCTCCTATTTTCATCTCTCTCCATTTCCAAAAAGCTGCCTCTTCCTCCACATATTTATCCTTTATCAAAGGTAGGACAGCATGTCCATCTTCTTTTTTTCCCTTTTCCTCAGTGCCAGTGCTAGCAACTGCAAGCTCCCCTCCACCCCTCAGATTCTCAGCAGGCAGTTGCACCAAGCAATAGGTGCACACAAGTGCTGTGCCTGTGACATGCATTCAAAGTATTTTTAGAATTTAGTTAATAGGGACTCAGATAAAGCATTTGCATTCCTGTGCTTATTTAGTTACGGGGGAAAAAAAAAAGGGGGTCTATTCCATTTTCAGAGCGCTAAAGGTTTGAAGACTTTGTTTGTAAAAAGTCTCCTTATTTTACACCAAAAAGGTAGCAAGTTATTTTCAGTTATGTTAACTATTTATTTCATTAGTAGTTTATTTCATTAGTAGTGTTAGCATAGTTTTGTGAACAGTATGGGTTCATCACTTGGATATAAAGATTGAGCTCAAATTCTTTTTAAAATATATTAATACTCTAGAGGTAAATCAAATCAAAGAAAATTCCTCTTACAAACTATCTGGTTTTGGTAGCTTGTGCTTCAAAAACTTCTTGAAAAGAAGGATATATAATGCTAAAATATTCAAAAAAAAATGGTACAAGATCTGAAAATATTCGGACATGAATCCACAATTGTTGTGTACCTTAAATAGTCCTCAGGTTACTCAGGCTACCTTGTCTCCAAGATATCTACTCCTCTTGACAAAATAATGTGTGATCAGATGCCCTGCCAAGTGCATATATTTTAATAGTAAATAAACAAGTTCCCAGTAGCTCTCTTGCAGTCGGCAAGGGAACTAATTTCCAGCTGCTTGTTTTCTTCTAACAGATGAATAAATACATTCCCAGTACTATAATACCTTCAGCAAGAAAATGATTGCACAGTAACTCAAGGCCAAGATATGCTCATCCTGCTGTTGTTTATCTGAAAGCAGGTGGGATATTGCCCAGGTACGTCTCAAAAATTTTATAAGATCCTATAGGTGAGGGATATAATCCAAGAAAGATATCTCTCATGGGAAACTGTAATTGGAATTTTCCCTTTTGAATTATAATGCAAGTAATATGAGGGCGAGCAATTTAATGGGACTGAATTGGAAACAGAAAAAGAAATCCAATGTATTAAGCTCACAGAAAATAGAAAAGACTTTAAAGGACAGAGTTCTGCAACAAATTTTTTTCTTGTGATCTCAAAGGGCATCATACTTCCTCAAAATAAACTTTCTGTTTATTAATAGTACTGTTCTTTGTGGTTTGGACCTTTACCTTTGCCAGTTTTCCAAACTGCATTGTTATGTTTACTCCTTAATAGTTCTAGCAGTATTAGGCTTCATTTTCTCAACAAAACACAAGGAATGTAATCTCTCATCTTTACAGAAATTCTGTGTATAGAGTGCTCTCCTCTCTGCATTTGATAATAGAGTTGTGCAAATATACATAGAATCATAGAATGGTTTGAGTTGAAAGGGATTTTAAAGATCATCTGATTCCAAGCCCCCTGCCATGGGCAGGGACACCTTCCACTAGACCACGTTGCTCAAAGCCCTGTCCAACCTGGCCTTGAACATCTCCAGGGATGGGACATCCACAGCATCTCTGGGCAGCTTGAGAACATTGCAGACTTTATAGCGTTCCTCTTATAATGCAATTACCTAGATTTACAGTTTGTTCTTCAGTGGCATAGCTGAGAGCTGATGTGGGTAGAGGTACAAGTCCTTCCAGTACTTCATCTTATAACACAGCATACATAATTCTGTTATACCTGAACAAAAATTCTGCCGAAATCACAAAGCTCTGGCAATGGGGTAACCTTTGGCCTTCACTTGGCCATGATCCATGGATTTCTTGCAAAGCCCTTTTCTGTGACTGCAGTTTCATTCAGTAAGAGGTGAAGGAACATGGTCATGCTGGACTTGGGAAAGTAAAAGGAAGTTTCTTAGCTGCTTATCTAGAGATCTGGGTTACTGATTTTTTCTTGTTTTATTATGCCTACAATGTGTGACAGCCACAAGTGAAAACCCCCTGCTAAACAAGCGTTATGAAGCTCTGGTGAGTCACATTTTCTTCTCACACATTGAGTAGGAGAGTACGCCTGATGGAAAGTGCTGTGTTCATGCTGGGGACTATCAAGCATGGCCAAACTGAGGGACACAACATGGAAAATAATCATTCAGCAGTCTCCTAGAGACTTTCTAAATTATGTTGTTTTCATTAACCCTCCTTAGACACAACTTCTTCCAGTCATTTCTTTTTGTCTTATTGTGACTTCCTTTTTGTATCTTACTTAGTATTTCACAGCATTAAGTACTGTGACCCTCCAGCCGGTCACTCATTCCAACTAGGTTAAATGTGTCTGACCAAGACTTTGTGAAATCTGTCTTAATAAGTCTTAAAATACCTAAGGTGGATTCATCCTACTTTTAATGGTCAGGTATCTAATTTTAAGTAGTTGATGAGAAACAAGAAGCACTGGATGGCAATATGTCTCATCCTAAAGCTTGTGTCTGTAAATTACTGAGAATAATAACTTTAAAGAAGTACCTGGCTCTGTCCATTGACCACACAGGGAGACAAGGTGAATAGTTTAGGCTTAAGCAGTTGATTGACAGATGTGTGAAGTAAAATAGATCTCACTTGTGGTGTTTACATCAAGACTATCTAGCTTTTTAGGCCAATGCATACAAAATAAGCACCTGCCCTTAACATAATGAGTCAGATAGCCTTAATATAGGAATGAGGAAGCTAGTCATCCTATATACAGATGTATATATAGGCATACTGTGAAAAATCAACACCTCTGAAGAATGATTCATTATGCTAAGTGTGTTTTCCTGCCTCCATTAATCGTAGGCCTTAAATGCTTTTGTAGACTGGCTCAGTGCATATTGATCAAGGAGCTGCCTTGAGCTAGCCACTGTGAAAATCTAGATGCTGCTGCCCAGATCTACATTTCTAAACCTTCTTTTGAAGCAGCTTCACAAAAGGAAATAAGAGCTCTAAGTTCTTTTTCAGCTTGAGCAGGTTTAAACACAGATCTAATGTCATAACCCTGTAACTGTTGCTCAAAAATAACAGAAAAGTGTCCTTCATCAGTAAGCCAAGCACTCTTTTGTCCATTTGCTTTCTCTCCTGGCTGGAAATGGCACTCTGCAAGAGAAAGATTAACATTTGTACAGCCCCATTGTTCCCCATAGACTACCCATTCAGGACCTTAGAAATATTGTGACCCAAAAAGTATGCATTGGTTGCTTTGTTAAGATTTGTTAAGTGATTAAAAATGCTCACTGCAATCTGGTCAAAATTTGGCCTATAGGTCTTATGTTTTTAGAAAAAAATTACATGTGACAGACTCTTCAGACTGTGTTTTTTTCTACTTAAAATGGATAATTTACAAGTATCTTTCTCTAGTGTTCTTACACAGTTCTTAAAATTACAGTGATAAATAAAAATGAATGAAGAAATCTGTGTTGATAAGTTCTTAGGGACAGATCACAGTGGCAGGAAATCAGTACTTCAGAAGATTTGGCCCATAACATAATTAAATATCTGATTCTTAATTCTGCTTTGTTTTTCCTATTTGATATTAGAAGAACAGGTAAAGAGATATGTAAATGTCATTCACATATTTTATATGTCAGCAAAATGGACTGCAATACAGCATTACATAAATACATTTAAAACTAGACTTCCAGTATCATGGGAATAGTATACCACACACATAGTGGATCCATTATCAGACAGACTTACCTTGGGGGGGGGGGGGGAGAGAAAAGAAAAGAAAGAAAAGAAAAGAAAAGAAAAGAAAAGAAAAGAAAAGAAAAGAAAAGAAAAGAAAAGAAAAGAAAAGAAAAGAAAAGAAAAGAAAAGAAAAGAAAAGAAAAGAAAAGAAAAGAAAAGAAAAGAAAAGAAAAGAAAAGAAAAGAAAAGAAAAGAAAAGAAAAGAAAAGAAAAGAAAAGTGAATAACTAAGAAATAATAAGCCCATAACAAGCATAGATGACAATTAACATGTTCAGCATTACTAGAATATGCAAATTATGCTAGACAAAAGATGAGAACATTTCAAAATATCTGAGCGGCATTTCACCGTCCTATAACTTGTTCTGATACATGCAAATGTGTCTTTCATTTGGCAGGCTAATGGATGGCATCAGTTTCCTCCTAAATAATTTGACGATCTTGAACATGACAATTCACCTGCCACAGTGTGACTATAAAGCAAACAAGGTCAGGATGGAAATTATGAATCATTGGTTCCATCATTTGCAAGCCGACTCAAGTTGAAAACCAAATGCATTTAGCATTGACTCAGACTGGAGCTTCCTGACTCAGTGTGTGTACATGCAGCAAAAGGAAATCCTATTTAAAAGTAAACCTTCTAAAACGCAGATTAGTCTCAGCAAGATTTCCTGTGACAGAAAGGTGGAAGTCGCTCCCTCAATTTTATTTTTACACTTATTTGTGGAAGGATTAGGGTGCCTTTCAGTGAAGGATAAAAGGTGATTTCAGGTTTAAACAACTGAATTGTTCACTGGGCTTCGTTGTTGTTGTGGTTTCTTTTTTTTTTTTTTTTTTCTTTTTTTTTCTTTTTTTCATGTTTAGGGTAGGTAAACGGAAAGTGTGTCTCATTTTAAAATGACAAAAAGGGGTGTCATTTTGAAGTACCTCTTCACATTTAAAGAACAAAATGTGAAACATGTTTCTTCATTACCTACTAAAAATAAATATAATAGGGCACTTTTTACCAGACAGTGTTCCTCTTACCAAAAGTTGTCTAAAGGTGATGAGATCAAACTCTAATATGTTTTAGATAAATCCTTTGACCTCCTCCTCACTCCTTTTAGAATGATAGTATGTATGTAAAGCAACCTTATTCACAAGAAAAAAAAAAAAAAAGAAAAGAAGAAAAAAAAAAAAAGAAGAAAAAAAAAAAGATAATATAGAGACCTGTGGTAAAATATTTGGGTCTTATCTGGCATATCATGTACTAGTAGGAAGGATATTATTGTAGAACTGCACAATATATTTGTAACAGTGTCATGAATTTTCCCAGATCCAGCAATTGTTTGCATTCACCAGAAACTCTTTATGAGTGAGCAGTCTTTTCCAGATAAATAAGCATATTTATAGTTGTAGGATCTAGGTCAGAATTCATAGCTGTCTAGTGAATCTGTGGATCTCCAGGGTTGTCAGCGCAACCCAGTGAGCATAAAAACCTTTGACATATTCATGCACTTTTCTGAAGAGGGGACTTCTTAAATAACTACAACTGTTCTGTATGTACATAATCTTATTACAGTTAATAGATAAATATGACCAATGTTTCCCATTACATTAAAAATCTAAATTTTATTGCCTTTCAGTAAAATATAGACACTAGCAAACCTGAATCTCTTTTGAAACAGCGTTTCACTGTCCTGAATTACTTGGGGTAAGATTCATACCTCCTTACTTTAGCCACACACAAGTCAAATAAAACATCTGAGACAGTTGTCTAGTTTCCTCTTATCATCTATAGGGTAAGACAGGCAATTTCCAAAGAGCAATGCGTCCCTCTTGTTTTAGATATCTATTTTAAGATGAGCTAAATCACACTCTAGAAGTGCTTGTCGCTCTCCACTGATGATAAAAAGAGCCTAGAGAATTCACTAAGATGCCTAGCTATTAGATCACAAAAGATACTAAGACAAGTAAGACATTCTCTTAGACACTCGGGAACACTACCTTTATATTTGAAGCTCTTTTTCTTTACTACCAAATGATGCCATTTTAAAGAAACATCCAAATAAAATAAACTACATGTTGAATAGACATGTAGATAGCTGTTGTTCATCTACAAAAACAATCAAATGAAAAGCCACCAATACCACCACCACCAACAAAACAGCTCTAAGTCTAGAGTTCTTGAGTTTGGAAAGATAATGGTTTTGATCCAGTGCAATGCAGCTACCTCAAAATAATATGTTCCTAGGAAGTATTGAGAAATCCAGCATTAAAAGACAGTAGAAATTGTTAATGCTGTTCAAGTCACTGAGGAGACAATTCTGATCATGTGTTCAAGAAAGATGAACTTGGCCTGGAGCAGACTTACAGAAGGACTGCCAGGATAAGTAAGGGAGTAGAAGGTCTGTCTGACAGGACACTCGAGAGTTTGGCTTGTTTAGTGTAAGAAAAGAAAAGTAGAGAGGGAATGTATTTGCTATATAGGGGCAAGCAAAGATTCAGAAGAGCTATTTTAAGCTAAAGAACAATGCTGGCATTACAAAAGCCTAACATAAGCTGTTCATGAATAAATTGTTCTGGAAATTAAAACAGTCAGAACAATAATGTTTGCCTTCCAGACAAAATAGAAGCAGAAACTTTAGCTGCTTTTCAGACAAAATTCAGTGCTTTGATGCATGGGACAATAAGACATGGAGCCTTGAACACCAGAGGAAAAGACTCCATGTCCCAGCACAGACAACTCTCCAGAAATTAGTGGTATCAAATCCTGCAAACAGTTCCAAGAATAAGAATATAACCAGAAGATCTTTCCTAGGCATCTGTTTCCACCGGCGGCCTTCAGTCTATACCACAAGACAAAAATATGATAAAGAGAAATATTATTAACCATCCAACTTATTTTTCTTATTGAATTAAAAAAAAAAAAAAAAAAAACATAAAAAACAACAACAACAAAAAAAACACCATATGTTAAACCCCAAAAGCACTCAAAAATTAAAATTACTTCCTAACCAGCAAAGAAGTGAGATTCTGAAAGGATGTTGCTTAATTTCTTATTTGAAGTTGAAGACTTATGATTTTATTATATTGCATAGGTACTTGTTATATAAGGCCTTGGATGTCATCACTCATGATGTCTCTTCAGACCTGTGCTCCCAGAGTTGAGTATGGTAAGATATTGATATCAGTCAATATTAGACTGATAGCTGGGGAATTTTATTGCTCCACGTGTGAGAAGCCATTACTGATTCAGAAGACAGAAATCTTTAGTTTCCAACCTCTCTAACACTCAGGGTGTACCTTCTCAGAACAGTCTGTTCATTCACACGTCTTCAGTTATACATAGTATGTTGTGAGGATGAACCTAAACCAAAGTCTGTATTACCAAATTTTGAGGGATTGCAATGACTGAAAGCATTCTGTTCAGGATCTTCCCTTACTATTTTTAATTCAGAGCCTTCTTTTTCCTCCTGTTTGTGACCACTCATTCATTAATATAAGCAAATAATATTCTGGAGAGTTGCAAGGAACTTCACCAGAAACATCACCTGTCACAACACTCCAGAAACATCCTGAAAGAAAGAACTGGAGCATTGCAGTTGGTTTTTTTTTTTGTGTGTGTGTTTTTTTTTTTTTTTGTGTGTGTTTTTTTTTTTGTGTGTGTGTGTTTGTTTTTTTTTTTTTTTTTCCCCACAGATCTTTGTAACAACCCTGAGGCAAACAGTGCTGTGTAATAGCCAGTGGTACAGCTTGTGACAGGCATACCCTGAAGTCTGAATGTGGCTAAAATGTCTGATTTAAAATCTAACTGTGAGGGGTGTGATATTGACAGTAGGCTTCAATAATCAGTAGCAACTCCAATCTAATCATTTGTTTAGCCTGTCTATCATGGGAGGTTCTGCACAAGATGATTATTTTTGAAGCCTGTTCCTTGACTGGGCTGGATTTACTCATTCATTATACTCAGGAAGCTTGAAGTCTTTTAATTTTCTTGAGTATTCCTAATTTGTACTAATGCAGATATAGTGCAAGGGCTGAGGTCACAACTACTCCCCTGAGAGCAGGCCGTCTCAACATGCATCAGCAAATTGTTCAGATACTTGTCAGCCTTTGACTAATATTTCAGCTATACTCTGGGGATCCCGTGTCACTTCTTTCCCTTCGGGGAAGCAGCAGTCAGGCTGACTAGCTGTAAAACCAGGTGCACTTCAACCGAACATGTTAACATCTAAGCATTGAAGCTGAACCACTTTATATGAGTGTTAAAAGTTTGCAGCCTATGTAATACAGATAAAAGACTGATTCTTTATATATATACATATGTTAGTAAAAGTTATTATTTTGGATGAGAAGATAAATATTTTATATCAGCATCATTTTTCCTTAACAGCATTCTACCAGCAGCTACACTATTATTACATAGTACTTCTTATCAGTATGTTTCTAGTAGTACAGTTTTGTTAAGTAGGCTGGGTCTGGGTACATTTTAGTTTGGAGACAGAGGAATTGAGGGAAAAAAAAAAAAAAAAAAAAAAAAAAGCAACGTAATCCTTTCCCTGAACATTGCACAAATATACAATAGTTTTGTGATCAATAGGGATCATAGGCTCTAGGTGGCAAAGACTTGTCTTTGTATTGAGGATTTCAAGGCCATGCAGGAGATTGAACAGAGGTCCACTGTTAAAACACTTAGATATTGAAGCTAAATCTTTGCTTTCCTGAAGAGCCTGGCCTGTGGGGCTGTGCCTGATGTGATTTAGTGAGGATCTGTCACTGTTTTTAGCTTGATTTTCTCAGGAAACAAAAATATTCAACTATTGTTTTGTCTGTCAGTTCACTGCCCTCCTGAAACCCAAATATTTCCTTGCCCTGGATCCAGAATAGCCCCAGCACTGTAGCCTCTTTCCTATTCAGATTTAAGGGCAGAAGTTATTGCAATAAAGAGGTGTTTAGCTGGAGACAGAGGTGTGCTTAGAGAACAAGGGACACAAATCTAGAGAAGCAAGTTTCACTCACTACCAAATAACTTGTTCTTCTGAAGAAAATGAACTCACAAGTTTTTCCAAAACCTTGATGACTTTTGTTTGCTTAGCCTTGGATAGCCTATACTTACTCTCTTCCTTGAAATTTCTGGCAGAGATATATTAGGTATTTTTATATATAAACACAAGGGAGAGATAGGTTGGATGAGTTTACATGCCTAGTGGAAAAACTTCCACTGAAGTAAACAAGTGGGGTTTGCTCTAAGGTGGTTTTGAAGATAAACTATACAAGGCGGAGAGCTTGGAATGGAGTACGTGCAGCTGTTCCAAATTTTTATTAGAATACAGCAAGCTGTTGTCCCTAAGAGCTGTCTTTTTATTAAAAGTCAGACCAGGTAAAGCAGAGAGCAATTATATTATAATGTTTATTTTTTATGCTGAGTGAGTTAGGACATCAAGTACAGAATCATGTCTGCAAAATGCAAAAAACTGTGTCTTCAGGTCTTACAGGAATTACAATATTATCTGTGTCTTGTCAGCAAGGTTTTAATAACAGTGAAGATAATAGCTGCTGCTTATCTAATGTTTTTCATCTGTATGGCTTGAAGCATATTACAAAGAAAATATTATTGTCCCCCTTTTATAAATGGAGTATCTGAGCATTAGAGAGATCAACTGCTTAAGGTCATACACAGAATGGGATTTTAACTAGTCACAAATGCTATTGCTAATATTTTTGCAAGTTTAAGAAAAATGCTGTTTCTTTGAATAATCTGGCTTTTTTTTTTTTTTTAATTAGTCTTGCATTGATTGTTCTATATTTGTCATTGCCCCATTGCTGAAGAAAAGTAGATTGTGAGGCTGTGTTGTGTCAGATTTTTCCTAAGGAAAAACTTAGTGACACAGAATTGAGGGAATTTAGAAAATTCACAATGATGTCTGGAACATTATTCACACCACATAGTCTGTACTCTCCTGACACAAGTTAATCCAAGGAAATCAGTGGTACCTTAGAGGAATGGTGAGTACCAATGTCTGTTTCTTTAAATGTATGTAAGGCTTTTTAATTTCAAGTAACTGTCAAGACCAACGAAGCAATTCCAGATCTAGAAACCATAGGTAATATGCTACTTAATATGTCTTGTTGAGAAGAAACAGCTTTGTTCTCTCAATTAAGATTTTTGCCCTCTTGCTTTCAGCTCAGTCTTTGTTGGCAATCTGGGTCCTCTCCCTTGCAAATCCCTTTAGCACAAAACCAGTTCACAGACCACATGGGACTTGCATGTTTTCTCTGTGAGTGGTGTTTTTTTTTTTTTTTTTTTTTTTTTTTTTTTTTTTTTTTTTTTTTTTTTTTTTTTTTTTTTTTTTCCCAGAAAATACAAGTGTGAAATATCAGCTATGGTAACTAAGAAGTCAAATTTTATAGCAGTACCTAGAGTCTTTTAAGGAGAGATTTAACTAAGAAACATTTAAAATTTTGGCACTTAATGAAAGCTGGTTGTGTAGGCTCGTTGAGTAGTAAACTGGAAAAAACACTTTGAGAAAGTTGATTGTTCAATGCTAAAGAAAAAAAGAAATGTACTTATGATAGGTGGAAAGCTCTCTTTCCATTCCATTTTATGTAAGGGACATAGGCAATTAACAAGAATAAAAGCCCAAGGTTTAGAAGGCTAAAGTCAAGTAATATCAGTTTCATCTATTGTGGTAAATCCTTGACTGCACTTGAGAAAACAACTTTAACTGGGTGTTCTTGCAGGTGTATAACTAGGCAAACTCCAATAAATGTGTGTGAATCTCTTTCTTTCTGTGTAACTACAGAGATACACCATTTCATGTATTTTTCTTATCAGTGCAGTCAACATAATCTGACCAACATATCATAGGAAAAAATGTATGATCTAAGAACAGTTATTTAATACCATTTCACATCCACAAAAACAGAGGTTTTGTGGGGAAAAACACCAGATGGGGACATGCTAAGAGACTGGGTAAGAGTCCTGGTGACCAAAAGAGAATAAAAATTAGGAAGCATTCAGTTTTATTTTAAGTGCAGCAGCACTACCAGCACTCTGTGAGTCAGATACCAAACAACGAGCCCCTGAAGGAACAGAAAGCTACAAAGTCTGTACGTGATAATAATCCTGATGGAACAAAGCAAGCAACATCCAAGAAAGGTGTTTCAGCCTCCTTAAGAGAGAGAGAGAAAAAGAAAATGTCATTCGTCACTACATACTGGGAAGAATGGAAAATAACAAATGCTGTAAACTCACCAAGAATACAGATGAAAATTAGACTGTAACTGTCTGAGGAGTAATTTTCTGAAATAGTTTCTCAATAGAGTTAGTGAAAGGACATCAGTCTTTTGTATTTGGCAGTGAAGTTTGATCATTTTTAGTGTTAACAGTGAACATTGCTTGGTAACCATTGAAGCCTTTATTACCTCAGGCTTTTAGGGCAGAAGTCACATGGACAGTAGGATTCTGCACTGTTTCACTGGAGTAAAAATACATCTGTAACAATAAGTTGTGAAGCTCATACAGTAATTCTGTCATTCTTCTATAAGGAGTTACCACACAGAATTATGTAAATTATGGTTCTCAGGTTGTTAAAGAAAAGCAGGATTGAACTGACATCTTTGGAGATGTGTTCACTTCATGAGCGACCAAGCAGTGGACTGCTGAGTGGACTGCAAATGGTATGAAATCAAGGATTAGTGTTTTGGGGAGTTTGCTGCAACAGTTCTGTGGAAAATAAATAAATAAATAAATAAATAACTACTTTTTTTTTTTTTTTTTTTTTTCACAACAGAGGCTTGTAAGTAAGGGATAAAGAGTAGTCTTCCTTGTCAGTGGTAAATTGAAGTAGTCTAGAAGACTTTGTTAAAATTGATAATAATAACAGTAGTTTTACCAACAGGGTTGATAGAACTGTGTGCATTATAGACTCAGGTTGCAAATTTATTGAACTAGAGGAGAGATAAGGTGACTTTGTTATTCACGTATTTACGCTAAAATTCTGGATGACAAGTAACAATAAAAAATTCTTGGAAAGTGTGGTGTACTTGGCAAAGCAGGTTATAGCAAGCATGTTTTATGTGACTGGAATTTTTAAATCTTTGGCTATAAGAGCTGACAATACAGTGGGAGAAAGCATGAAGATATAGACAATTTGTGCATATCCAGAACTCAATTCTATGTGACTTTGAATGCATGATGGTGATCATGGGAAGTGTATGGGAGGTTGAAGAACTAAAGCAGAAAATTAAGTCAACCACATCTTGTCATGTATAGAAAACTTTTTTTTTTTTTTTTTTTTTTTTACTGGTGGGGAGAAGTGTTGGCTATAGGGCACAGGCATCACAATTTCTAGAAGCTATAGACTATGATTTCTTATACAAAAGGTCTGGTACCCAACAGTGGTTTATTTGCCATTAAGTTGAACAAAGTTCAACTAACATTAACAAACATTAAGTTGAATAAATTATTTTCTGTAACAACAAGTAGGTGATTGCCTATAAAGCAGTGACCATTATCTGGTTATATTCAATTGGCAATTAAACAGAGGACAGTCCTAATCAGTTGCATACATGGTTCTTCTAAACAACTAATTTCCCAAAGCTGAGGGTAAGTATGAGTAATAGTGAGTGGGAGGGAAAAGCAAATAAAAACTGAGAGAACCTGAAGAGATTATTAGAAGCCAAAAAGCCACTGCTCCACAGTCAAGAAAGAAGAATTGAGCCAAGAGCCTGCTGTATTTTTGTCATAGTATTACAGGGTAGTTGGTGAAATGGAAATTGTAATATAGTTAATAACTATTCAGAAATGCAGTTTTCAGAGCATGCTAGATTGTCTCAGAAGATGTTGAAATACTCTGGTGTTCCAGTAGTGATCAGGGAGGTTACTAATCAAAGTTTTATTAAAAATAGACCTTTAAAAACAACTAGTTAACATTACTTTTATCCTAGAGTCATAGATGAGAAATCTCAGACAACTAGTCTCCTGGTGCTCCAGTATAGTTCTGTTTTCTAAAAAAACAGTGTTTATGTGATCATGCTGTCTACCTATTGAGCTGCCAGTCTGCTGTCTGCTCTCACTCCTCATTTTAAAACAATAAACAATAAAAAATTTGAACCCACTAGCCAGTTTCAGCTACATTTAAGAGATTGGTAAAAGATTCAAATATAAATAAGTTCCTAACACTTTCCAGAATACAGTTGCCGTTTTAAAGTTTTAGTTCTAAACTTTTTCAGAAAAAGAAAACAAAACAAAAACAACAACAAAAACTGTCTACATGGTGATTGGACAGATTGTGTGTATCAACAAAATTATACTGGTAATTACTATTTTTTATATATATAATTTGAAAAACAAAGTTTTTCATTTTAATGCATTTTAATCAATAGCTACACTATCATCTGGTTCCTGTTATTATGGGAGTTATTGTCTTGCACAGAAGCAGGACATCAGTTCTATAGAGAAAATTAGAATATTGGATCTCTGGGTGACAAACTTAGTAGGGGAAAAAAAAAAAACAAAAAGGAAAAAAAAGACATCTGCCTCATACAGCAATCAAAAAGCAGCACTTTAGCTAACCAGTCCTCATGTTGGGGACTTCCAGATCCCAGTGAGATCTGGATTTAGCAGTATATGGGACTGGAAACCTGCTGTTGCAAGCAGAAAGAAGAATTCTTTTCAGCCTTGTGCAAGACAACAATTCTATGACTGTATAAATTTAGTATTATAAAAAGGATTAATCCTTCCATTCCTTTCTTAATCATTTTTAGTATTTTGAGCCAGCAGAAACCAGCAATTCTGCTCTACTGATCCCAGCAGAAAGAAAGGCTGGGTATTGCAAATCACAAATCAGTGGTGCACATTTCTGTTGTCTGCTCAGTTTCTTCAATCCAGATCTGCCAGTGTGACTGATGAGGTTTAAATGACAAAGACCAGGATATATTTTTGGATTATGTTCTTGGTTTCAGCTGATCTATATTTGCATTGTTTCTCATACATGTGTAAATGATGTTGAAGTGGCAGATTTCTCAAATGCATGGCAAGAAAATGCAGTTTATATTGTACAATCTGCAGTGGTCAGGGTGATGTGTGGGCAGTACAGGAAAGGAGACATGGAGCCCTGCATGCTGTGAGAAGTGGTAGTTTTATTGAGAGAACAATTTGATGAAGAAAACAAACTTGTGTTGACACTTTCAGAGCAATAGGCCAAAAAGAATTGCTTTTACAAGAATTGCTTTTACATAGAAAGTCTTCAAAAGGCTTTTAAAAAGTATTCTTTTGTAGCATTTTTCTGTAACTTTTCATTAACAAAAATTTGAAGATAAAAATATATGTCTATTGTGAAACATTACAAAAAGGTCAGCAGCTGTAGCTGTGACCTGAATATGCATTGTCAGAAATTGCTTACATACATATTAATTCTTCATTCACAGACTCTGTTCTATAAAGAGTGCTACAGTGCTTTACTGTGGGATTTCTAAAATGTTTCCTTTCATCGTCCTCTCCCATGAAATCATCCATGAATTTCGTCATCAGAACAGATTTGCACTCTCCAATCTCCAGAGGGGTGGGCTTGCCATTACACAATGTTCAGTTCTTTGTCTGAGGAAGCAGGCATTGCTCCATGTATGTGCCATGCATATGTTCTTGCACTCTAGGATGCCAGCAGGAAATCTGAGCTGTATGAGGACAAACAAAGATGAGTCACAGCAGCCAGAACTTAATGGCACTCCATTTCACACTCTGAAAGAGATGGCTTCAGCAGCAGCCTGTTCGTATGCAGGGACATTGGTTCAGGAAAAACACAGCAACCTGCCAAAGAGCTAGGGAGGGAGAAGGGTTGTCTGAGCGTTTGGTCTTGTGTGTGTGTGTTTAACTTCACGCAGGTATCTCTTTAGATACCTCTGATCAACGTTAAACCTGCTCAACTTGTAAGTACAGAGAAAGGTAGAAAACTAGCAGATTAAGCTCTCAGCATTCTATGAATTTAAAACCTGTTTCTCAACATACTTCATGAAGTGGTGCTCTCCCTCCAGCTTTCATAATACACAGTGCTACCACCAGCAGGACTGGCAGCTTAGTTTGAGAGGGCAGTGCTGAAAAGAGACTTGTTTGCTGAGGTCCATAACATTTGCAAAGGCAGCAGAAATTCCTGGCTGTACAATATGGGCAGACTGTGACCAGAATCAGGTCCTCCTGGTATTTTGTAGTATCTATGCAAGTTATTAGGAGTTGGTAGTTGTGTGCTTCTTCAAGTCATTAAAGAAGGCCTTCTCAGCCTAGCAGACAGGTTATCTGCTATATCTTCATCAAACAGCCTGGAAACTCAGTCCAGGTTTTTTCTCATAAAACCTCTATAAAATCTGCTTCGCCTATAAAAAGGTATGGGCAAACCTCTTTCTTGCAGATATTTTAGCTAAAAAATGGTATTTCATTGATTTCCCTGAGTCCAGTATTTCAAAACTTTGTCTCAGCCTTTTGGTGGGAGGCTTCCTTTAGCTCTGTACCCCACATTTCATGCTCCTGGGTAGTTCCCATCCAAATCACCACACATACTGTCAATTTTTCCTTCTCTTATTCTTTTCGATTCATTGATTTGCCTTATCTATTTATATTTTATTCATAATTTTTTCTTAACTTATTTCATTTTTTTGTATCACTGTAATCCCTACCTGGGATACTGAAGATCCTCTTGCTGATGTTCCATATCATGTTTGATCATGACATTCTCTACTCTTTGACATTGTGAGGAAAGGTACCAGAAGTCACTTGCATTGATAGTTTAGAGAAATTCGGTCTACAGTGTGCATCCTCCCATAAGGATATGATTTTTGTTCATATTCACTTTTGGAAGCAAACAAATGAACCATGAATTCCCTTTAGAGAAACAGGAATTCAGGAGGGATTTCCAAGAATGGTAGACTTGGCAAGCATCATATGTAAATCCAGACAATTTCTGTGTCCAACACATTCTTGTTAGATGTTAGAGCTGGCCACATTTTATTTTTACTGCTAAATTACCAAGAGAAATCTTATTTTATGGTACAGTCACTCAATCTGTATGGTTTTCACATTTTCCTCCCTTTCAAAATCTCTTTCATTTCCAGAAATAGCCACATCAATGATTAATTCTGCCTTCAAGTTTTCTCAAATCAGCCAATGTCATGCTGGGCTTTCTCTACCTGTACAGCTGTTGAGTCATACAGAATTTATACACTTATTTTGAAGTGTTTCTTAATGTTATGTCTCCATACTTCTTCACTGCATTCCAGTTTATGCTTTTTCAACAACCACCACTGCGGACTGTCAGATGTTTGATAATGTTACTTCTCAGTGAATCTGCAAAGATTGACAATTGAGTTGCAATATGTTGCTTTATTTTTGATGTTCCATTATGCAAAAAGACTGATAGTAGGATTTTCTCAGGAAAAAATGTCTTGGGCAGGAATGAATGATGCATTGCTAGTAGCTAAGCTTCAGATTCTGCTTTGATAATATCATAGTCTTTTCAAAATACAGCATGCTAGGGTAAAATTATTATTTTGTGCAAAAGGAGTTCCTTCTTAATTTCCCTATTTACACATGATATTTTCAGGACAGATACATTCAGTTACCTACTGCAGTCATAACTAAAATAGGCAGTCACAACAAAAAAGTTAACCTGGAAATTCAATAAGAATGCAGTTATAAATATATAATTTAATAATCAAAACTAGATTCTGCTACCCAAAACATTATAAATGATTGTGGCCGAGAAGATAAAATACTAGTTGCTTTCCAATAAACAAGGGCACCACAAAATGAGTGATCTAATGTGTCTGCTATTCCCAAAGTGCAGGCCAAACATTTGATACTCAAAATCATTATCTTAAAAATGACATATTAGCTCTGGGTTGAATTCTCTTTTATCAGTGTTCAGCACAAAGAAGTAGGGAGGAAAAGGGAAAAACATGATTAGAATGGGATGAAAGGTCAGTCAGGGAAGACATGTTTTATATGTCCCTTCTTAGGCTGGATTTGTTTCTCCATACTAGTTCCTTTGCATTATTTTCAGTATTCAAAAAGGACAATAATGCTAGCTTAACCATTACATTTTCCATGATAGGGGCTCTCAGAAAGTGCAGTGCTTGTTACTTGCTCAATATGAAGAATGGCAGCAGTATGTAAAGTACCTAATATTTACTTGCTTACTTTGTATTCTTAACAAGTATGCAAGGCATCTTGCTGCTACATTGAGGACCAGGGTCCCAGACTGTTTTGGGCAACACATTACTTATTTCAAAAGAAAAAGGTGATTGGATGAATGTGAAAAAGCTGGTAAATATATGATACAAAGTTTAAAGCTTTTTCCAGTTCTTAACTGTCTCATATTTTGAATCAATGGTTTCATATTACTTAGGTAATGATGCTACTTTTTTATTTTTTTAACACTGAATTTTAATTTATTAAGACACGAATGATTTATTTATTTATTTATTTATTTATTTATTTATTTAAAAGACATTATATATATATATATTAATTGTTTAAATATTCAGTCTAAAAACACAATCTACCAAGCTAAGATATACACATTGGAGTGAAATAGAATGTCTTACATCTCTTCCCCTCAATTTCTTTTCTGAGAAACAATTAAAAAGATGCAAACTGAAGCCTGTCCTTCTTAAAGATTATCTTCCAAGAGAGAGAGAGAGAGAGGGAGAAAGGAAGGAAGGAAGGAAGGAAGGAAGGAAGGAAGGAAGGAAGGAAGGAAGGAAGGAAGGAAGGAAGGAAGGAAGGAAAGAAACACACAAACACACAAAAAGTTTGTCTGTTAACAATCCTGGATTTTGTTCCTAGTTGGCTAGGAGACCTGTTAGTAAATTGCTTCTCATTCCTTTTTAGCATCCCAGATGAACAACAAAATTAATTATTTTGATCACTTTCATAAAGTTCTTCAGAATCTAGTGATTTGAAGTGCTTATATAAGAGCTATCCATTATTATTACAGCCAGCCAAAGTACCTGTGATGTCAAGTGTCAGAATGAAAAGCTCTTTGAATGTACATGTCTACTCAAAATTGCCTTTCAAAATGTAAATTCTGTGAAAATTCAGAAGAAAATACAATTTCCGGAATCACTGATGATCTGATATAGAAAAATACCCTTTTTCAGCATTAAGTACATGCTTAACTTCCAGTTATATTTCACCTAATGAAAATTAATAACATGCTTGAATTATGTGATTTCAATAATCAGGCCTATCTACATTAGCTAAAACACTGTTGGGTCTTAATATAGTAGTTTTGGTGGACCTCTGTAAGTTTTTTGTTATTTTTTGACTGATGCCTTCATGAGGATGATGCTCTGTATCATTCTTTTTTTTTTTTTATTTAGCATTTGAGTGCAACTAATCATTGGTCAGAACAACTGCCCATCAAAATTGCTAATTCAGACAAGACGATCACATTGCAGACTAGGAAAGGTGCTGACTGGCTCAGGCAGTGACTAAATCACCACTAGAGGGTGACTGAACATGTTACAAAGTAATAAAACATTCAATTCTGTTTATCAGAAACCAGTAGAAGGTCAGAGAATTCATTGTTTGTTTGTTTGCTTTTTTCCTAAGCCCTAACCTATAGGAATAGTATTAATTTTATTTATTTATTTTTATTTATTTATTTTTTTTTCCAGAAAGGGTGCAACAGAAGACCAGATCCCACAAGAAACTGTGAAACTGTGAGTCCCAAGTAGGTAGACAACATTTACAGTATGAAATTAATTTCTCTACACCCAATAGGCCAGGATAGTCAAGAAATACCATTAAATGAACTATTATAACTATTATTTTCAGGAGGACCAGCACTTGAGCTAGAGCCTACTTTCTCATTGGATCGCCCCCTCAGATGAGTCACAGTGAAATTCTGTACCCTTTTCTGCAAATTAGACTGTTTTGGCTGGAACTAACTGGACACATATGTTGCCACCTGCTGCACGCTCTTTAGTCTGAAGTTTTACAACAGCTTGGTTTGTATCATTGAACAATTTGTTCATTAGAGAAGGTAGAAACAGGGAAGGGAAGTGTATCCTTGATAAAGATTTCCAGTAATCCTGTCCAGACGGGTTTGAGGCTGGTAGTTTACTGTAAAGTTGCACCTAGGTTTATGGGCCAGACGTGTAGTTTCATTTCTGAATATACTTGTTGAGTCAGTGCTAGAAAGAGGTTACTTCACATGGTGACATTTAATTCAGGTTTGTAAACCAAACTCTAAATGTGCATGTGAAGATTTTTTCATATTAATTTGATTACTCTTCTAGGTGTAATTGAACACAATTTTGGATTCATTAAAAGCAAATTTAGAAAAAGTAGGTGAAAATTCAGTTTCTTTCATTTGCTGGAGTGATTGCTTCCAGTACTTTGGATGGAAGAGCAACAGTTCTTTTTTTTCTCTCTAACAAATTTTGTCACTTGCCATGCTTCCTGTTATCTTTGTCATACACACACACACATACTGTGCCCAGACCTTATCCATTCAAGCCAAGCAGCAATAATGTCAGATTAAGAATATTACATCGCTATGATGGCACCTCTGTGAAATTTCATTCAGCTTAATAGAATAATTTCTTATCCATTTCTTCAGTCAGAATCAGTCACATAGTCAAAGTCTGATCTGTCACATCTTCATAAATAGAGACTATCAGTTTGGTTTGCTATGGTTGTGTGCTCACATTATTCACTATACATGAACACTCTCAAGTACATAATGTATTTGTTATGCCAAAAAGCTGTAGAGTTTTTAACATTCATGATGATTTCTTTGGCCCCCATTATTATTTATAAGGAAAGTCATATCACAGCGTCATGCTCTATTATTAGCTTTACAGTTGCAGTGTTTCAGTTATCCACTCACAGAATGATCATCACAAAACAAACAAAAACAAAAAAAAAAAAGTAGAAAGCTAGGCAGAAAGTTCACATATGAACCATGTCCTTAAAATGATTAATCTATAGTTTTCATATACTTATGAATAATGAATGCACAAGTAGGAGGAAATCAGTCTGGCCTTGTATGTGATAGGAATAGGTGATGGCCTATATATAAAAATGTATACCCTTAATGTTACACTAAAGAAAGTAGATTGCAGGCCTTTAGTTCTCATATTTGATTACTGAATTACACATGAGCTTATCTAAAGAGTTCTAAAAGAATTTTTTGTGTGTAAATATTCACTAAGCTTGCTCACTTATGTAAGCTTGAAGCCCCAGCTTTTAATGACTGTTGTTTTGAAACAGTTTGATCAGTTTGCCTTGCAGTTCCTCCCATCATCATGTGAGATTTACTTCCGCACTTACAATTCTCTGTGCCTAACAAAGATAAACCTTTGCAACATTGGATAGTCAGTAAAAGTTAATCCCTTTAGAGACCAGCCAAACTGCAAACTGTTCTGTGGGCCACCACAAGACATGCAATGATGAGCTTAAGTGTCTGTAATTGAATACAAACTCTCATCTCATACTTCTTTAGGCAACTTCTTTTCTGCTTCAACTGGGAAATGTCTTTTCCACACTTTGCCTCCCTTTCTCTTGTCTTGCTCTTATTTTAGGTCCAGAAAGTGATGGGAAGATCAGGGTAGGAAGCATATGTGGAAAGGGTAGGTCAGGGAAAAATGAGACCTACCCAGAGATGTTGTCGAGTCTCCCACCTTGGAAATCCTCAAAAGCTGCCTGGACATAGTCCTTGGCAACATACTCTGAGTGTCCCTGCTTGGGAAGGGTGATTGGACCAGGTAGCCTTCAGCAGCCCGTTCCAACTTCAACCATTCTATGAGGGAAAGGAAAGTTAAAGCCCAAAGCCAAGTGATTTCAGTCAAGTAGGTGAAAGGGAGCCCAAATGACACTTCTCATCTTAATGAACAGCATATTTTCAGACATCTAGTTAAACAAATTTTGTGTAAGAAGGAAGGAAGGAGGAAAGAGAAGCTGTAAAGAAAGTTAAAGAAGTCTAAAATCATAACAATAGAAGATATTCTGCATACTTGTTGGTTTGGCAGAGTTCAGCAATTTAGAAAATAGCTTCTCCTTCCTAACTAACAAGCAGAGAAAATGCAAGTAAACTAAGAATTCAGATCCCAGCCAAAGACAAATGTTTCCTGACTGATTTTTAAGACAGTCGAACAGTTCTGAATATTAGATTAAACATTTAAGTATATATCTTTTTTACTATATTTTATTCTTGCAGTCTGCTTCATACAAGAGCAGATCTATTCAACATTCATTCTTATATATATATGTATATATATATATAATTTATTTATTCCTAACAACTGTATCTAATAGTTTTGAGATGTTATTATTGATTCCTGACATTAGACTTCTGCAGAAACCAATAGACTTAGACTCATATAAATTGGTGCTTATAATGTCTACAAAGGCTTAGCCCTGAAGATTTTGTCCTATTTCTATAATTTATTAATCTAGTTTAATTGATGTAAGAAACAAAATATTAAAATTAGGGAAAAAAAAAAAACGCAAAGAGACAAATTTTTCAAATCAGTATTTTTTATTACATCATCTGGAAAACAAATCTGTTTTCAAACATCACTGGAGACTGGTGGAATAATTGTCCTCCATCAGCCTGGTCACTTCATTTTTCATACAAAAACGTTGTGAAACCTTCTGAAAAAGCAGAACCCTATAGTCATCACTGAGTAAATGCTTATTATTAAACAAGAATCTCTTCCTGTGAAATACTTCATGGCCTCTCCTTATTAAGTGAGAAAGAAAAGTAAATTTAGAATCACTGGTGTCAGGTATAAAATGAAACAAAGAAAGTTAAAAATAATCATGATAAAAAGTTATTTTGATTATATTTTTATTTAATCTGAGGATATCTCAGGCATGCTGCATTTCCAAGCTGCCACTGGTTTAACAACTATAAACAATATAAGGTTTTGCTTTGGGACTAGACAAACATGACTCTCCTCCCCCCAAAATTAACAAAGAATATCAATTAAAAAATGGGGACTGTTCTGGGAAACTGAAATTACAACTCTCTAGAGGTCTGAAATGAAGAATAAGGAAATTGCTTTTTCCCTTTGGGCATGACCTTTTCCTTTGAATGGATTCCACAGAATAAAAAGAGGAATCATCTTTTATTTAAACAGGAAGCAACTGGAGGCAGTTTGGTGCTCTTGGGAATACTTAAACACATGCTGAGAAAGAAATTGAAAGCTATGACTATTTCAAGGACAGAACTTCAGTGATCTGTGCCTTTAACTTGATACCCAGCCCTCCTGACACCAAGAGCAAAAATAGAATTTATCCTTTCATCAATACATAGCATTAACAATGCAACTGCCTGTGATAATGGCTGAAAACAGAGACAGAGCAGTTGTGGGGTCCTTCTGGAAGGAGTGGACACTCGTGGTAGGTCCATTAGAAGTTTCATTCGGGTAATTTAATTCTTCCAACCCTGCTCCATTCATTGCTCCTTCTTTCTTCCAAGTAAAAGTTTGTTGAATCGATAACCATTAAAGCAAATCAGCCTCAGTGGGAAAACGCCCTTGTATAAAGCATAGCCTGACTCACTGCAATCATTTCACATCCCTGTTCAAGCAAGAAAGTCACAGTTGGATCCTCAGCCAGCATGTACCCTATTTTCAAAGTAAAACCACAACCTCCAAACACCAAGGAGCTGTGATACCCATAGAGAAAACTCAAGCAAGCCAGCTGAGATGTTGCTTTGTGTTTGCTTCCATAAGAGGAAATGCAGTCCCTAATATGCTGAATTGCTCAGAAATCTGAAGATATTAATATAATAGTTTTACAGAGTATTAGAAAGAAAGATCCACTTCTCTCTGTTCTCTTCTTTCACTCAGGTTCCTGTAATCTCCTGTTTTATGTTTGCAACTAGATGTCTCCGGGCAATGTCTTTCATTTATTTTAATGACAGAGTACCAGGTTGTGACTTTTTATGGCCTTCCAGAAGAACTGAGCCCTTTTATACCATGCTGCATACATTCATCAGTATTACCATACAACAGGATACTAAGGTCTAAATCCACTTTCTTTCACTCAGTACATTCAGGTGGTCTGAAAAGGATGGCCAGACACCCAACACAGCCCTGTGTGTTCTATTGAGTACAGGGGTCTGTCAGGACAAATGATGGTTCCAAGGGTGAAGATCTTCCACTGGGAGGCAAGAAAAAAGTCTTTTGGTGCAACCCAGGGACGTTACAAGACAGGACTTTGTGTAAGATCTGAATACACTGTAAGTGAAGTGAATATACTCACAAGTCAATTAAAAGTCACTGCCTAAAAATGAACTTGGAAAATGTTCTGTTACGGCCAAATTAACAGTAAAAACTGTATGAATATACTTGTGCATGTGCTTATTACATGGAACTCAATGCAGTACTGAAAATGAGTTTTCTCTATTTCCTTGCCTCTTTGTTTTTTTACCATCTCTAAAGTACTATGGTATGTTAAGTGCTTATTATTTATTTTTGGTCACTAATTAATTCAGAAAATAAAAAAAAAAGACATGTGGCTTAATGTACAGTAACGACTATGACATGATTTTCAAGCTGTAATATGAAACACTGAAAATGTGTTATTCATGTAAGGAGAAAGATCACATACCTATTTAGAAACCTAAAATGATGAATCTTCCAGTGCTGATACCTATTTATAAACAGCTCAGGGTTATAAAGTACACTGACAAGTTGATGACCTAATATCGTGTTATATTTTGACTTTATTTAATATGTATGGATTCTTTAATCGTAACAGCTCATATTGTATTACTTTATGGCATATTCCATATATAATAAATTTGCTAACTTTTGCAGATAAACCACAACAGTCACTAACATTTTTCTCTTATTTACAAATTATTCAGTTACCTCTAATGCTTATATTTTAGTATTAAAGTAACAGAATAAAGAATAGGCTCATAACCACATTTTGATCACATAGCACTGACTTTTTTTTCTCGCTAAGAGCTCTGTAAGCACTAATAAGAGCATGAGACAGATGACAATGGATGGAAAGTATGAAAGCTTTGGTTTAATATGGCTCAAGGCTGGGAGGAATAATTGATGACAGGGAAATAAAATTGATGGAGACTGCTATTTTAAACAACAGTACGAATGGCAATAAGAAACGGAGATGAACTGGAACTGGAACAAGCTCAGACGTCAGATGTCAGGTTGGTATGATTCTTAGAAACATTATGATAAGGTTTTAAGTATAGAGAACTGGTCTTTATTGCCATGTAAAGTGATATTAAACTCGGGCTGATTACTGAAATTTTCTAGTGCTAAGGGGAATGATCTAGAACAGTTTGTTCCAGAGAGGAACAATTCACCCACAAATTCCTTGGGAACAGCAAAAGACTAACTACTTGTAAATAAGAGATCACAAATATAGCAAGATAAGATTATATGGTGCAATTTGTTAGGAGAGCTTGGACAAGGCAGTACAATGCAATCCTGCCTGCCTGTGTTAATCCATTGGGATGATCACACCCCAATCTTTCATGTAATTCACACAGAACAGCCAAGAGGTTGCAAACCCATCTCACACACACAAAAACAAAAATAAAAAAAAAAAAACATAAAATAAAAAATCATCTTTTTGACACACAGAAGCCCTAGTCCTGCAGACAGACATGTTACTTTTATACTGTAAACATAGGAATGAGTTTATTAGATTCTAGGTGCTTAAAGTCAGTCCAAATAAATCTCGCTGATTTGAACCAAAATGTGTTTTTAATTTGTGCAACTGGGTTACAGACAAGGAGTTTATTTTTTGTGGGTTTGAAACTTGTTTTTCTTTCAAAGTTTCCAGAGGAAGGTATACTTCTCTTACTCTCTCCTCAAGAAAACAAACAAACACAAAACTCTGATGCAAGAAGGCCTTGACAATTGATTAATCTCAGCAGTGGATGGAAATTTCTCATTTATTTAAATTAACTTCAAACCAGGAACATGCTCTTCTTCCAGGTGAAATATTCCTATTTTTTTCTTGGGCTAGACAGTGATTTCAGCAGAACAAACAAAAATTTCCTCCATGCAAACTCACATGTTTACTGAAATACATGGAAGTTGTCCATACTAGCTTTGCAGGTTCCAGTAACTGGTTGTTTTAGAGGTTCGAGGTTTCTCAGACCAGATTGCACCAGTGTTTTCTCACTGTACTAGTTTTGGTTTTGTTTTGTTTTGCCTGAACCATTTCTCTTGATTTCAATTATGCTGCTATTTTTTAAACCATTATGCTATAGTAGGGAAAAAAAAAAAAAAAAGAAAAAAATAAGAGCAATCCTTTCTCATACATGAAAACTTCATTCTATAGCAACTATTCACTTAGAATGAAATATAAATATGAAGTGTATTGCATGCATAAGAGTTGACAGTAAAAATTCTTATGATAACAAATTCTCCTTCTGCCCAGCCTTGTGCTGAATTTGGTTAAATGCTCCAATCATCCTCTGAAGGCTGGCAGAGCAGTGCAAGAGAAGGGAGAGATGTACAGGGTGAAATCCCCAGGTGAAGTACATCCAGTGATTGAACTCATCCCTGCTGATTTACCACAGCCCAAAAGCCAGCCTGTTATTTTAACTTTTATGTTTTACTGGAATTTCACTGTTTCTCTCACCTGCAGGCAGAGCACAGGCAGGGCTGCCAGTTCTGTTCCCACACAGCCGCAAGCTGCTTCTGCCCTTCTTCCAACCATCCATCCTACAGCTTGCTGACAAACCTCCCTCAACTACAATAAGGCGACTGCCTACACATGTGCTGGCTGATTTGTTTCATGCAGACCCAACATACCACCTCCACAATCACAGCAGCCTGTTTCAGTGATTAAAAGTGTGAAGGAACAGCAATGAACAGGGCTTGCATATGCATCACTGTTTGGTGGTAGAATGAACTTTACAGAGATTCTTGTTCTCTTCCCTACAATACATGACTTCTTCAGAGATTTCCTTAGCAGAAGGTAAATAAACCACAGTTATAATAAAAGTTGCACCTCCTCCTACACAATGTATGGTATGTTGCAACTAGAAAGGCTGTTTCAGAAGTTTTCTGTGTAATAGAGTAGAACTTCAGTTATGCTGAGGGATTCTGATGGAAGTTTCAGCACATGGGGATGATGCTGCTGCATGAAGGTTTATGTTATGTCTTTTTATTTTGTCTTTAAACATCCACATATCCTGCTTCAGACCATCTTTCCATAGTCTTTCACCTGTGTGTGTAAAGCAGTCAAGTTTCCAGGCATATGTCAACCTGCACTGCCTTTGCTTTAATGTTAGGGTTGCTTATTCTTGGGAAACTGATGAATTTGTTTCTGCAGCAGTGGGATGACTGGTCAGAAGTCTTTCAGAACTCTGTTGAGCTTGTGTTCTTACAGAGCATCAGTCTTAATTCATTAGCTATAACTCTTTTGAGACCCACTAAATGCTTTAAAAGAACTTGGGATGATTAACCAACAGTGCAGGATCCACAAGTCCAAAAGTCCATGAGCCAAAGTCCATGAAGCATAGCGGAAATATTCTAACACCTAAACTGTATAGAAATTTTAAGAACCTAGATATCTAGACTGGAATATGTGGCAGTTGCTAAACTGTTATCAGCCTAAGTTAGGCATCCAGGTGTTTCTCAGAACACTGAATTTCCCTTCCTTTACTTAATTTGCCATGCCAGTTAGTTTTTAAACACCTCCAAAATTCAAAAATCAAGTGGCTGAATCTGTTATTTAGCATGTTGGTCTTTGTATATAATTTGTTTCAGAGTTTCAGATTCACACCTCCATCTGGATTTAATCATTTTTCACACACAGGGAAACATTGATTTACAGAATGGTATATTTTTAATATTCTTTTAGTTGTGAACTTCACAAACAATACTGTGGATCCCTGCCTTGGGGCAATGAGTCATCAGAAGTGGCTGGAGGAGTGAAATGATTACTTTGAAAAGCATATTTTTAACTACAGGAGGAAATAACTTTCATTATCATTAGATTGGCAAAGTACTTGAAGGTAATAACTCCATCAGGCATTTTTTCCTAGTCCTTATGTCAGAAAATAATAATAAAAAAATCCTTCTTTTTTTTTTTTTTTTTTTTCCAAAGCATTCTTCACAGCAGTGGAAAGTTAGATGTAAGGGCAAGTTGCAGACACTGACAAAATAAAATAAATGTTGAAGAAAATAATAGGTGGATAAAAGAGAACAGAAAAGAAAAAATCCCACAGGATACATTTATTTCAAGTGGGATTTTTTCTGAGATCCTTTTGGACCACAAACACAAAGAAACACACTTAAAACATTCTAATTTATACCAAAAGCAGAGTAGTTTGAAATCATTTCAGATAAAGCTTGTACTTCTATGATTCTGGGTAAGAAAGCGTTTTTAGTTATGTGCATAACTAAGAAGGGAAATAATTTTACTGTTTTATTTGCTATAAGATCTAAACATACATAAATGAAGAGTACCTTTGTGTATGTTTTCTTTGTCAGTCTGCCACTTCAAACAGCAGTAGCTTTGGCCATCTCTGACCATGAACTCCATGTGATTCTGGATCAATTTCTGGATACAGGCAGCCCAACATTAATGTATTACTAGCTGTACAATAATAGGATCTGTCTAACCAACAACTTAAATCCAAAATATCCTACACAGATCTGCCCTTGTAGAAAGAGCATGTACAATTTACCTTTGAAGTCTGTCAATGGGTAATGAATAATATTCATATATTTTACACATGCAAATCAGTATCCAGGAATGTGTTTGCCATACACACCCTCGTAATGTTTGGAGCTGGACTGAGTGTCCAGAGATCTTTTGAATCAGTTAACTGTAATCCAACTTGATTTACAAGGTTATCTGTAATCCAACTTGATTGAGTTGAAATGCAGGCTTTTGTTAACTTGTCAGCATAAATACAAGACAGTGTTATGCATCCTTACACAGTCCAATTTAACAGCCCTGCAGTAAACGATGGTTTCTCTCTTAATTTTCATGCCTAATTTTTTTGACAGTTAGTCCCAAGCCTCTACTTTTAGGCAGCCTTCTCTGAGAAGCTGCAAAAATAGTTGCCAGTAACAAAGTAGGCCAAATCCTCTACATTAATTGCAGCTTCATCGCTCCATTTAGCAGCCACCATCTGCCAAGATCTGGCCAGAACTGGGGTGGTCCTCAGGCAGGATTTGCCAAAGTAGTGACAAAAAGCTGAATTAGGCTTCCTTCGGATTCTAGATGGAAAAATCCCTACTTAATATAAACTTTGAAACATTTGAATTCCTCTGACTATGTCAGTACAGAAAAAGTTATAGGCATGGTAGAATTTGAAGCAGCTTTGGCTGTTTGTCTCTCCAGTTGCATCCATGTTGTATCTGAGCTATTTGGTCTGAGAACAAACTTCACATTTCCAAAGCTATTTAATACATATTTTCCCTACAAGTGACCAGAAACGAAAGCATGCTTTGGCTATCTGCAATATACTTACTCTTGCCATGTCTTACTCTTGCATAAATCCTTCCATGTCCTTCTCGAACCACCCTCGCTGCCCAAAGTCCCTGATGAACCAGCTCAGTAGAGAAGATGTAAGGCAGCAGACCACATCCTTCCATCATACTGTGCCAGAGCACCACAGCCACCCAGGGGGTTCCCACCTTCCTCATTATGTGCTTGTGCATTGCATATAGTGGCATTCCTGTTACAGTATAAAACAAATCCATGTATTGCATTTATTATGAACATATGGCATAATGTAAATATGAATATGACTAGAGCAGAGAATAGGCCTAAGTTGACATTGGCTGACTTGTATTCCTTTCAGTTATACTTCTTTGCTCCTGCAATATTTCAGATCACTATGTACAACTGAGTTTTGAAAGGGCTGCTACACTGAGGTAGTCATGCTGTGATCTCCAAAAATCTTTCTCTTCTTTTGAGTGCTATAAAAATAAAATTTAAATATGGACTAATATTCAGCAGTGTTATGCATACTTGCTATTCCCCATAGAAACCCATGTTTTTATGCCGTTCATACTAGAAAATATATCTATTTTTGCCAGAATATTTCATTTCTATCACAATTTAGCTTAATTGTACTAAAACAAAGAATCAGGCCCATTTACTGCCACTACACTGTGGCATCAAACCTCCCACCCAAGTAGAAGGCTTTAAAGCCTTTGATTTGCTGCATAGTTACTGGTGAAATGAATCAATGCCTACTAATAACATTTACAGTGGGAGAAATAATATGACTCAAAAGTGTTTTAGCTTTCAGCAGATCTAATTTTTTTCTTTGTCTCTCACTACCTCTGCTCAGTACCTCAGGGCTGATGAGATTTAATTGTTCTATGTATACCAAACTTGGTAGCCATAGTTTTGAATGTGTTGTTTATTGAGCCCAGTAAGAGTTATTGTTGTGGCAGAAGATGTATCCTGAAAATTATATGGGACAGAAGCTGCAGGTGGTTTGAGTATCCCTCTGAAGGTGTTGAACAGCACCTTCCTACTAGGCAAGACCTTTAGGAGAGGAAGATTTCGGACATTATATACAGATATAATGGGCAGATACACCATGTACTAAAGTCCCCTTCTATATCTCTTTTAAGCTTATCATCTGAATAATGAAAAACTAGATTTTGTAGATATATCTTTAACGATCCAAAGTGCAAATAGTAAGGCTAAAAAGTATTAGTATGAAATGTTTCTTGTAAGACTCCTTATTTTTGAGACAACTGTACAGTTAATAGTCCCAACACAGATTCTTGGTTGACTAGTTTCTAGTCACAACCTTTTGAGCCTACTCTATCTTTTAACCAGATAAACTAATTTTGACAAACAAATATCATTTTGATCATTAGACTGTCACACAGCTGCTCTTTTTCATTGTCTTCACAAAATAAAATATTGTTTTTGCTTTTCTCATCACCCCATGGTGGACCCATATCAGTTCTTACCCCCTTGACCAAAGGAAGAAACCTGAAAACAAAGTAAGCTCTTGCTTTCGCCTTCTGGGCAATCATGTCCTGCTCTACATATAGGACGTTCCAAGCTGCTACACCTTGCTCTGTCTCTTTGTTTCCCAAACTGCCTGTTCTTAGGTCCATGCTGATCATCTTCAGTTGAATTTTTCTTGCTCCTGGGCCTTCAAGTTTATCCTTCTCAGGGCAGCTACAGTTCTTACCTTCTGGTTTCTGTGATGACCAAGTTTTGGTACATTAGACATGAAAAATCACTATCTAGCAGAATCAGGAGAATCTTGCTGGCTGTTTTCCATCCAGAGTATTTAATTATTTTGTTTCCCTGTATTGTTTAAGATGTCCTGCAAAATAGAGCTGGTTGACAAGAAAGTGTAGGCAAGTTAATTTTTCCTTTAAATCTATTGTTTTTCTTTAACCTATTATTCTAGTCTATATACAGGTTTTGACAGAAAGCCCTTTTCTCTCTTTCTCTTTTTTATTAGTTAATTGTGGTATGAATCTTTTACATATTCACCCAAACTGTTTCTTTGTTTCCCCTTCCATCCCCATGGGCAAATGGATGACAGAAGAAATAGATTGTGTGTTGAAATAAATTTCAGCTTTTGTGAGAGAGATCTCCCCATGGGACAAAGCACTGTTATGTTTCATCCTTCCCTATCTGCACTCTGCCTGCAGAAACAAGTTGAAGTGATAGGTGTCACACTGCTAAACACTGAATGCAGAGTGAAAACCACCTCTATTCTCAAACCTCTTCCCAAGAGATTGGAGTATGCAGCTGACTTCGGATGTTATAGGATGGGGGAGGTGTGGTGGGAAGACACAACACAAAAAATATATCCATGCATGAAATTTCATTTATGTTTATTTTTTGTATAACAAATGTTCTGAGATGTGAGATATTCTTTAAAAATCTGAAAAATTAATTACATTACTTTCTACTTCTGCATTCAAGAGAAAATGATAAAATAATAATAGCTCCAAAAAAATGTTCCTGACAGAAGTTGGTGTTCCTAGTTTCTTTTGTATTGCTATCATTTTTTTCCTTAATTTATTCCACAACATGCTGGATGTTCACACCAACATTCTCTTGATTTCCTTTGTGGACATTTAGGACACGAGGCTGTGGATGTAAAAACTATATGCTTCATTTCAGCACTTTGCTCAGCCAGAAACTGGCAAGTTGCAGTCTTGACTGTCCGGACAAGTTTCTCCTAGTTTCATTTCATCTGCCCAATGATTTGACC